>NW_027493108.1:0-411530 GCF_021521415.1 Bidens hawaiensis
CTCTTGTAACTTTAAAATATAGTGGCTTCTATACTCTGAAATATGTTACGATATGCCTATTTTTATCTACGTATTAATATAAATTTTATTAAAAAAAATCCACTCTACATTTCGACATAAATTTCATTCAAAACGAGACGGGCCAAATATGATGTTATAAAGAACCAGAGTCATTAAACGTTAAACCCAATTATAAATTCGGGAAATAAAAAAAAGTAGGGGCCCACTGTTCCACAAAATCGTATAGGGCCCGATGGTTTTTTAATTCTCATAGATGATCCTATATAAATGTACGGTAAAAAAATAGGTTACCCCTGAATTTTTTTTCTATATCCACCACTGTCAACCGCCCTTTTTTCATAAGATAAATATTTGTGTTTGTTTGTCTAAAAAATCAACATGTTCATGTTTGTTTGTGTTCGTTCGTTAAATATCTAAAAAACCAACACATCTCAATTTAAAGAACTCAAATATTAAATAATATAATGAAGGTAACAAATTAATATTTAAAACAAAACGAAACTACTTTATAAATAAAACAGATAATTACAAAACATAAAATAGCCAAATAATTAAAAACATAAATAAACCCTTGTAAAACAAGGGAGTCAAACTAGTATACACACACACACACACACACGGGAAGGATCAAGAGAGAACTTATTTTTAAGGATAGTGATGTGTGGCGAAATAGTGCGTGTTAAGAGAGAACTCATTTTTAGAGAGTCATTCTCTGCGGATTCAACACCTTACTTGTCCTTTCTAGTAAAGGTATTTTACAAATGTTTTTTATTGACCTTTCGACATCGATCATATAGAACTAGAGAACTATTAAGTATAGGGTTATTTTTGTAAAAATACATCTTGGCTTCCCGTGTACGACAATCCCATGTGCGGCCTTCCTCTATGCGACAGACTCTCCCAAAATTTTTTCAAATTGTGAATCGGTACACCTACAGATCGTCAATCGTTACAACTTGAAGATTAAGAACCCTAAATCATCAAATATATTGAATATCAATTCACTATTCGTGCGTAGTTATGCATATACAGTCGTTAATCGTCTTTTCATCGTTGATTTCAGCAATTAACACGACTCTTAAGGTATTTGGAATTCAAACTTTTATCTTCCTTAATCATACGTGTTGTTACTGATTTTTATCGTTTTTCTATTAATCTGATTATATATTGCTCTATATGCACGTTCTAAAAGTAATAATGACTCTCTAATTTGGGGATTCTAGGTCAAAGACGACCAGAATTAGGTGATTCTAGGTCAAAATCGGCCCGAATTAAGTGATTTTTTTATTTAAAAAAAAACAGCTATTGCTCAAGGCAAAACCTTAATTTGTTTGATTCATGTATCGATTTTATGGTTTAATTGATTAGTCATGTGTCGATACATTATTAGAAGATATATATATACATACATACATACAGTACAAAAGGGTAAAAATTCTGTAATATAGAGTACTACATATATATATATGTGTGTGTGTGTGTAATACTAACACTATTACATATATGTAATTACATATATGTAATAATAAGAGAAATATCATAATATACAATATTACATTGCTATATATGTGTAATAATGAGTGTTACATATGTCCAATACCGAGTATTGAGTATTGCATATATGTAAATATCGAGTATTGCATGTATGCAGTACTGTTATTATTACATATTATGTTATATATAAAAAATGTTTATAAATAATCCTAGCATTTAGATATTGTATCTTCTATGTGTTGGTATCGTTGCTTGCTAGCTATGACACTAACCTGAGGTCTCTGTAGCTGCCTTTGTCTTCTATTGATGTAAATATTTTAAGTAGTTTTCTTACATACTTTTAGTTACCATTTGTTTTAGAATTACATATGTTTGAAGGTTTCACAATTATTTTGTTGGAATAGTGGAATTAGTTTACCGTTATTTTTGTCGCCAGTTAGTTTGGAATTATTTTTTTATTAGTTTGTCATATTTAATAAGGAATTAATACCTCTGCTAGTTTAAGATTAGTTAGTTAACATAACATTTGCCTACATATATTCTCTTTATTATTCATGAAACGAAGGGTATCTCAAAAATTCCGTTCGACGATCTGTTTCGGTCTCAGTGTATGATCATATCAGATTATGCATTCTTGGTTTGAATTTAACATGTCAACATATTGGTTGTGAGTTTTGTTTAAAAGGTGTTACTAGATAGGGAAATCTGATATGGTTTAAGCGACAATTGCAAATTGTTAACAAACAAGGATATTTCTAGAATTTGCAATTTTAATATCCACACCTTGGTTGTTTGTACCACAATTGTGCAAATAAGGTGTGATCTTCTATTGATTAGCCTATATTACAATAAAATGTGATTTTCAATCAGTTACCTTGCATCTCTTATGGTGTATTTCCACTATTTAAGGTTTGTTTGCTATTTAAATTTATGTCTTAAAGTTGTTCGTTGAATCATGTACTGAGTAGGGCCGCATAAATTTGTTTGGCTGCTACACGTATGCCTAAAACTTAAGCACATATCGGATACGTGCTATGATTTCCTTTGATAACATTATTTATGTACTGCATATATGCATCGTAGCTAAATGTATGCAACAAGCTGAACAATAACATTCATTTAAGCTACAATACATATATGCACTATAACTTAAAATATGTAGTATAAATAAACAATTTCAAATACGCTAATATTACTATGTTCAATGCTACACGTACGCAAGATAACTAAAAATTATGTAGTAAAACACAACACCTATGTATTTCATAAGCTTAATACTAGACTAATCATGTAAAACACACAAATTGACATCAATAAGCGCATCATTCATAGTTTTCATCTATATTCGGTTTACAAATTAATGTTCACCGACACCCCTATTATTCTATTAAACACAAAAAGCAAAAAACAGTGACTACTTTCAATGCTACATACACGCAATATAACATAAATATGCAGTAAAATACACCATTTGTATATGCAAAAATCTAACACATTAGCACTACGTATATGCAATACATCAGCACTGTGTATACGCAATACGTCAACACTGCATATAGGTGTTATACATCAATAATACATATATGTAATACTTGAAAAATCATGTAAAATACACAAACTGGTCTTATGCTCATCGCTCATAGCTTTCATTTTAAATTAATTTTATTCAGCGATGTATTGATAATCGATTGCACAAAAGACAAAAACAGAGCACGTCAAACACGATAGTCTCTGTGTGCTCGATTGGGTGTATAATACACCGAATCGATGAGATACTATGTGAAATTGAATATTGTGACAATTTACCTGCTACTGTTCTTCTGATTTATAGGTTTCACGTGTATCAGGTATGTGTGCATACATAATTTTTAGGCCGGCTTTGTTATACGAATTTGAAAATGTTAAAGAAGTTATGGAAAAAAGGGTATATATGGTATGGGGTGATCTAAAAATGACCCGGAACTAGAGTTGGGACCTGTTTGACTTGATGAACAGTTGTATTTAAATGCCGACTCTGATCTCTTGATTCAGGTAGTGCTTTCGAATCGGTCGGATAGCTGGATTTGGGTGCTGAAACAGATGGCGTTTTCTCTGGAATAACTTTGGTTTTGTGTTGGGTTAAAAATAGGTTAAAGCTAGGTGCTTTACTTGAGACTCATTTGAGTAACTTTGATTTTGTGTAATGTTGCTTGCTTATTCTTCAGCCTTTCTTTGTTTTTATTCTAGCATTTTGATATTTCATTCGTGGTTTAAATTCATCTTCGCCTTAGTAAAAAAGACTTATTTTTTTGTATTACATTCAACCTATATCCAACCTTATATATTTTTATTACATAAGTAAAAAACATCATACATTCATAAAATATATAACATATGCGTTTAGGTGCATATGACTATGGGTTTAAACTGTAGCATTCAACTACGTGTTTAAAAAAATTGATACCATTCATAACAGGTACAAAAATATTCATATTCACTTTCATACCACATAAACACATCGTGATCTAACAACCTATATGCAAACTTTTTCATATTCTACCAACCGTCATGTTTTTAAACATATACATCCAATTGATAATACAACAACTGTTTACTATACGTGAGTTAAAAAAAAATAAGTTAATTAATAACCTTTTCAGGTACACCCGCATTTGATTCTTTACTTTATTGTATTGGTTAAAGGGGCGTACCCCATCAAAATTTTACTAACTAAAAAGAAAATACAAAAAAATGGCTTGGTGAGGTCCAGGGAATTTCCCCAAGATCAGCACTAACCAAAATAAGAAAAACAACCCAATACTCATACCAAACCTAACAAACCATAAGCACCTAACATAACTATACAGCTTAAGCAACATCCTTAATTCATACAATTACAACCCAAACTAACAAACTTTTTCAAGCAAACACTTGTAATTTATCAGAACAAACATAAAACAAAACAAAAACACAATCTTCAGACATGTCATCCTTATGCACCAATATAGCCCATCTTGATTAAGATTTTCTTCTCTAAAAATCAAGTCATCGCACCCAAACAATTTTAAAGATAACCCAATGATTTATTAAGAATCAAACAGCTCGCCAAACCATCCAGCACACTAAAGCAATATCTTGTAGCAGGTAAACATGAACCAATACTGCCATTTGTTCATACATCACCAGCTACCAAGCAATTAGCACCGAAGAGCCAAGCCAATGATAGTCAACCAACTGTGCAAGCAAGTAGCAAAACTTTATAACCAATTGTATGCAGTGCAACCATATCTTGTTAGACTTTCATGCAACCTTGCTTGATTTTCATGCACCCATGTCCAGTTTTTATACACTACCCACTAAACAAAATTGAAAAATGGAGCAGCCTTAAACATTGTAAAGTACACAATTAGGTACCAAAAATAATATTTAAACCTGCAATAAAACTAAACCATGCATTAAAATACATCATTTATGTACTACATAAATGTAATACATCAGTGCAACATATATGTGCAGTGTATATGTAATACATCAGCATCTTCGTATTTGTAATGCATCAACATCGCATATAAATATAGTTTATTAGCACTACATATATGTAATACATCATAAATACATATACGTAATGCATTAGCACTTGATATATATGTAATACGTTAGCGCTACGTATATATAATACCTGGTGAATCAAGCAACACACATGAATTGATTAATATGCGTATCGTTAGTAGCTTTCATCTACAATTAGTGTATAAATTAATGTTCATTGACACTATTGTTCTTCGATTAAACATAAAAAACTAAACAGAAAGACTATTGAACATGATATTAGTGTAATATGACTAATCAAGAGTAAAATTGACTAATACGATCAATTACCTAGTAGTGTTCTTCGTTATTTTTTGCTTTAATTTATAGTCAATTTGATGAAATAGTTGATCGATTAGAAAAATGTAAAGACCCTAGGTCGTTGGTATGCGCAATGAGTGAGCGAGGAGAAGACATAACCGGTTTTTTTTTTTCATTCCAAATTTACCCTTTTCATTGAAAACCCCTACCTTTTTCTTTCTTTTTTCCCCCTTCCCTTATTTTCATCCATTGATCATGCACGATTAGCCGCATCGACATAACCATTTTACAATTGAATACACGTACGCATTATAACCGGATATTCACACGTATGATAAAATTGTTGTGTTTGACTAACATATCTAAAAACATGCAGCCAAACACACGATTCACGTATTGCATATGTGTAACACTCGACATATACAATTAGATGCATCAACATATCTAGGTTATAATGTAATACACGTGTGCATTATAGTCGAATATTCAGACATACGGTAAAACTGTTCTATTTGACTAACATCTAAAAAAACGTGAACCAAACACATGATCAATGTGCAACGTATGCGCAATAGTCAACAAATACAATTAGATGCGTCAACATATCTATGTTATAATGTAATAAACCTTTGCATTATAACCAAATATTCACACGTATGGTAAAATTGTTGTGCTCCAACCAACATATCAAAAAATGTGCAGCCAAAAACATGATTCATGTACTACATGTATGCATAACTGATTAATCATGCAAAACATGAACGAAAATTAACTGATATCACCATATTTTTTTTCTATTTAAAGCAAACACACAAACTCGTTCGTATTTGACACGATATACACCTAATAGTCACTTTGTAATGCGCCTAATCGACTCTAAATGTAGCCAAACACATAATTTAGGCACTACATATGTGCAATAATTGACTAATCATGCAAAAAATTAACAAAAATTACCTGATATCACCATATTGTTTTTTGATTTAAAGCAACACACACAAACTCATTCATATTTCACACAGTATACACCTAATCGACTCTAAATGCATGAATCATTCTGGGATACACGAGAAATACGACTAATCGACGCTTGTAACATATGAAATTAAGTACTATGATTGTTTACCTGCGATCGATACTATGTTTCGTGCTTGATTTTGCCGCTGATGGCTCAAACCCTAGGTTTTCATGGAGTCTGAAGAAGGTTGCAGATGTAAGAGGGATAGTGTAAGCGGAGGGAATGTTTTGATTTCTTTTTATTTTTCTAATTCCAAATACACCCTTGACTATTTAAAACCTTGCCTCACAACAGGGCCAGCTCCGAAAAGGCAACAAAAATTTTGGGCCGAAGGCGAAAATTTTTTTGGACCTTAAGTAAAATGAGTATTTTGTTATGTTTAAACAGTTTAATTTTTATATGGGCTTACTTGGTTATAATTTGGGTTGTGTAAAAAACTTTGTATAAAAAAGAATTAAGATGTCTCAAGTGAGGTTAGAACCCACAACCTCTTGGTTGTAAGTAATACCCATTTGCCACTAGACCAAGCTAGTGATTATGTAATTATGTTTAAACATTAAGTATACATATTGTTTTTAAAAAATACATATAATTTTTTTCAAAAAAAAAAAAATTTCGGGCCTAGCGGAGTGTCGGGCCTGTGGCCGTCGACCACCCTGCCACCCTTAAGGGCCGGCCCTGCTCACAATTTTTCCCCTCTTCCTCTATTTTCAGCCTTTCATGTGTTAGATCTAATTATGATAATAGGAGTTCTCAAGTTCTCTCTCTAAAAGAAATGATCTTAACATGAGAACGTAGTAAATAATACCAATCTATTAAAAATGAGAACGTATAAAACAATACCAACTACAATACCAATCTACATAAGCAATGTTTTATAATAAAAAAACCTATAATAACAACAAAATAATCAAAATTAGCAATAAAATAATAATAGCAAATACCTATAACAGTATAAGAAAAAACCTAATAACAACAAAATGTAAATCCGTAAATACTTTTAACGTCTCATAATTGGAAATCAACAAATACGAATAAAAAATAACAGCAAACACTTATAAAAACAACCCAATGATAACAACAAAATGGTTCTCATCGTTTTCATGTTAAGAATTATTTGTATTGATCCTGAAACTATATATATATATATATATATATATATATATATATAGGGATATTTTGAGAACCATGTTGAGTTTTAAGAACTTAAAAACTCAATTCTTGACCACACATTTAATTAAATGAGAACGTAGTAAATAGTACCAATCTATTAAAAATGAGAACGTATAAAACAATACCAACTACAATACCAATCTACATAAGCAATGTTTTATAATAAAAAAAACCTATAATAACAACAAAATAATCAAATTAGCAATAAAATAATAATAGCAAATACCTATAACAGTATAAGAAAAAACCTAATAACAACAAAATGTAAATCCGTAATACTTTTAACGTCTCATAATTGGAAATCAACAAATACGAATAAAAAATAACAGCAAACACTTATAAAAACAAACCCAATGATAACAACAAAATGGTTCTCATCGTTTTCATGTTAAGAATTATTTGTATTGATCCTGAAACTATATATATATATATATATATAGGGATATTTTGAGAACCATGTTGAGTTTTAAGAACTTAAAAACTCAATTCTTGACCATACATTTAATTAAATGAGAACGTAGTAAATAGTACCAATCTATTAAAAATGAGAACGTATAAAACAATACCAACTACAATACCAATCTACATAAGCAATGTTTTATAATAAAAAAACCTATAATAACAACAAAATAATCAAAATTAGCAATAAAATAATAATAGCAAATACCTATAACAGTATAAGAAAAAACCTAATAACAACAAAATGTAAATCCGTAAATACTTTTAACGTCTCATAATTGGAAATCAACAAATACGAATAAAAAATAACAGCAAACACTTATAAAAACAAACCCAATGATAACAACAAAATGGTTCTCATCGTTTTCATGTTAAGAATTATTTGTATTGATCCTGAAACTATATATATATATGTAGGGATATTTTGAGAACCATGTTGAGTTTTAAGAACTTAAAAACTCAATTCTTGACCACACATTTAATTAAATGGATTGTAATATGTGGTTGAGATTAAATCTGACCAAAAAGTCAAAGTAGGAGAGAGAATAAATATGTAAGTGATTACACAAACTTTTACGTCCGTTACACATGTGTAAAAAGTCGACTCGGTGCGTAAAAAATTATGTAATTTTTTTAACGAATATGTAACCTACATATATTACGCATGTGTAAAAAAAATTTAGAAAAAAAAAATCGTTACGTTGAGTTCTTTCGAGTTCTTAAAACTCAAAAGGGTTCTCATTTGAAATCTCCCCTATATATATATATATATATATATATATATATATAGGGTTAGGTTAGAATAAAAACCAACTTGAGTTGTGAAAACTCTATAAACCCATTATCAACCATATGTTTTAATTAAAGATTAAATCTTGTGGTCCACAATTAAAGTTAATAAAAAAATATAAAAGTTAATTTACATTTTCTCTCTCCTGAAAACATATATAAAAATTAGTAAAAAAATAGCAAAACATCTTTTTTATGTTTTTGATATTTTGTATTAAATGTAACATATATTACATATAACAAAAAAACGATATTACATAGGGTTTTCATGGCTTTTCACAACTCAAGTGGGTTTTCATTCTTTACTTTGCCTATATACATATATATATACTAGATTTTATCCCCCGTATTACAGGGGATGTTTTACATTATTCGTTTTTAATATATATATATATATATTTGGATTTTAATTTTATTTATTGTAAGAAAGTTTATAATTAATATACTTGAGGTTTTATGATAAAATGGTTTCACAAATAAATGATATGTTATAATTCGGTTTAAAAGCTATCTGGGTTTGGTGTACCCATTACCTGTTTGTTTCTTTATTATAAAATTGTTTCTTAATTATAAATAATATCTTTTTTTAAATAAAATAGGATATTAATTTTTAGTATATCTTTATTTTATATGATTTTCATATCAGATATTTGATGAGATTGATTTTTAATATAATGAGATGTTATAACCCGTTTAAAAGCTATCTGAGTTTGGAGAGACCTTTACCCGTGAATTCGGGTCAAATGCGTGAAAAGCCTTCATTTACAAATAAAGCAATCTGATGGCTTGAGAGAATGGTTGTTTTACATTTTTAATTTTTTAATATTTATTTTTTGGATTTTAATTTTCCTTATTGTAAGAAAGTTAATAATATACGTAGGGTTTGATGATGAAAGAGTTTCATATATAAATGATATGTTATAACCCGTTTAAAAGCTATCTGGATTTGGTGATCCATGACCCGCTTATGATTTTTACTATAAAATTGTTTATTAATTATAAATAATATTTTTTTTCTTTTTAAATTGGATATTAAATTTTAGTATATCCCTATTTTATAGGATTTTCATATCAAATAATTGGTAAGATTAATTTTTAATTTAATGAAATGTTATAACATGTTTAAGAGCTATCTGGTTTTGGTTAGACCCATACCCATAAATTTGGGTTAAATCAATGAGAGGCCTTCATTTAAAAATCAAGCAATCTGGTGACTTTCATAAAAGGGGGAGCGACCATATCACGACACGTAGGATTTTAAGGTTTTCATTTATATATATATATATATATATATGATCAAACTTACAAGATAAACTTTTAATTTGGCTAGTGACCAATAAAAAGTTTTCAACAAAATGCATGTGATAGAAACTATCATATTTTAAAAAGGCTACTTTTAAAAATGGATAAGAATTATTTTACTTTGAAAAGAAGTTAAAACTTTAACGAAAGTCAGCAAATACAAAGATTTTTAAAATCTTTTATTATTTTATAACACACGCGTTTTTTGAGTGTATTGACGTCGCTATTAAACGTGCTTGAGTGAAAGCAATCCTCGAAGACCTTCAACTTGGGCAACAAAAATCAATTTCGTGAGCTTCTGGTGATCAGTAAAGAAGGCAATAATAGTGTGTACGAAAGGCAACGGCAGAATGTTTAAAAATATCTCTTGGATGAAAATGCAACCCATTAATTGTCAGCTAAAAATAAGTACATGCTTAACATTTGATTTAAATCATGTGTAGTGGTAACTTTTTACATGGGGGGTTGTACAACACGCGAGGTCTAGTCAACAATGAGAAGTTTTGCAAAAAAAAAAAAAAAAAGAATGGTGTAATAGTAAAAAACCTCAAAGCCCCCTTGAAATTATTACATTTTTCTCCATTCTCTCTCACATAATGAGTGTTGTGTACACAATTATCCATTGCAAAACTAACCTCATAACTACCGGGGGGTAGCCCGTTTTCCACCACCACAACAAGACCACTACGGGTGTTTTTACACCAAGGTGGTGTTTGTTTTATGAAAAAAGCTCCGCATGAGCTTTTCTGTTTGCACAGCGCATACCATGCGTGGATATGAGCTTCTACATATTATTGTTTTCTCGCAAACGTTTCATTAAAAAACATCTGCATGGGCTTTTCTAGTGCGGATATGACCCAACCTCTTTTAACCTCTTTCTAACATCATAAATCATCGTTCTCCTTCACAAACTCTTAACCCTAGCCACCACCCCTCGCTCTTTCACCGGTCGTCGCCCCGCCACAACCATTACTCCACCAATCGAAATCCAACACTCGAGGCATAAATCTAATGTACCCTGCTTCGTTACTTCTCGTCCCTACTGCTCTCCGCCAACTGCCATCGCTTGCCGTCTCTTTCGAACTTCGACGTTGACTGTAAGTGAAATTAAGAACCCTCAAATTTTTTATTTGCTAAAATCTTCTCGTAAAGATATTCAAATTAGTCTTTAGTATTTAGTGTGGTTTAATAAATATTATTTCAGTGCTATATAAATATTATTTAAGTTTCAATGTTTAAAAACTATTTTAGGTTTAAAAATCAGTTTATTTAAATTTTCTTTTATTTTAATAGTTTATAAAAGTTAAAAAACAAACAATATCCATATTATAGATTCCAGACCTTTGATCCACCTCTTCTATAAAAATCTGAAGATATAATTCGATAAATACATACACTTTACATCCTAAAAATCAAATTACAGTCACCTATCTAATTTTTTGTAAAAATAAGTAAAACATAATTTCATACTAAATATATAAATCTATTTCAAAAGAAGATATGAGGATTTAATGTGTGAAGATAAAAAAAAGTATGTGGTCAAATTGTAGACAACAATGTAGATATTTTTCACCCATTGCCAAATTATGAAAATACCCACGTCAAAAATCACATCAATCGTACAACCCAATGGCATTTTCGTACTTTTACTATTAAATATATATTTAGTCCATAGGGTTAGGTAGGACAACCAAAAGATTCAATCCTCTATATAATAAAACACAACTTCAAGATTCACATGCTCACCAAAATGGCTACCTATAATTCCATCCTCACTATTTTTCTTTTGGTCATCTATGCTTCATCTTTATCGTCATCGGTTCCTTTGTCGTCTAGTATCCCGACAGAGTTCTCGATACTAGACGGTCAAGAAACCGATGTCTTATCGACTGAAAGAGTCTCTGAATTATTCCTTAAATGGAAAGAAGTACACGAAAAAGTATACGAACATGAAGAGGAGGAGAAGCGGAGGCTCGAGAACTTTCGCAATAGTTTGAAGTTCATATTGGAGAGAAACTCAAAGAGGAAATCAGAGTTGGATCACACGGTTGGATTGAATAGGTTTGCTGACTTAAGCAACGAGGAGTTTAAAGAAAAGTACTTTCCAAAAAGTAAGGGGCTTAGAGGTGAAAAGTTAAAATTAGGGGGTGTAAAAAGGAACATGACATTAAGTGCGGGGACTTGTGATGCGCCTGCATCTTTGGATTGGAGGGACAAGGGGGTTGTTACACCAATGAAGGACCAAGGACAGTGTGGTAAGCATTTAATTCATTTTTCTTACTTTGTGTCAATAATAATAATAATTTTTTAAATAGCTAAAGTCTTTTTTATCCATTTTACATTAGAAATAATAATAGTATTTCTTTTCTCCATTATATTATAACCTCACAATCTTTTAATTACAAGTCACACTTACTTTTTTTTACTAGACCAAGCAAAAGCTAGTGGTTTAATAATAATAATATTATTATTATTATTATTATTATTATTAAGTATCATAAGTCATAACTAATTTCTATTCACTGGTTTACTTTTATGACTTTTTATGGTTTTCGTGATTGATATATACTCGTGAGTTTATTTATCAGAGGTGAAGTATAATATAATTTGATACATGTTGTGATAGGATTGGGGAGTATGAAGGGCTCATAATTGGTTACATGTTTGAGATTTTATAAGACCTCTCTAGTAAAAAAATTACAATATGTGATTTTATATTTTTTTAAAAAATAATTATAATTAGGAGCAAGGGTTCATTATTTCTCCTTTTAATACATAAAGCGTATAACTTTTATCCTAAAATCATCAAAGTCAAGTGTTAAATGAGTCGTTTTCATATTTAATACATGTATTAATTGTGTCGTCTCTGACTTGTTAAATATGATAAGACATGATTTGCCGGCCTCGAATTAAGTTGTTGAAATTGGCATAAACCTAAAAAAGTCAGTGGGTTAGGTTGAATTAAACAAGCATGTGTATATATTGTACTCATGAAAAAAAATCAGCGTAGCCATCAATGCGCCAAAAATGAATTGTCTATTGGCCCACCCAGCCAGACTGGTTTGGTTTGTCGTTTTTGAAACTATAGTTAGTGATCCGGCAAATAATTTAATCAAAGTCAACAAACGAAAGGGTAAACATCCTAATTGTAATTATCATCATCATCGTACTCAGTATATCCCACCAATAGCAAAGCTATGGTAGGGTCTGAGGAGGGTAAGATGTAGGCAGCCTTACCTCTACCCCATAGGGATAGAGAGGCTGCTTCCGGTGAGACCCCCGGCTCGATAGTAGTTTTGCATCAAGCCTTAGACATAAGGCACATAGCACTCAATCATCGGGACACCGGCTGATCGGTGCATGTACCCTTATATTTCAGCTATCAACGCCACTACATGATGCCTGATTAACCGTCCGTCACTTTTAACGTTATTTTCACGAGATTAGTAAAATAACGTCAAAATTAGTGCAATTTCACTTTTGCCCACCCGAGGGTTCACACATATATACATCATATGTGCGCACCGCAAACAGGGCTACCTAATTGTAATTATCTCATATCTATATAGCGTGTTAAAACCGCTATCTTTCATTATAATAAAGGGGATTTGAATTCACTATCACACTAGGTCATAACTCATAAGTGTAACACATTCAATTTATTAATGCAACATCCTGTTTTCCTACTTCTGTTAAACAAAACGATAAACTTTTATAGTTGATGCATTTAAATATTATGACTTTAGCATGTTACAGTAAGTTCAGTATAACTTTAGTTACCTATTAATTATTAGATAATTATAGTTGATGTATAGTTTTGTGATTGATATAAATTTGACTAAATATATTCAAAACTTTGTCAACTTCATTTATTATAGAGTCCATACTCATAATACCAAGTCTAATTACACATTTAGGAAGCTGTTGGGCATTCTCTGTGACCGGATCCATTGAAGGTGCGCATGCAATAGCGTCTGGTGAGCTCATTAGCCTCTCCGAGCAAGAGCTCGTTGATTGCGACACAAATGATTATGGGTGCGACGGTGGGAACATGGACACCGCCTTTAGGTGGGTCATTAAAAACGGTGGGCTTAATTCTGAAGAAGCTTACCCTTATACCAGCTCTAATGGTCGTGATGGTAAATGTGACAAAACAAAGGTACTTATCATTATGCAATATGTTATTATATCAACTTGAATGTATTTGTATAGACTATAGACAGTGTAGTGCAACTAACAATTATTCAATATATGACCAGAGTAAAATATCAGTTGTGTCGATTGATAGCTTTGTGGAAGTAGACCCGACTGAAGATGCAGTCCTTTGTGCTGCGGCACAACAACCTATTACCATTGGTATCTGCGGTTCAGCTTATGACTTTCAACTCTATACTGGGGTAAGGCTTGCCTGTTTTCTGTTAAATATATATTATATATATACTATGTTAGAAACTCATATATTACACAAAATGAATAAGTAAAAGGGAAAAGTTAATGTACAAATTAAAATAATGTGTTAATTGTGAGAATCAAGTAGCGTAATTATATATACAAGTAGTGTAATTATGTAATCACATCGTAGTGTGTTTACACTATGTTGTAATTACACAATACTATAATTACACTATGTTATATATATATAATTACACTACTTGACTCTCACAATTAGCACGCTAATTTAATTTGTACGTTAACTTTTTCCCTTTTACTTATTCAATCTGTGTAATTTATGAATTTGTAATTACACTATACTATAATTACACTATGTTATATATATATATATATATTACACCACTTGATTCTTAATTACGATTAACAAGTTAATTTAATTTACCACACCCTAAGTAAAATATTAAATAGTTAGTAATGAAAATTTAGGAACTATAAAACGATGTTAAATTACCTTTTAAATTAAATTCGAAACGAGTCTCGAGCTAGTATTATATATAGACTAGTTTTATATGATAAAAACTAAAGGTTAATTTGTGTTTTTCTTTGCAACTGGATTAGGGTATATACAACGGACAATGCTCAAACAGTCTATACAGCCTAGACCACGCAGTGCTAATCGTTGGTTACGGTTCACAAGACGGTCAAGACTACTGGATCGTGAAGAACCAATGGGGCACCTACTGGGGACTCGATGGCTACGTGCTAATGGCCAGAAACTCCAACGTTAAGAACGGTGTTTGCGGTATGTATCTTGAAGCAATGTACCCTGTCGATGCAGCACCTGCACCACCCTCTCCACCCACACCACCGTCTCCGCCACGTCCTACACCGACACCGCCACCTCCGTCTCCCAAGCCTAGCAAGTGCGGTGACTTCTCGTATTGTCAGGCATCCGAGACATGTTGTTGCATCCTTGAGTTCGCTAACTATTGTTTGATCCATGGTTGTTGTGGTTACTCCAATGCCGTGTGTTGTAAGCGGTCCGCGGCTTGTTGCCCGAGTGATTACCCGGTTTGTGATGTTCAAGCGGGATATTGCTACAAGGTACGTATATTCGATGTTTAATGCTTTATTAAAGAAATGAGTATCACCGACAGATTACCGAAGAAACTTTTAGCTCTTAAAAAGTGTCGAATACTTGGGAAAATGTTAATCAAATAAATCAGTCGGTAAGTATTAAAAGATTATCAACAAAACTTTTAGTTTATTTAAAAAAAAAATTAGCTGTTAAAAAGTGTGTCGAATCATACTACGTGGTCTAGTGTCAAATGTGTATGCCTTAATGATTGTGGGTTCTAGTCTTAGTTAAGACATGGGGTGAAAGACGGAAAGTCAGGTGGAAAAAATTTAGTTGTTAAATAAAAAAAGTGTCTGTCGGTATGTTATCGCTAATGATTCGGTCGATAAAAAATGTTGGTAAAGTAGTCTGTGGCTCGTTGGTGGACAACCATATAAAAGTTGTCAGTGACTCGTCAGTAGAGTAGTCTGTTAGTGATCCTTCTGTTAATACCATCGGTGATCTTTCACAAATGAAACTACTGACAACCATTTTCTAGTTGTCAGTAACTACTGACAGATTTCCATCGGTTAACCGTCAGAAACAGTTGTTTCAAACAAGAATAAAAGTTTTCGGTGATCCATCAGTGAAGGCTTATGCATGTAAATTCAACAGGTAAATGTTGTGAATGAGATTAACCACAACTGTTTTTCTAATGATAAGTTACGTACAGATTTTTGTCGGTATATGCCTTCACTGATAGACTGTCGACAGAAACATCTGTCGTTGATACTCTTTTGTTTAGTACTGCTATCTAAATATTGCACACTTGCTTTTGTACTATTTGCGAATTAACTTGATCTTGTCTATAATATAGAATTCTGGAGATACTTTTGGAGTGGCTGCAAAGAAGAGAAAATTGGCTAAACACAAGATGCCATGGGAGAAGATTGAAGAAACCGTTGCGGAAGAGTTTCAGCCCCTGATGTGGAACAGGAACCGGTTTGTGGCTGCAGTCTAAGAACTGGTCATGAGGGATGATTTTATTAGATCCCTTGTCTTAGGGGTTGCCTATTATTATGTATGATTTTAGAACCTAAAAGCATGTTACATAAATGTTAGCGACGATCATAGAACTTGACGCTTATTGATCAGATCGACGTGATTCATCAATATATGTTGCAATCGATCATGCTATTCGTGACGCCTGCAGTCACTATTTGCCGTTCGCAATATGTACTTGGTATTATTTGTGCATTATGTTAATTATATATGTCATATGTTGATGCATGTTGGCTATGTTCCATGTTTAACGTAGCATTGGATAAATTTACTACTTTGGAAGATAATTTGACCGTCATTACATTTGAATTAATCTCTTAGAGCATTTACAACACCAGACGACATAAATTAACACAGCGTCATATCAAATTTCAAATTTTTTTCTCAAAAATCTCACTACCAAACCTTCAAAGACCAACTAAAAATTATTTTTAAAGTTATATATATATATATATATATAAAAGTGATGCAAGTAGTCCAACCAAAAAGTCTATTGCAAATTTGGTGGATGCAAAATTTGCATCCAAACCAACCCCACAATAGGAACAAGTCCGCCACATAGAAGTTTGCGAAACAAACCATGAAAGCTCTATACTCAATGCAACATAACAAAGATGACATCAATTTTTTCAATAAAATCAAAAGGAGACAATATCATACCGACTGAATACGTGTTGTGTCCCCGCCGCAACGCGCGGGTAAACCTACTAGTATAATTTCAAGTGTTACCCATTTATCTAGCAGCAGTTAACACATGAAATTATATTATATTCAATCTTTAGTAGTAGTAGTAGTTAACACTTGAAATTATATTATAATTCAATTTTTAGCAAACATAATTTGTTGTTGATTTTTGGATTTCACCAAGTATTTTGTAGTAATAGTTAACACTTGAAATTATATTATATTCAATCTTTAGCAAACATAATTTGTTGTTGATTTTTGGATTTCACCAAGTATTTTGGAATATATAGTAAAATAATATATTAATATTTATTTTTATAAAAATATATAGATATAATATAAATAGAGTGTAAAAGAAAAATGAATAATTATTGAAATATGAAATATATTAGGGTAATTAAGATCTTAGGTTTGGAGGGGAAAGAGTTGTGAGGTTAAACAGCAAAGCGACACATGTAATAACATATGTTACTATTATTTTCTTTTATTAGAATAGATAGATATATCATAATGTATTCTCGTAATTTTAATACAATAAATATCTACAAATATTTGTATGAATACCTTAGTTGATAAGAAAAACTCTCTGTTATTATTCAGGTAGTATTAAATATGAGCATGTGAGATTCGAAATGCCATGATAATGATTGAATGTAACGTAGCTTATAATAATGATTGTGAGTGTTTAAATTATTAAATAGGTCATAATAATATAAAAAATCTTCTATAAAAGTGTTGCAATCAAAGGACCACATGGTTGAGTATTGGTATTGAGTTTTGAGTTTCTTAACTGAAAATGACAATTGTTGTCATTTTTCTTTATAATTCGTATTTGAAGGCTGAACAGGACAACACGTTATCTTACTTTTTTTATAATTTATTGGAGTAAAACGAATATAATAATTCTTTTATTACAGATAAGGCTTATTTTATAATAGGAAGTATGTTTTTCAGGAAAAATATGAAGTAATCTAGTCCATTTATTTTGAAAATGAATAGTTGAGATTAGTTTATGCGTGAAATCAAATATTAGATTAGGTTAATGACATAATAGGATAACACGTTTGTTAACTTTCTCTCTTCACAATCAAGACACATGTCAATTCTCATAATTATTTTAAAGCGTTCATAACTTTTTTATATGACATTGTTTTAAAAAAAATAAAATCACCATAATTACAAGTGTTTTTTATTTTTTATATGAGTATCATATTGCTATATAAAAATAAAAAGCATTAGTGGGTTTTTCCAAATTGTGTTTTATAAAATTGTGTTATACAATTGTGTTTTTCTATTTTGTTTTTTTCATTGTGTCTTTTCTAGCAATTTTTTCGACGACTATTTTTCGGCAAAAATTCCCGGTGACTTTTCCGGCCACAAATTCCGAGGACTTTTTTGGAAAAAATTCCGACGACTATTTTTCGGCAAAAATTCCCGGTGACTTTTCCGGCCAAAAAATTCTGAGGACTTTTCTGGCAAAAAATTCCGACGACTATATTTTTCGGCAAAAATTGCCATTGACTTTTCCGGCCAAAAAATTCTGAGGACTTTTCTGGCAAAAAATTCCGACGACTATATTTTTCGGCAAAAATTGCCAGTGACTTTTCTGGCCAAAAAATTCCGAGGACTTTTCTGGCAAAAAATTCCTACGAATTTCGGTGACATTCCGGTGAAATTCCGGCGAAATTTCCCGGCAAGTTTTTCGGAGAGGAGGTGGCGGTGGTGACGGTTGTGATGCCGGTGGGCGGTGGAGTGGTGGTGATTGTAGGAGATGAGTGAAGAGTAAGTGGGTTTTTGTGATTAAATTAAGTGGATTTTTAAGGTTAAGGTAGTGAACCAAAATGTCCTCCTTCCTAACATTCTTAGAAAAATCAAATTTGTTATTTGAATCCAATCCTTACAGATAATATAAAATTATTAATGTATAATTTCTACCGAAGAAAAACCCCTTTATTCATGTAAGCTTCTCTAGAAAGGTTCTAAACATCTTTGAACTAAATTATTTGATTTGTTGGTGACTAAGTCTCGAAAACTGAAAGGTTCTTATTGTGCCCCAAGGAGCGTTAATATCAAAGCAGGTTGCAATTGAATCATGCAGGGTCCGGTACAAATAGTCTAATGGCATCAATATACATAGTAAATGTGTTTTTCCGTTGGTACTAAGTGATTGGATGATCTTGACCTATAGTGGATATTGATGTTGATTAAGGAATATGTTTATAGAGTTTGAGTTAGTCGTTCGAGAACAAATGTACAGATCTAGAGGGTTTTTTCAAAATAACGAGAGATTATTAGAGAGAGAGTACATTATTATATAATAACTAGGTTAGTAATCTGTGTAATACACGGACCAGAGAAAATATATTTGAATAATAGTAAAAAAGAAATTAAATATAGGTTGGAGTAACACAAACCTTCTTGTTAACCACATTTTGTGGCACGTCATATTTGAATACAAAATAAAAGTTAACGAGTGGAAAATGCATTTAAACGTTAAAATATATTACAAATAAGAACTTATAGTGTGATATGACATATGGACTTTGGAGAAGTTAGAGTAACCTTATATTAGGTTAGCAAAGATATACGAATCAAGAATTATACATTATTGAACATTTGACGAATTAACAATGAATATATTCAAGGTGTTATAAGGAATTAAACGATAAACAATAAACACAAAAACGTAAAGAGATTTCACTTTGTTATTAGAAAAATATAGCTCAAAAACCTATTACAAACTATCTAATTGTTTTCTTGTTCTTAAACCCTAACTAGGTTAAGATACATTTATATAAGAACCCAACTTGGTTCCCAAGAAAGACTAACAGACCATAAAACCCATAACCCTAGCCCACCTAGCTAAGACATCTCAGGTCGGCCCGCTTGGCCCAGCTTGGTAATTAGCCTTCATATATGTTAATATATCATATGTTAAGAAAAGTTACTTATAATGATTGGTTGTAGACATATTTTGAAAAGGTTACTATGATGAGACTTTAGAGAGCTAATGATATAAAAATTTATTAGTGCTGTTAACAGGATGGAGAAGATAACAAACTGAAATAATAATAAACTTGTTAATAGATAAGTGAAAAATATTTGTCTAATCAGGTACATAATACGTTTCCGTTAGCAAATTTTGCTCACCGGATTTTCCTTGAAAAATAATCAAGCCTCGACCTTCGATTTTCACGCACGACCCATCAGCAAATCTTACATATCCGGTTGTGCTTTCATTCAACTCTGAAAAGAATGACCGGTTTCCCGTCATATGGTTGCTTGCCCCGTTATCCAAAGACCACACATTATTCTCTACCTAACCGGTTTCAAATTTCTTGGGCATTAGATTCTGTTCATTCAAAAACACTACCTCGTGTACATAGGCGGCGTCGGCCTCCACCGTTTCTGCCACGCTTGCTTCCTGTAATTTTTTACACGATCTGGGCATTTCGATGCGAAGTGCCCCATTTGATCACATAGATAGCAGACCACCTTGGAGTGGTCTTTCTTTACATTTTCCTTCCCTTTTGACTCGGAACAAAACTCGGTTCGGTTTAGCCCTTTGCCACGACCTCTTCCCCTGCCTCGGTTATTTCGCCCCTGGCCTCGGCTTCTTGACCCGTTTTCTCCTCGTCTTGAATAGAGCTTTCACCATCTAAGAATAATAAGTTATTTTGTGTTTCCATACCTTCTTCCTTGATTCGTTCTTTGTAGGATTTCAACCTTCCTACGACATCTTTAAACCCGGTTTTGTTCAAATCCAAAACTTGTTCTAACGAAGCAACTATTTGAATGTACTTAGAACGAGGAAGTGCCTTTAGAAACTTCTTTACCATCTTTGTCTCTTCAATCTCTTCTCCTAGGGCTGCAGATTTTTAGGCCAAACTTGATAACTTTCCGGCGAAGTCATCAATCGATTCTGAATCACGCATTTTCAGATTATCAAATTCTTTGGTTAGGGTTTGGAGACGAACTTCTCTAACCCGATCAGCCCCCCAAATAACAGCTTTTGATTGCACCCCACAGATCTTTTGCAATTTCCCGATTGCCTACTTGCATAATCAGATTTTCGGGTATTGACTGAAATAAAAGTGTTATTTCCAAGTTATTCTTCTCGTCATCGGCTGAATCCGACCCAATCGTATCCCACACCTTGTGAACCTTCAAGACAATTTTCATTCTCATGGCCCATACGGTGTAATTTGTTGCAGTTAACATTGGACAGTGCACGGACATAGACCTAGCTTCTTTCCCCTTTGGTGGTGGTACAGAATCCCCCATATCTTTCTTACGACGGTTGCACGTAGAAAGTGGATTAGTGGGATCAAGTACTTAGATGTAGCACCACTCGATTAAACACACCTCGTATAATTGAAACAAAACAGCAATTTTAGATCCGAAATAACTCGATCAAACCTGAATCGTTTAATCATGAGTTCAGCAGCAGCAACAGCTCGATTTCTGGTTGAACGCGTTATGGCAGCAGCAATGCACAACATCGACGGTGCACGGCTGTGATCAGCGGCGGCGGCTGTTGATTATCGTTCAGATTCCTTGAACCGGCTCTGATACCAATTCAAGGTCTTTAAAGGAATTAAACGATAAATAGTAAACACACAAACGTAAAGAGATTTCACTTTGTTATTAGGGAAATATAGCACAAAAACCCTATTACAAACTATCTCATTGTTTTCTTGTTCTTAAACCCTAAATCGGTTAAGATACATTTATATGAGAGCCCAACTTGGTTTCTAAGAAAGACTAACAGACCATAAAACCCATAACTCTAGCCCATCTAGCTAAGACATCTCGGGTCGGCCCACTTGGCCCAAGTCGGTAATTAGCCTTCATATATGTTAATATATGTTAAGAAAAGTTACTTATATAATTGGTTGTAGACATATTTTGAAAAGGTTACTATGATGAGACTTTAGAGAGCTAACGATATAAAAATTTATTAGTGGTGTTAACAGAATGGAGAAGATAACAAACTAAAATAATAATAAATTTGTTAGTAGATAAGTGAAAAATATTTGTCTAATTGGATACATGAAATTTGAATTATAAATATAACCGTACGAAAATAGATTCAAATAAAAAAATATATTCCATATCCCAAATATAATTAGATAAAAGAAAAAGAATATTAGTCAACTAACCACCTAAGCGTCCTTTATATAATGAATTAACTATAAACACAATATTTAAATGCGTAAGCTTAAATTTAATACCATCATAACTTTAGTGTTCCATAAAATAAATTGCAAACTAGAGTCAATACATGAATCAAATTACATTAAACAAAGGTACTTTTAACTTAATTTCACAACTCTCTAAATACCTCTTTGTATACAACATTTTTAGTTGTATTAGTAACATTACCGTCCTTGTTAAAGATTAATAGTTTAAGTCTGTCTATACTTTTCATTCAAGATAATTCTACGTATAGTTGCCCATGCGAAAACATTGGCTCTTTTGAAAACAAACCCACCCTGGATAGTGATCGTCCGTTACTCTTATTGATCGTCATTGCAAAACATACAACCAGTGGAAATTGTCTTCGTTGAAACTTAAAAAGAAATTTTTTTCAGTAGGTGTGAGTGACGTCCTATGTATAAAAACTGGCTCCCCAATGTTAGTTCTAGATATAATTTGATCTTTTATAACACGATAACACGATTTCCTAGTGACGTTACTTGAAGTCTAGTTCCATTGCATAACCCATCTTTTTGATCAATATTTCTTAAAAGCATAACCGGAACCCCAACCTTTAACACCAATTTTTTGATTTGGCAAACCAGATTTTTTTAGGTCGTTTATAATATCAGGTGAGTACAATGATTCATCAAAATTTTCATTAAGATACTCCTCCTGGCATATACTATCTGAACTTAAATATTCCCTTTCATTACCTGAAACATCGATAGCAGCCAATCATTGATCTCTTGAACAACTTCATTAGTAGGTGCAAGTAGTGCTCTCTCTTCAAAGAAATTTGGTTGCCTGTAGTTTGATAGATTAGAATGGTAAACAAAGTTAATAAGATCACAAACATAATCCGACGAATTTTTAGTGAGAAGATCATCAGGCATTTCAATTTTCAATAACTGCTTCCCCATCATTGGTCCCGTCATCTTGTGTTTGCTCCATATTAGAAGAATTACCAACTACATTCAACCTCATATTTTTAGTTAGTCTTAAGACTTTGCATTCTAACCATAAGTAGGACGAACTTAAGGAAGAATTTTTTATGTCTTGTCTACTTCCGTTTTAAACAACTGGTAAAATTTGCCTGAAACCACCTCCAAAAACAATTACTTTACCACCAAACGACAATGTATAACAATTCAGTACGTCTTTCAAAGTCCTATCTAGTGCTTCAAATGCATGTTTATAAATCACTGGTGCCTCATCATATTATTAATCTGGCTTCACTTACAAGTTGGGCATCATTGGTGCCTGGCTTTGTAGTACAAGTAGAGTCTTCATTCAGGTTTATCGGAATATGAAATCTAGAGTGTGCCGTCCTACCTCCTTTCAATAACTAAGACACAATTCCACTAGAAGAAAACATTTAACACAGTCTGACCTTTGGATCTTGTGTTTGCAGATAATCTCTTCCATAGAAATGTTTTACCAGTTCCACCATAACCATAAAAAAAAACACCACCTTTATTTATTTCAACTACTTTCGTGATTTCAAGGAAAATACATCTTCGTTCTTCAGTCGATGAAACAAAAAGATTATCATACTCATTTTGAAGATTTTATGATTCATAATTAAGCTCTTCGTTGATCAAAAGATTGTTAGAGGTAGATAAAGAATGCTCATAAGGGAAAGGCATGGTTTCAAAGTTTCGTAGTGTTGAAGCATTCCATAGTAATAGCTTTTCAATCTCATATAACGTAAAGTGATTTATTTGTTCTTCAGCACCCACGACGACTCATACTCTTTTGCTTCTGATCACAGGCAAGCAATGCACCAACATTAAAATGTAGAACACAAGATGTAAGAATTTGTACATCATATCTAATCATTGAAACACCTAAAAACGAAGTAAGATCATTAAAATTCAATCGTCACATAGAACACCACATCCGACATGATCTTTACCAAACATTCATTCATACATATATATCTCTCTACGCAAGTAAATGCCACATTTTTCATTTAAATCTCATAGTTAATTCATTGTGACATATTATCGAACACTTGGTGTGCCTGAAACTTTAATGTAAACATTTTCCTAGCTGATGCTATCAATTCCATAAAAACACATGTGAAGCAACTCAACAAATTTAATCTCTAAAATACATAGGCATAATAATAAGATGAATTAAATTCATTACCAATCAAATTAAACTAATCTATTCGATTAATACCCTACACTCAGATGAACAATAAAAAACACCACCATGTATCATCATTATCATAACAAATTTCTATACTTGAAGCAATCAGGGAAATGAAATCGAAATAGACTAATTGTAATTGAACATCGAATACCTTATAAAAATGACTAGAGATGGTAGTTCTGATGCTTGTATGAAATCTACATTAAATAGTCGAACACAGAGGTGGAGAATCAACGAATTGGAACAAAAAAACCGTATATCGTCGTTCATCTATTGACCATTGTATCTAGATTTATCCCTAAATCGAATACCTTAAAGCATCGATTAACCGCCATTCATCGATTGACCATGTTGTCACCATATCACAACATCGATTTCAAACTGGCTATAAAGAATCAGAAGCTGGCGATTAGGAATCACAGAAGAAGAACCAGGCGTAATTGTGAAAAGGTTGTGTTGGAGATAATAAATTTTGTAATATAAATCACCCGTGGACTTACTAAACCCTTAATAAAGGTATGGTCGGGAAAAAAAAAAATAGGTGTGAGTTTCCTCTTTGATGGTGTTCTTGAGTGGGTCAGGCCTGGAGCGTCAAAATCAGTATGGACGGTTGATATTCCGTCTCAGGAAGGCTCACTCAGGTATTGGCGGTGAATCCGAACGCTATTAAAAAAAGTACTATGTAAATACTGATTATACAATGCACTGCTATAAAAAGGAAATTTGTCAGTAAACTAATTTACATACCTTAAATGATCGTGTAACATAAAGAAAATATCATTGAAAATATTTAAACTAATATCTTTAAAATTAAAAGATTATATATTGTTATTATTCTACTCAATTACAAAATTTAATATGCTTTAACAATGAATATGATGTATAGGTCACTAAACACTTATACAATGTCAATATGTCATAAGCTTACTCTAACATAAAATAAAAACAAAAAAGATTAAAAATAACATAATACTAGTTATGGTGCATAAACTCTTTTCCGCCACCATCCGACCATCAAGTACCCATGCCAAACCATTGGCCGGGCGATGTTCCAATCCTGGTCTTTACTCGACGATTTTGAAGATAATTTTTTTAATAAATGAGTCGATGCATGCATCACAAATGGGTATTTTCTTACATTTATTTCACGAACGGTTGTTGTCCTTACCAAGGATGACTTTTTGATATTTAAAATATTCTTATAAGAGGGTCAATCCCGTCATATGAAGATAGAAATTTAAAAAATGTATACATTTTCTTCAGACGCCCAAATGTTTCTACAACTGTCGATGAAACATTAAACGTCGGGTGGTATGTGTTTCCGCTCAAAGGTGGCACGTGTTATTTGCATAGGCCACGTGGAATGCACATCTGCCCAAAGGACGACACATGGAAAACATTTTCGCGCATATAGTACATGCCCATTTGATGGGAATTTGAGAAGTCAACCGGAGGATATTCATAATCCTTGTCTTTTTCATTACAAAACATCGTATATATAATTACAATGGGAATAATCTATTCTGGGCTAGAATTATACTAATAATGAGAGAATAAACTATACAATGACAATGATATAGTTTCCATTCTACTAAATTGTGGTCTTACACGTGGACCTTCTTTAGTAGAATGGACCTTCTTTATGTTTCTTTTGATCCTTTCTAATCAAATTGTTATGAACTTGACAATTTGATTAGAAAGGATCAAAAGAATAACAATTTGATTAGAAAGGATCAAAAGAAACATAAAAATTAACTTTTGAATGAAGGAATTTTAGAATGACTCGGAGTAACCACATAATAAATTAACCACGATAGTAATGACTGGAAGGATGACCAGTCCAAAAGGGGACTACAATGAGGTCAAGAGAATTTGAGGGGATAAGCACGTCATTGTCAACCAAGGTGAATTTGAAGGGCATAAAACACGTCCTTGTCAACCAAGGTGAAGTAAGTTCAATGCCATTTAAGATCACTCTTTTTCTCCATTTTTACTTTAAATTGCCCAAAACTTTCATGCCAGTGTGGTCGCAGTGAGACCCCTCTATTTATGGGTGGTCGCAGTGCGACCCTTCTATTTATGCGAGACTAACTGGCTGTGTTTTACCTCGTTACCTACCTGACATAGCCAAGAAGAACCATGGAACTATTCTCTGAAACTTCAGATCCTTTAGCGTGGTCACGGACCGCTAATCGACTAGCATTGGAGATGGTCTAACTATTATAAGGATTATATAAATTAATAATGATTATGATAAAATACTTAGTTTAGAGCCGAGATTTGAAAATCAAATTGGAATAACTAAACAACAAGAAGTCAACTAAGCCACCACAACTAACATTAATTTGCTAAACACTAATAAACACTTAAAAACCTTAAAATCATCAAACTTTCACAATTCCCTTTTTGTCCCACTTCCTTAGCTGAACATGAAACATAGATTGCGCAGCCAACAACTCAACACACTGCTTAGGATTCATCATATCCAACAACCCCTTCAATGTCTTCAACCTCACACAATCCCCCATTTTCATCATCCTTTCCAACCCACTCAACAACGCCACCACCGCGACCGCATCACCGCCACCACCACTGCCTCTTGTCAACTCCACCATCTGCCGATCCGCCATCCCGACCTGCTGCCGCTCCATTTCACTCTCTACTTTCTCTTCCTCCATCTTAATCTTCACCCTTAACCCCTCAATCCTCTTCACCTGCTCCTCGGTCAAGTCCGCCAGCCCGGTCCCCGTCCGCCTTAACGTGTCCACAAACCGGAACACCGCGGACGGTTTCCAGCCGGTAACCCAAAGATAAGCGTTTTCTAAGGGCGTAAGCCACACCGGAGCGAAAAACGCACAAACATCTTCATGGGCAGCTGCCCATTTGACCCGATAGTAGTTCTTGTGGTGGGTAGTCATTTTGGCTACTAGATTTTCGTAATCGGACTGGTGGGTGTAATCTTGGACAAGAAATCTGAGATATTCTTCGAGCTGACAGACCCACTTCTCGTAGAAATCTGAGAATTTTTCTTCTGTTGGTGTCTTTTTCATGGTTTCCTATTATTATTAATCCAAGCAAGTTCTGGCCGATGCTTTTGAGGTTATGTATATATAGATACATGTATTATACATAGAGAGAGAAAGGGTGGATGAGTGACACGCTTCGACTTAGGAGAAATGCGTGGCTGAAGATGCATGCTGCTGCATGGTTCAGTTAGTCTCACTCTTTCTCTCTCTATTATGTAATTTGTTTTGAAAATTTTTGAATATATTTGAAAGCATTCACAATGTTATTATTATACATGAATTTTGAGTTTTTAACTTTCTAGAAAAAATATTGATACAGTTTTGTGTATTTTTTTAACGTTCAACAAATAGAGAATTGCCTGTGTATTTTATATAGGATCATCTAATGACAAAAAGCCACAGTTAACTGGCCCAACTCAACCATACGGAGAGTTTAATCGTTTCTAAGTTATCTTCAATTCAGGGGAAAATTCAACCACCCGAATGCCCATTTATGGTAAAACTCAGATGCCCTCATAATTAAACAGGAGATCACAAATATCATAGTCTTCCTTCATTAAGTCACCTATGCCCCCTAATGTTGTTAGTGAGTTTGAGCTTGGGTTTTCATTAAGAAACTCATGCTTCCTACCACTACACTACATGAAATAACACTCCAATCTAATATTTATTGGAGAATTAATGAGTATACTCAAAATATCGTATCGTTGCCGGACAAACATCATTGCTGGTATCTGTATTTATTTTTAAGGTTTTAGGTTTCGTTACGAGTTAGTTTCAGTATTTTCATCTATCGATATGATATCGGTTTTGTTATTCATGATGCTGTTGTCATCACAATTGTAAACGACTTTTGCATGCACTTGCATCAGGAGCTTTGACGAAATATAATTACACATCAACTACCTAAAGATGATTAAAACTGGATGTTTATTTATTTTTTATATTTTACATTTATGTTTACCATATATAAATTTTGTTTTTTGTTAAACAGTGGCTTTTAAATTGTTACTATTATTTGTATTCTAAAAATTAAAATATTGTTTTTGAAAAACAGAGTTGCATTCCAAATAAAATATTTTCTTGTGTATGTGAAATATAATTACGCACATTTGACTGCTACAACGATATATTTATGTGTTTTATGTAATAAGTATTTGTTTTTGACTAAAATACTAATTAATTATACTAAATAAAGCACATTTATCTTAAATCATCTCTTATTTTAACAAACTTTGAAATTTTATTATGCTACAATTTTTTAATCAAACAATAATCGAAAGTCATAGTACATTAAATAGTAATTAATTTATTTTTGAAACCTAAAACTATATATTAATTTTTACATGTTTTTGATTTTTTTATTAAGTATATGTAACACATTATTATGTATTAATATTATACACTGTGAAATACATGAGTTCTAAGCTAGTAAAATAATATACTGGTTTCTGTGAAATGCATTGAACGAGAAAGGTTAGTTGTATAACTTAGAACTAAGTACTCATAAAAGGGTTTGATAAAAGAATACACCACTAATTAGTTATAGTATTTTAAAGATGTTTGAACGAGCTCTAACATGTAAAAACAAGCCGCTAGAGCTAAATATCCATTATGAGCCAAACATGAAATTTATATTAGTGGAGGGATCAAATATAAAAAAGAGATCTCTTCTTTTAAAAAGTGTATAAGAAACAATTAATAAAACTAAGTGATATTTGATTACGCATTAGCCATGTATGGTTATAGCATTTCACGTACACGATGCTATGTCTTCCATAGTCACTTGTCGTCTACTCGTTGCTTCTCGTGTTTCTTAGATGAAATCCACTTTACTAGAACCTCCCATATATCACAAGTTATTTCAAGTTATATTAATGGGTAAATTCCTAAACTAACCATTTTTGACCCACTTTTTCCAGTTTTAGCCCAAGACCAAAACAAATTCCAAAAATAGCCAAACTAATCCGTCAGATCTGACAGATTCCGTTTTTGATCGACGGAATAATGAGCCTATCAGGACGTGCCACGAAGCATACCATTCCGTCGGAGTTGAGGGTTTTCTGTTTTGTCCAACGGATTAATGAAACAAACCGACGTATTAATAAACAGTCGAATCTAACGGTTCAGTTCATGCTTCCGTCGGATCCGACTGTTTAATTTGTCCGACGAACCCTAGATTTTTCAATTCGGGGGTTTTTGATTTTGAGTTTTAGAGTGGAATTGAACATTATGGTTGTGTTCTCCTCGAAAAATTAAGCGATTTTCACTATTAATTTACTTGATTTTGTTGAGAAATAAGAAATATAGAGATGGAGGTTGGTTATGGAGGTTTAGTGTTTGAGATGTAGAAGATAAAGAATTCCAGCGGACCTACTAAAATTCCGTCGGATCCGACGAAATTTTACGAAATTCCGTCGGATCCATTAATACGTTGACACGTGGTGCGATTTTAAAGGTCTAAAAATTCCGTCGGACCCGACGGAATTGTCAAACCCCGACTAGCACAATGCGGAAGCGTAAAACGGGAATGTAACAGACACCTCTGATATCAACACATTGTTTATAAGGAAACATTACAAACTAATTTACAATATATTACATTTCTTCATTCTATCATTGTTTTACAGTCTAGGCGATACAAACAAAACTAGTTCGTTAACTATACATTCTTACTACTATCGCTCTTGCTTCTATTCACGTAGCATCAACCACACACCTCAGGCAAGTAACAGGTCACCAAATCATTCCAATTTAGGTACACCTGAAAAGCAGTTTAAAACGGGTCAACTACTAGAGTTTGTGAGTTTCAAGAAAACAGTAATGAGTATTCACAAGTCAACACTTGTAATCATGAAATAAGTATGTATGTATGTAAATGATGTATGTGATGTAATTATGCTAAGCTACAGTGAAGCCTGGACTATTCGTGCTGCGTGCCTCCATTTCCCACGCTCAATCAACCACTGTGGCCCCTTTCCGCCCACAACATGCCCCGGTAGCTATGTCTAACACTACATAGCTGCTTCGTAAAAAAAAATAGACATGTGCAAATGAGATAATGTCTCAGCAACCGTGTTGGCCCCGCCTGGGTTTGTCAAACCAATAGTACTATTCACAAGTCACCGGCTCGAAGTTAATCACTGTGTTAGTGGGGACTTTCATGTGTTAGCACTTAGATAATTCACATCATCACATGTTTCAGGTATGTATATGAAATCAAACACGCTTTTCACCCCAAAAGTTCGTAAAACAGTTTAAAAGTGGGGTCATGAAACTCACGGTTTAGTAGATAATCAGTACTGTATCAGCTCGTGGTTTGTTCGGTCCGCTATCAGTAGTTCCTATAATCAATATTATAATAATATTAATATTTTAATATTATTATAATCTCAATACTAAACTGGGATGTATAACTAATCTGGGTGTAGCTGGAACGCCCAGAAAGTGGCAATAGGCTTAGGTTGTGATGTTGTTCAATGTCTAATACTTAAAACCGAACTTGGCTCAGATTCCCGTTTTCCCAGCTGGGCCAAGTTGCTCGTTTACGCGTTCAGAAAACAGTTATGAGAAAATAAGCTTGGGTAAATGTATTGGTTAACAAATAATTAAGTTATAAAGAAAGATCACATACTGGGGTCCCGGATTAGCCACGGGGCCCGTTTCCGTTTATTCAGTTTGATTTGAGAAGAAAACGCGCACAATCCACCCGGATTGTCCAGGTTTCTCATAGAAAAGTTCATTTTCACTTAATTAGTCCAAAAATATGATTTTTGATCACTCTTGGTGTTTTGATATTCCCGCAGATTCGCTAGTCGCAAACTTGCCGGTTTTTATAAAAACTGAATTTGTTTAATATTCAAATTAGTATAATTAATTAACCGTTAATCATTAAATTATGAAAATTTAACCACTTATCAATTAAAATATGTATATTTTTATAAAAATATTTCTGGAATTATTTACTGATTTATTTATTTATAAAAATTCATTTTATCAGCTATATTTCGCCTGAAAATCGTCCGTTTATCCCAAAAAATTTCCAAAAATTCCACAAAAATTCCTGAATACTCAAATCATGTCCCAAATCAACCTGTATCAATTTCAGAATGTAAAAAGTTCGTGCGATATTCTTTTCGGCCCAAATTCGGCTATAAAAATTCACACGAACGCATATAAACAAAACACCTTTAAACTTCTCCAAATAATCCCAAAATTCATATGTGATCAAAATACATCAAATATGAGTTTCCAGAAATATTTCATAATTTTTGAAGTATTTTAGCTATTTTTCCCAAATAAACGTCCCAATTCGGTAATAAATTCGCCAAATATTCTCGGATGGTCGAAAAATTACCAATTTGAACAGGGACTCATTGACATGGTCCCTGATGTCCCTGAAAAATTTCAAGTTCTAACAATATGAACATCACAACCTTAACCTAAATAGCCCGTAAGCGAATGTTTCGGCATTACCTTAGCGGGTTTGGCTCGTTTCCGACTTTTTAATCAAGTTTTCAGGTTCTTGTGCTTCTAATCAAGCTAGGTATAAGTCCTATATCACAAACCAAGCAATTTTTCATCAACATAACAGCGCTTAACTTAGGGTTTCGGCTAGTGCACAAAAACGAACTTTTGAACCGTAAAAACGCCGTTTCAACCCTTTAATCCGTGTTTATGGCCAAAAAAACTATCAAAACAGGTTCCTTACCATGTGTATGATTAAAACATGTTTATGGACCATTTTTGGGATTTTTACATGGTTAGGAATGATTTTTAGTAACCAAGACATGTTTTTATGGTATTAATCAAGGTTAAACAAGTACAAAAGCTACTTATTTAAGTTCCTTACCTTAGGGTTTGAAGGATTTCTGGAAATTCATCTTGCAGCTGCTTGGACCTCAGCTTTTATAAACCAAAATGAATAACCAAGCTTGTAAAACAAGTTTTATAAAAAGAATGGGGGGTGGGTTGGGTTGGCCGATCGGAAGAAAGATTGGGCCCATGATGGGCTGTTTTGGCCCAATGATCTGGTTTCTCAAGCCCAAATACGAAAAGCCCGGTCCAAATTTAGTTCGGGTTTGGTTTTTGGCGCGAAAAACTTATCGGGTGCGTTAAACAGCGCGAAAACAAGTGTTTTTCGGCTAGTTTTATGTAAAATTATCAAAACATACTATATGTTTGTAAAAATCAAAAATATTTTCACGGATCGCTTAAAACATTTCAAGTAAGTGTTTGGTAAGTCTTTTTCGGCTTAACGGATGATACAATGCTTAGTTTGTAACTATCATTCGCGTTTAAATCAATAGCGGGTAGTTAAACGAGCATGTTTTCGTTTAACTTGTTTGCTATCGAACTAAGGCCATATTACTAATATTTTAGCTTATATTAAACGTATAACACTTATAGATGGCCCCCCGAGATATCTGGGTCATAACCCGACCCGTTCGGTTAATCGTTCGTTTGTTACGTAAAAGGCGTTTATTTGCTTAATCGGTAAATACGTACTAAGGTGTACTTTGTTCTGGCTCAAATGTCACAGGAATAATTTGGTTATTTTGGAATTTATGTTAGTCTTGGGCTATATATAATTAAAAAAGGTTGATAAAAATGATTCGTTTGGGAATTTTTATTAGATTAATCTGTCATCCCTCTTTTCTCATGATGCAAACTATATTATAAAGTTAAGTAAACTTGATAGAGTTTTAATTTCTGAAGAATTATTGGAGGTGTTGCCGTCTTTGGCGGCAACGATTCTGCCTTCGGGTTGTTCGGATCATAGACCCATCATGATTCAAATGAAGGAGGTAAACTTTGGTCGTATACCGTTTAAATTTTTTAATTCGTGGTTTGAATGGGAGGGGCTGGATAAGGTGGTGGAAGATGCTTGGAAGGAGGAGGTTGTTGGTAGAGGTCTCGTTAAGGTTAAAAACAAACTGAAGTTACTCAAGGAAAGAATAAAAGGTTGGGTGAAAGTAAACAAAGAAAAATCTTCAAAAGATAAGGTGAGATTGGAATCTAAGTTGATTGATTGTGAACATAAGATTGAAACAGGCTTGATAGACGAAGGGGTGTTTGAGGAGAGAAATGATTTGCTTCTCGAGTTGGAGAAGTTGAATCATCTTGAGAACAAAGAAATGGCGATTAAACTTAAATATAAATGGTCTCTGGAAGGTGATGAAAACTCAAAATTTTTTAATGCTTTGTTAAAAAAGAAGCGGAAACAAATGAACATTTCAGGAGTTAAAGATAAGGGAGAGTGGATTATAGATCCTCTTCAAGTGAAGCAGGTGTAACATCCCGAAATTTCAAGATAATATTAATTATATTACTTAATAATAGAGGGAAAGTTTACTCGGGTTATCAGGAAATAAATAAAAGAGTAGGAGTTGGTATGGGTCGGGCTAGTGTCGGGTAATGGACGTTGGTTATAGATTTGGATTAATTGAGATGGGTTAAATGAGAATGGGATTTCAGGGATATAAATACCCCCAAAACCCCAAAATATCTTCATTCTATATTTATCCAAGCACACTCCACACACACATACACACACACCAAGCACCCAAAACCGCCGCCGGCCGGGCCGAGAAAGAAGGAAGGATCGAGCGAGGTCCGGGTAAGAGAGAAAGATTAGTGGTGATACCAAGATAAACGAGATCCAAACAAGCTCAAAAGGTATAATTCTTGATCTTGGAAGTTTAAAGATCCGAGCTTTTAGTGTATAAACGACCGAAAATGGTCGGGAAGTGTAGTGGGTGGTATTGAACCTTAACAAGGGTGTTAAAATCGCCCGAAATGTTGATCAGAAACCGAAACAGCGGACATCTGGGCAACTTCGCCTTCATCTGGGCAACTTCGCCTTCATCTGGGCAACTTCGCCTTCAAGCGATGAACTTCGCCTGCAAGCTAAGTTCGCCTGATGAACTTCGCCTGCAAGCTAAGTTCGCCTGATGATAAGTTCGCCTGAGGTTTAACTTCGCCTAAAGCCAAGTTCGCCTGAGGTTTAACTTCGCCTAAAGCCAAGTTCGCCTGAGGTTTAACTTCGCCTAAAGCTAAGTTCGCCTAAGGTTTAACTTCGCCTAAAGTTAAGTTCGCTTAGAAAATAAATTAAAAACCTAATGGAAAATGTGTTAAGACAGTTAATGTAAATAAAATTTTTCCAAGCTGACCTGGCAGCTCGACCCCAGCCAGGGGCTCTGCCCCTTGGACCCTGCTAGGGGCTGCCGCCCCTAGACCCCGCTGCCAGGGGCGCTGCCCCCGGACCCCCGTTCGTTGTGGGTCATATAAAGATAGAAATACATTATGAGAAGTGATAGTTAATTGATACGTATGCCCCCGGACCCCCGTTCGTTGTGGGTCATATAAAGATAGAAATACATTATGAGAAGTGATAGTTAATTGATACGTATACTTGTTATACAGTCAGCCGTGCACAACTGAAGAAAGGGATTACGATTAACGGTGAACGTAACCGTGTTCAAATGAGTTTCTATCCCCATTTATGTGTTACGTTTTCGGGGCTGTGTGCATACTCAATATGTTTGTTAATACACTTATCCTAAGAGATAAGTGTATGCCTTATGTGGATAATGTGAAAAGTATGAATGATTGCTTGATGGTACGTGAACGATCTTCGGATATTGCACGTACTGTCAGGTTGTAACGCTATGTATAAGGTAAGTATGTTATGTATGTTTATGTGTATGAACATGATAGAGATAATAGAAGAAAGAAATGATAACGTATGGTTGTATGGTTACGAAGAGGGTACCGAGCCCTAGTAATACTCGAGGAATGTAGGGCGTAATGCTCTTTATAACGTAAGATATGAAAGTAAGATAATACTAAAGAAAGTAAGAAAGTATGAACGAAAGGATATAAATTTTATGTGTATGCCTTATATGGATAATGTGAAATAGATTAATGATTGCTTGCCGGTACGTGAACGATCTTCGGATATTGCACGTATCGTCGAGGGAAGTGACTAGCTCCTTACATGGATATTAAATAATAAAGTATAGAGTTCCTTTTATGGAAGGTATAGTGTTCCTTTTATGGAAAGTATAGTGTTCCTTTTATGGAAAGTATAGTGTTCCTTTTATGGAAGGTATATGTGACATCTGCCCGATCCGACCCGACCCAGGTACCCGTTTCTCTTACCCGATCTCTTTCTTTTATTATTTAATATTTATACTTATATTTTATTTTTAATAATAATAATATATATTTCCTTCCCGCCTCTTTCTCTCTCTTTCTTTCCGCCGTCCCCTCCCTCTTCCTTCTCTCTTTCCGCCTTCTTTTCCCTCTTGTCGCCGTCCCGCCCTTAAGCCTTGTTTCCCTCTTTTTCTTCTAACTCTTTGCTTGTCCTTTGTTCCTTCCCGCCTAAGGTTGTCTGCGCAGCTCCACGCGCCAGACCCCTTACATGGAAGCCTGCGTGAAGACATCTTGTTCCTGCGATGCGTGAAGAGAACTCTTCTCGCAGCGCGCTAAGAATGCATGTTCTTCCCGCAATGCGCTAAGAATGCATGTTCTTCCCGCAATGCGCTAAGAATGTATGTTCTTCCCGCGATGCGCTTAGAATTCTAGTTCTTCACGCAGCACGCTAAGGATTTGTGATTCTTCCCGCAGTGCGCTAAGGATTGTTGTGCCAGCCTTCGCGCTCGCGCACTCAGCCTTCCCGCGCTTAACCCTTGTATCTTCTGTTTATTCTAGCCGTTTGCTTTTGTAAATGTCTTTTCTTCTGAGCTGTTGACCTAACCTATCTAATGTCTGAAAAGTTACTTTCGGCGCAGCATGCGCACCAACCCCATTGGTTGGCAGAAAAAGTGACTGACATTATCTTTAGAGATCTGCTTTTCCATGCTTGACCTGTACCTTTTTCTGAACCGCCCATGCCTTTTTTACTGTTCCCTGACAGCTTTATCTTGCCTCTGCAGCTGCCATATCTTTCCATATCTTTTGCTTTTGGATTCTTTTGCTTTTTGATATCTTTTGCTTGATCCTGTTAAGATCCTTTCCCCTTTTCTAGGGATTATGTCTCCTAGGGTTTTCTCTATAAATAATAGTATTATTTTCCTAACACTACACACACAAAACACTTACTCTCTCCTGTTTTCCTTGCTCTCTCTGCCGCCTCCCTCTCTGCCTCCGTCTTCCTCCCTGTTCTGTCCTGCTTTTCCGGTAATATATATAATAATTTACTTATTAATTATGCTAACTTATAATCAAGACTTAAAACCAACCATTAAAACAATAATCTTATTTATAGGTTAACTTGTGCTTGTTTAAAGTTGGTTCTTGCTTTATCTTACACCGCATCGTTTATCAAGTGAGTAATCTCGTACCTAATCCCTTTTTGCTTTTAATGTTTTGGGATGTTCATGTGTTCATACAAACTTAGAGTCTTAAACTTGTTTATGAACTTTAGTCGCGCAGTATCCCATGTGTTGAGGACGTAGACTTGGCTGTTATTTGTATGTGTGGATCATTAACCGTCTTGTCGGTCTATTCCGCAGTTCGCATGGTACCATTAGATGAACACGGGAGAACTATCGTTTATGATTTTCTCTTTTGTTACACTTGCACAGTTAGTCTTGTTTGTGAGCTCAATTGTGAGCACTGGCAGTCTTGTCTCTTAGAGTTGGTCCCGATCTGATTACACCCTTGTTGAAACCCAGACATACACATGTTGCGCGCAGATTTATTGTTATCTATGTATTGTATTAAACTTGATTTCTCACCAACACGCAAGTGTTTGACGTTTATTTTAACACATGTTCAGGTTTGCAGTAGCTGTTTTGGAGCTTGTGGACACATAGGAAGTTTTCTTTATTTTGGACCTAGATTAAAATGTATCAAGACAAGTTATTGTTGTTCGAATATTATGATTTATAATATATTGATTTATGACGATTTATGTTATCTTATTTTTGCTTTGCGCGTGCGCGAATGAATGTATTTATTAAATATTGACACCCAATAGTGTCACGAGTAATGAAACAATATGTGGCGCCCCGATGTATAATCCGCCTTTGGTCGGGGTGTTACAGATTGGTATCAGAGCCAGGTTGACTTTAGGATAGGTGGTTAGACGTAACGGCCTAGAATACCTAAGAGTCCCCTCTCGCGCATGAGAGAAATCTCATGTTTGCGCGCTTATTGTTAATTACTCGTTATTTATGAATATGCTCGCGCTTGCGCAGTATATGATTTTATGTTTTATTCCGCGATATTTCGATTTTTGCTGAATTTCGATTTTTATTGATTTTTCTTACATATTCGTTTGTTGGATATAAAAATCCGAAAAGTCATGGTGATACATGAATAGTTGATTTTCAATTTCCATTTACGATTATGTTCTGAGGTTGGAGACTTGAAAAGTCATGGTGATACATGAATTGTCAACCTCCAATACTCATTTTCTTGTATGTTTTATATTGAAGATTGAAAAGTCATGGTGATACATGAATCGTCAATCTCCAATACTCGTTTACTAGTCATTTTAAATTGGGAATTCGGAAAGTCATGGTGATACATGAATTGCCGATTCTTGATTCGAATTTGTTACCTTTATTAAGTCTGCATTTAGGGTCATTTATTTTACTCTAACTTTTGACTGTAACTGACTCCGTGAAACCAAGCTTTATAAGATTAAAACTTTGCGCTAAAACCAAGATATTAACTAAAATTAAAATTTTTATAGAATGCCTCCGCTATCTCGCCGATTTCAGAGAAGAGAAGCCTCGCGCATGCGTAGACAGCAACGTTCCCAGGAAATGGCCGCCGCAATAGCCCAAGCTTTGAGCCAAAACAATACCAACACCTCTAGATACAACATTAAATCCTTCAACGCGGGTAACCCTCCAAAGTTCACAGGTCTTGAAGGAGCCACCGTGATGCTCCAGTGGCTTGAGAAAATAGAAAACACTTTCCTCCACACCCAATGCCCCTCAGACAGACGAACCCTGTATGCTTCCAGTGTCCTGGAATCTAGAGCGCTTACATGGTGGAATGGAGTAGCTCATGCGCGTGGCGCAGAAGCTGCTTCTAGCATGACATGGGAGGAATTCAAGGAAATTCTTACGCGAGAATTCTGCCCTCCCAACGAAGTTATGCGCCTGGAGGAAGAATTTTGGAATCTTAAGCAATACAGCGGTGAAGCGCGCGAGTACGCGACGCGCTTCCACGAGCTAAGCTTGCTGGTCCCTCACCTTGTTACCCCTTCCCGCCGAGCCATAGAGAAATTCCTTGGGGGTCTCCCCATGGAAATTCAAGATTCTGTATGGGCCAGGAACCCAGTAACCCTCTCTGACGCCATTGAGTTGGCCGCTGTGCTCAGCGACAACCATGTCAGAGCAGGAACCCTGTTCCTGCGGGGAACAGAAAAGACCAAACTCACCAAGACTGTCCCTGAACCAACAGAAACCAAACCTGAACCCTCAAACCGTAACAACCTCAAGCGCAGGCGCAAGGCCTATGCGCTTACCAACCCGCCCATTGTCCAGCAACCCGCATACCAACCTCCAGTTCACGCGCCTAACCCTCTGTCAGCCTACCCAACTCCTCCTGTAGTTCACAACTATGCCCTAACCAATCCAGCACTCCCTGCCCCACCAACTAAGAAACCTTACACAGGAAACCATCCCTTCTGCCCAACCTGTAGATTTCACCACCCAACCCAAACCCCGTGTCGACTTTGTACCCGATGTGGCCGTACTGGTCACCATGCAGAAAACTGTAGAGTCCTTCTCGCCAATCCAATTGCGCCAACACCACCAGTCTACCCGCAGAACCCACAACCAACCTACCAAAACCCACGACCCAGATCGTGCTTTAACTGCGGTGACCCCAGTCATTTCCGGAACGCGTGCCCGAGACTACAAGTGCAAATCACACAAGCGAATCCGGTGAACCAGATTTCAAACCAAGTGACGCGTGGACGAGCTTTTAACATAACCGCGCACCAAGCGCAAGCGAATAATGACGTAGTTAATGGTACATTTTTGCTTAACGGATTTTATGCTTCTGTACTTTTTGATACTGGCGCCGATCGAAGTTTTATCTCTCGCGCCTTCGAGCAGAAGCTTGCGCGACCGCGCAACGATTTAAAAGAAGATTTTTCAGTTGAATTGGCTAATGGCGAAACTGTTTTAATTAACTCTGTGATTAAAGATTGCACGCTTAACCTTAACGAAAACGATTTTCTGATTGACCTCATCCCCATGCCTCTTGGAAGCTTTGATGTTATCATTGGTATGGACTGGCTCTCGAAGAATCGCGCCGAAGTTATTTGCGCCAAGAAATTTATTCGCATACCTCGAGAAAATGGTGATCTTCATATCTACGGCGAAAAACCCTCCCGCGGTCTTAAACTTATGTCTTGCGCCGAAGCCCGAAGACTCATGCGGAAGAAGTGTGTTGCATTCTTAGCCCATGTGGTTAAACCTGCTGAAGAGAAGAAGCTTCGCGATATCCCTGTTGTGCGTGATTTCCCTGAAGTTTTTCCTGATGATCTTCCTGGTATCCCTCCCGCTCGTGAAGTCGAGTTCCGTATTGATCTTGTCCCTGGTGCTTCCCCCGTAGCTAATCTCCTTACCGTCTTGCGCCCGCTGAGATGCAAGAATTGGCAAGTCAACTTCAAGAGTTGACTGCTAAAGGATTCATCCGCCCTAGCTCTTCGCCCTGGGGTGCTCCGGTGTTGTTCGTTAAAAAGAAAGATGGATCGTTTCGCATGTGTATTGATTACCGCGAGTTGAACAAACTCACCATTAAAAACCGGTATCCCTTACCGCGTATTGACGACCTCTTTGATCAACTCCAAGGTGCCTCTTGTTTCTCGAAGATTGATCTCCGCTCTGGCTATCACCAGTTGCGCATCCGCGATGAAGATGTTCCGAAGACTGCTTTTCGAACTCGTTATGGCCATTTTGAATTCTTGGTCATGTCCTTCGGTCTAACCAACGCACCCGCCGTTTTCATGGATCTAATGAATCGGGTGTGTAGGCCTTTCTTGGATAAATTCGTGATTGTGTTTATCGATGATGTTCTGGTGTATTCTAAGACCAAGGCCGAGCACGAGCAACATCTTCGGTTGGTGTTGCAAAAGCTTAGAGCTGAGCAACTCTATGCTAAGCTTTCCAAGTGTGAATTCTGGTCTGATGAAGTACAGTTTCTTGGTCATGTTGTAAACAAGATGGGTATTCATGTCGACCCATCCAAAATTGAAGCAATCAAGAACTGGATTACGCCATCCTCTCCTTCTGAGATCCGTTCCTTTCTGGGCTTAGCTGGTTATTACCGGCGCTTCATTTCGAACTTCTCGAAGATCGCTTTGCCTTTAACAGCTCTAACGCACAAAGGTAAACCGTATATTTGGGGCTCGAAGCAAGAAGAAGCCTTTCTATCGCTCAAGCGATTGTTGTGTGAAGCTCCTGTTCTTACGCTACCTGAGGGTAATGATGATTTTGTCGTGTACTGCGATGCCTCCAACCAAGGTCTCGGTTGTGTTCTTATGCAACGAGGCAAGGTTATCGCTTACGCATCAAGGCAACTCAAGGTTCATGAAAAGAATTATACAACTCACGACCTCGAACTTGGTGCAGTTGTTTTTGCCTTGAAGATCTGGAGACACTACCTTTATGGTACTAAGTGTATCCTCTACACTGACCATAAAAGCCTTCAGCATATCTTTGATCAAAAGGAACTTAACATGAGACAACGCCGATGGAACGAACTCATCAGCGATTACGATTGTGAGATCCGGTATCATCCTGGTAAGGCTAATGTGGTAGCCGATGCGCTCAGCCGAAAACCCTGCCAGCTTAACTGTATCTTGCCGCGCACCCAGCTTCACTTCGCGCCGATTCAAAGCAACCTTGAATCGCGTATTCGTGACGCGCAGCGCGCATCCATCAGTAATGGTAACCTTCGCGCCGAGTTAGCGTGTGGCGCGGAAGCGCATTTTGTGCCCAATCTGAGTGGAATTCTCTGCTATCTCAATCGCATCTGGATTCCCTTTGATGAGAATCTTCGCGCTGATATCCTGAGTGAAGCGCACAAATCTCGGTATTCTATTCATCCTGGCGCTGATAAGATGTACAAGGATTTGCGCATTACTTATTGGTGGCCCGGTATGAAGAAGGATATTGCTGTGTTCGTAGCTAAATGCCTGACTTGTTCTAAAGTAAAAGCTGAACACCAACGCCCATCTGGTTTGCTCGAACAACCAGAAATTCCTACGTGGAAATGGGAATGTGTAGCGATGGACTTTATTACCAAGTTACCTTTGACAGCAAGCAAACATGATAGCATTTGGGTAATAGTGGATCGTTTGACTAAGTCTGCTCACTTTCTGCCCATTCGTGAAAACTACCGTGTTGAGCAACTCGCGCAGCTGTATGTCAAGGAAATTGTCTGCCGCCATGGTACTCCTTTGAGCATCATATCCGATCGCGATGGCCGTTTTATATCTCGCTTTTGGAAATCTCTCCAATCTGCACTAGGAACTCGCTTGGACATGAGTACGGCATATCATCCTCAGACCGACGGACAGTCTGAGCGAACTATTCAAACTCTTGAGGATATGCTACGATCTTGTGTTCTTGATTTTGGAGGTAATTGGGATTCGCACCTGCCTTTGATCGAGTTCTCTTATAATAACAGCTATCATTCCAGTATTGGTATGGCCCCATTTGAAGCACTTTACGGTCGTAAGTGCCGCTCCCCGATTTGTTGGAGCGAAGTGGGTGAAACTCAAATCACAGGACCCGAACTTGTTCAAGAGACAACCGATAAAATCGCCAAGATCCGTAATCATCTGCTGACTGCCAGAAGCCGACAGAAGAGTTACGCAGATCGTAGGCGAAAGCCTCTCGAATTTCAAGTTGGTGATCTTGTTCTCCTCAAAGTGTCGCCCTGGAAAGGTGTTGTCCGCTTTGGGAATAAGGGTAAGCTTGCTCCTCGATATGTTGGACCATTTAAGATTCTCGCGCGTGTGGGAAAAGTTGCCTACAGACTTGACCTGCCGCCCGCGCTCAGTAATGTGCATCCAACGTTCCATGTATCCAATCTCAAGAAGTGTTTAGCTGACGAGAACCTTCACATTCCACTTGATGAAGTTCAAGTTGATGAAACTATGCATTTCGTTGAGAAGCCTGTTGAGATTATGGATCGCGAGGTAAAGCAAACCAAGCGCAGTCGTATCCCTATCGTGAAAGTTCGTTGGGAGTCCAAGCGCGGAGCCGAGTTTACATGGGAAAGGGAAGATCAAATGAAGATCAAGTACCCGCACCTGTTCTCTGCGCAACCTACTTCGAGATAAATTTCGGGACGAAATTTCTTAAAGTAGGAGACTGTGACATCTGCCCGATCCGACCCGACCCAGGTACCCGTTTCTCTTACCCGATCTCTTTCTTTTATTATTTAATATTTATACTTATACTTTATTTTTAATAATAATAATATATATTTCCTTCCCGCCTCTTTCTCTCTCTTTCTTTCCGCCGTCCCCTCCCTCTTCCTTCTCTCTTTCCGCCTTCTTTTCCCTCTTGTCGCCGTCCCGCCCTTAAGCCTTGTTTCCCTCTTTTTCTTCTAACTCTTTGCTTGTCCTTTGTTCCTTCCCGCCTAAGGTTGTCTGCGCAGCTCCACGCGCCAGACCCCTTACATGGAAGCCTGCGTGAAGACATCTTGTTCCTGCGATGCGTGAAGAGAACTCTTCTCGCAGCGCGCTAAGAATGCATGTTCTTCCCGCAATGCGCTAAGAATGCATGTTCTTCCCGCAATGCGCTAAGAATGTATGTTCTTCCCGCGATGCGCTTAGAATTCTAGTTCTTCACGCAGCACGCTAAGGATTTGTGATTCTTCCCGCAGTGCGCTAAGGATTGTTGTGCCAGCCTTCGCGCTCGCGCACTCAGCCTTCCCGCGCTTAACCCTTGTATCTTCTGTTTATTCTAGCCGTTTGCTTTTGTAAATGTCTTTTCTTCTGAGCTGTTGACCTAACCTATCTAATGTCTGAAAAGTTACTTTCGGCGCAGCATGCGCACCAACCCCATTGGTTGGCAGAAAAAGTGACTGACATTATCTTTAGAGATCTGCTTTTCCATGCTTGACCTGTACCTTTTTCTGAACCGCCCATGCCTTTTTTACTGTTCCCTGACAGCTTTATCTTGCCTCTGCAGCTGCCATATCTTTCCATATCTTTTGCTTTTGGATTCTTTTGCTTTTTGATATCTTTTGCTTGATCCTGTTAAGATCCTTTCCCCTTTTCTAGGGATTATGTCTCCTAGGGTTTTCTCTATAAATAATAGTATTATTTTCCTAACACTACACACACAAAACACTTACTCTCTCCTGTTTTCCTTGCTTTCTCTGCCGCCTCCCTCTCTGCCTCCGTCTTCCTCCCTGTTCTGTCCTGCTTTTCCGGTAATATATATAATAATTTACTTATTAATTATGCTAACTTATAATCAAGACTTAAAACCAACCATTAAAACAATAATCTTATTTATAGGTTAACTTGTGCTTGTTTAAAGTTGGTTCTTGCTTTATCTTACACCGCATCGTTTATCAAGTGAGTAATCTCGTACCTAATCCCTTTTTGCTTTTAATGTTTTGGGATGTTCATGTGTTCATACAAACTTAGAGTCTTAAACTTGTTTATGAACTTTAGTCGCGCAGTATCCCATGTGTTGAGGACGTAGACTTGGCTGTTATTTGTATGTGTGGATCATTAACCGTCTTGTCGGTCTATTCCGCAGTTCGCATGGTACCATTAGATGAACACGGGAGAACTATCGTTTATGATTTTCTCTTTTGTTACACTTGCACAGTTAGTCTTGTTTGTGAGCTCAATTGTGAGCACTGGCAGTCTTGTCTCTTAGAGTTGGTCCCGATCTGATTACACCCTTGTTGAAACCCAGACATACACATGTTGCGCGCAGATTTATTGTTATCTATGTATTGTATTAAACTTGATTTCTCACCAACACGCAAGTGTTTGACGTTTATTTTAACACATGTTCAGGTTTGCAGTAGCTGTTTTGGAGCTTGTGGACACATAGGAAGTTTTCTTTATTTTGGACCTAGATTAAAATGTATCAAGACAAGTTATTGTTGTTCGAATATTATGATTTATAATATATTGATTTATGACGATTTATGTTATCTTATTTTTGCTTTGCGCGTGCGCGAATGAATGTATTTATTAAATATTGACACCCAATAGTGTCACGAGTAATGAAACAATATGTGGCGCCCCGATGTATAATCCGCCTTTGGTCGGGGTGTTACAGTATAGTGTTCCTTTTATGGAAGGTAAAGTGTTCCTTTTATGGAAGGTATAGTGTTCCTTTTATGGATAGTAAAGTGTTCCTTCTATGGATAGTATAGTGTTCCTCCTATGGAAATTATATATGGTAGGGTAATGGTAATGGTTCTTTTAATAGATATTACGTGACGATCCTCCTATGGATATTTATACAAGGTTAAGGTAGTAATATGTGTCTTCGGATACGGGAAGTAATATATGGGAATGGATTGTATGTTGCCTGATTAACTAGAACTCACTCAGCGTAGCTGAATTTTAGTATGCACGCAGGTGAGCCGATTACAGAGCTAGCGAGAGGATGACGCATGGCATGGATTGAACGGCTGGCATCTGAAGAAAGAAGTAAAAATGTTTTGGATATAAAGTTTGGTGTTATGGTATCAAAGAAAAGATTTAATGTTTTGTAACAAATGATTGATGTTTTATATTCCGCGAAAAGTTTTAATAAACTCTGATTTGAAGGACTGTGTTTATGAGTAAATCCGACGCTAAAGTAGGGCTACCGGGTTCGGGGCCTTACAGCAGGTCTTTTTCGATTTTTACTCGAAGAGATTTAAACCTTTTGATGGGGTGGAGGTTGTTAGAAGAAGTAATGAATTAAAATTTTTATCACCGGATGATAATGATTTTTTAGTTTCTGAGGTCACTATGTTGGAAGTGAAATTGGCGGTTTGGGGTTGTGGTTCAGATAAGTCGCCGGGACCGGAAGGTTTCTCGTTTGCTTTTATTAAAAAATTTTGGGACATTATGAAGGCGGATTTTTTTGAGGCGGTTCAACAATTTTTTTTGGAAGCTTCCTTTCCAAAAGGTTGTAACTCCGCTTTTGTTACATTGATTCCTAAGGTGCAAAGTCCGGTTCTTGTCAAAGATTTTCGTCCTATTAGCCTTATCGGAGCTGTTTATAAAGTGGTAGCTAAAATTCTGGCAAATCGAGTAAGTAAGGTCATTCCTTCAATTATTAGCCCGGAACAAACCGCTTTCATAAAAGGAAGGCAAATTTTAAATGGTTCGTTAATTATGAATGAAGTGGTTGAGTGGTTCAAAAAACGGAATAAAAAATTGATGATATTCAAAATTGATTTCGAAAAAGCGTATGACTCTTTATCGTGGAATTTTTTGCTTAAGATGATGGAACACATGGGCTTTCAAATGAAATGGATTTCTTGGATTAAAGCGTGTTTGGGATCGGCTCGTATGTCAATTCTTGTTAATGGAAGCCCGACTTTGGAATTCGAGATGCATCGAGGTTTACGTCAAGGTGATCCTTTATCTCCATTTCTTTTTTTAATAGCTATGGAAGGGTTACATGTGGCCATGGAGGATGCTATTGAAGCGGGTATTTTTAAAGGATCTCGAATTGGTATAAATGGAGGGCGGATATCTCATCTATTTTATGCTGACGACGCTATATGTTTGGGGGAATGGTCGGAGGCAAATATAAATGGTATTGTTCAGATCTTGAATTGTTTTTATTTGTCTTCAGGTTTAAAGTTAAATTTATTCAAATCTAATTTATATGGAGTGGGGGTCCCATATGAGGAGGTGGTTTTACGTGCTTCTTCGACAGGTTGTCTTCCGGCTAAAATTCCCTTCACCTATTTGGGTTTACCGGTTGGTTCGAGTATGAAAAGGGTTGAAGATTGGAAGGTTATCATAGATAAATTCAAAACTCGTCTTTCGGTTTGGAAGTCGAATTTATTATCTATTGGAGCTAGAGCTCTTTTAAACACTTCGGTCCTTGGAGCCTTGGGAATTTATTTCTTTTCCCTATTCGTTGTGCCTCCAAGTGTTTTGAAGGTTTTGGAAAGAATTCGGTCTCGGTTCTTTTGGGGTTTTAAAAATGACGAAAGAAAAATTCATTGGGTGTCTTGGAAACAAGTGTTGGCCTCTAAAGAGAAAGGAGGTATCGAGATTCGGTCCTTGGAGGCATTTAACAAGGCTCTTTTACAAAAGTGGCGTTGGAGGTTTGTTTCAGATAGCAATTGTGTGTGGGTTAAGTTGATCAAAGTCATATATGGAGTTGAAATGAATCCTAACTATCGTGAAAATAGTGGGTTAGGGTCGGGTGTGTGGTCGTCTATGTGTAACTCATTTAATAAACTACATGATTTAGAAGTAATTCCTCTTTCGGTTGTTCAAAAAAAGATAGGAAATGGTCAAGAAACTAGATTTTGGTTAGACTGTTGGGGGACAAGTAGTACGTTGGCGGTCAAATATCCTCGCCTTTATTCGTTGGAAATGGACAAGCAATGTTTTGTTAATCAAAGGGCAGACGGTGGTTCTTGGAATTGGAGAAGAGAGATTAGAGGGGGGAGAGAAAGTGAACAATTTGATAATTTGATGGTGGAGTTAGGACATGTAAGTTTAACGGATTCTCAAGATAGATGGATTTGGAGTTTTGGGGATATGACAGACTTCACGGTTAAGGGTGTAATGAAGGTTATTGATGACTTTATTCTTCCTTCGTGGGCTCGAAAGACAATATGGTTCAAATTTCTTCCTAGAAAAATTAATATTTGTGCTTGGAGGGTGTTACTTATGAGACTTCCTATGAGAGTCAATCTGGTGAGTAAGGGTATAGACATTCCGAGTTCTTTATGTCCTATCTGTAATGATCATGAGGAGTCTATTGACCATGTTTTCGGTATGTGCTCGGTGGCTAATCGGATTTGGGGTCTTGTTGCTTCTTGGCTTGGCCTACCGTTGTCTTCCTCTTTGGCTCCGATTGAGCTGATGTCTTGGTGGGACACTTTAAGAGTCTAAACTCATAAGAAAGATATGATCGGGATGATTATATTTGTCACTTGGTGGATTATTTGGAGATTCAGAAATGACTTGGTATTTGAGAAGAATCGGCATAACAAAGAAACGATATTTGATGAAATTTTAAATTTCTCGTTCTTATGGTATAGTAGCAGAAATCGTAAATGTAATATTTCTATGATCGAGTGGCTTAAGAACCCTCTATTGTATTTGTAATGTTTTATGTTTTTTTGTTCTAGCTACTTGCTAGGACTGTTTTTATTATTTTTATAAAATACCGCCTTTTCAAAAAAAAATATTTATGAGTAGCAAATTATAAGTTTTAGATCCTTATCAGCTTTAACTCAACTCTAGTGTGGTCACATGCATCCCCAAAATAGAATGCTACAACAAATGTTTTAAATCTTTGTAGATGAAGCAAACATATAAAAACAACAGTTTTTCTAATAGTAATATTTATAGGTGTTAGATGATAAGAAATTTTCCACTCATAATTATGTAAAAAGATTTTGAATTTTGCACTAAATTTGGTATAAATTAAAACCTAAGAACAGTATTTTGGAGAGAGAAAGCTAGTTATGTGAATATTATATGAGTTACAAGTTTATACATTTTTTTTTAGTTTTATGCAAGCATACTATCAAATAAGGTATATGTGAAAATATCATATTCACTTTTTGGTTACATTTAAACTTCGGGTTTTTAGTTACATATTTAATTTTGATGGATTTTAAAAACATAAAGAATGGGAGTTTTATTTTGAAAAAAGGCAAAAGCGTTTTCCAAGGGTGTGATGTCATCCAAAGTGCCACGTAGGTGTAGACGTGTCATGACAAAGGACCATGTGGTGTCCCATGTGGAGCTTCCTTCACACTTCCACAGTTTGAAATCAAATGTTTCACTTCTATCCCATTCAACATATATGTACTTCCTATGCCCTGTCTAACTTTTATATTTTTAAAAAGGAGTATTGGTTTCGTATAATTATAACTATGTACGTCTGATTAATAAATATAAATCACAGTTATTTAAATGATAAAAGAAAAATAATTCTAACTAAGTATGTGGGTGCAAAATTAATGAAAATTTAACTAGCCATTAATTTTTTATGACGTGCCGCTGACTTGTCTCTTAACCTGCTGACGAAGACGATGAGTTATCTCTTAACCAGCTTGTGTGGATGATGACAGGGTAATTGGTGGAGGTAATATAAGTATTCACCACCACCACTCAAGATAATCAATAACCACCATCTCCTCCACCGCCTGCGACCCAACTTTCTTCTCCGGCGATCTGCACTGAAGCGCCTCCCCTATTCGTCATTCATCCCTCCCACCAACCATTCACACGCCAATTACCAATCATCGATGTACATCTCCATCATCATCAGCCCACTATCGATCATTGCTCGTCTTACTGTATCAAAATCTAAGGGAATCATTGATGAAAATGACTTAATATGAAAATTAAGGCTTTTTTTTTTAACTTTCAAGAGTGAAGATGGTAACAGTAGAAATGATTGTGTTATGTACATATCATTTTCATTAGAGACATCTCAGCGTCCCGTCAACGAGTTAAGAGACAAGGATCACGTCATCAAAACTAATAGCTGGTTAAGTTTCCGTTAAGTTTGTACCCACATGTTTAGTTTATTTTTACTATTTCAATAGCTAGGGGTTGGGATTTATATTTACCAATCGGACATAGTTGAGATTATATGAAGCCAATTTGCCTTTTAAAAATATTCTATTATATTATCATAAAATCATTAAATCGTATTAACTTATATCTTTTAACCAAATTAAACCTAAACAATTTACATTTAACTATCATCATAGTCTGCCAGCTACACTCTATGATCCATGATCACAATCTATTTATCCAAACAGATTGATTATGAGAAAAAGAAAATAGCTTATAGGGTCACTAGTTTGCTCTTTTGCATCAGGCTAAGTTTAATTAGTCGATTCAAGTTATATAAAATTAGCATTCTCAACCTATTCCTTAAATTAATAGGAAAAACTTGTTTGTTTTTATTTATTTTTTAATATTTGTTGAAATTGGTACTATAATGATAAAAATATAAAATATATTATTTAATTAAACAAAAAAGATAAATATAATGTTTTTATTAGTGTAATTACAGAGATGAATGTAATATTTTAAGAAAATAGCTTATAGGGTCACTAGTTTGCTCTTTTGCATCAGGTTAAGTTTAATTAGTCGATTCAAGTTATATAAAATTAGCATTCTCAACCTATTCCCTAAATTAATGAGAAAAACTTGTTTGTCTTTATTTATTTTTTAATATTTGTTGAAATTGGTACTATAATGATAAAGATATAAAATATATTATTTAATTAAACAAAAGAGATAAATGTAATATTTTTATTAGTGTAATTATAGAGATGAAGATGCGTGACAGAGAATGCTCTAATGGTCAATTCAAACCATCATTTTAAATATTCAAGTTTAAAACGTGTTTAAATGGCGAGCACCACGTGTGTTTCGGACACCTATCACCAGCAATCGTCATTTATGTTTGTGCTAATTTTCATATTATGTTGTTAAACTTTAATAAGTGCAGTGAACGTCTAGTAACTCGATACTTGTTGCAAGGAGTTTAAAAGTCTGCTAAGTTGGGTTAAAATAAATTTTCTACATATTATATTAATTATAAAAGATAACTTATAAATAATAACAAAAATGATTTTTATTCAAAATTTCAAACATGTTTGCCGCCCCCCCCCCCCCCCTTTCACCTTCTTCCTCATCTGGTGCGAACAATTTGCTTAAATTCTGGTTTCTCGTTCAAATTACTCGTTATATATCCGAATTCATTTTGATAAGAATATATTGACTAGAGGCCCTTACCCGACCCACCTATTATATAGGATTAATGGCAACTATATTTTCTTGTTTCTTACTATTTTTTTGAGCAACCAAAGTTTTTACTTTTTTTCTCACCCATTTTATCTAGTGTATTAAATGAGAGTAGAATTCAAAACGATTAGATTGTAAGCCGTACACTTTTGCAATTAGATCAAGAAAAAAAGTATTTTTTTAAAAAAAAAAACAAGAGTGATATTATAATTTGCATGTAATAAACACATAACATTCATGGATTTTAAGAACTAATAAATGAAAAATTAAATTATTCAAAATTAACACCCTAGTGGCAATGTAAGAGCACTGGGGGTGGTCCGTTATACACGGCCATCACCCGTGATGGCATCACGAACACCGTCGCCAGTCCTCCCATCACGTGTGATGGGGGCCGGCCGTGATGGCCATCACGCATTCAAATCCAATGTTAACTTAATGTGACCGTTGAGGAGATAAAAAAAACTTAATTAACCTATATAAATATAAATCAAATCCATCTTCAAATCCAACTCAAATCTAACTCAAATCCTCTACTACAAACAACATTCTAACATCACACAAATAGAGGGTTCAAAGAAACGTGGCTCGGGTTCAAAGAAAACCCAATCCTGACCAAAGGTTCGACAAAATCTTGGCGAGCCGGCGAGATTCCGATTACAAGATGAACCCGACATAACCCAACCATTCCAACAACAACCTTTTCAAACCACAACCGTTCCAAAACCAACAATTTCAATCTCAAACATTTAATTCACCGTTTTCATCGACACCGTATCAAAACCAACCGTTTATTCCACCTTTTTCTAGCTAAATATTTCAAAATAATCCTTTTGAAACGTTTCAATCTCAATCGTCACAAACGTCCGTCGATCCTTTAGAGGATAACAATGTTATACATCAATTTGCACGTGCTTTTCGTGATGAAGACGACGATGTGGATGAAGATGAACCCGCGGAGGAACCCGCGGAGGAGGATGCCATCACAAACGTCCGTCGATTCTTTAGAGGATAACAATGTTATTTTTTATTTAATTTAACCTTGTTTTAGTATTTATTATAAAAAAAATAAAAAAAAATAAAAATAAAAAAAATTCCATCACACCACCACCCTCACCAAAATTCCATCACTAGTGATGGAAAGTGGTGGGGTGAGGTGACACACCGTGATTGGTGGGAGCAAGTGATGGTTTTTAAACCACCCCACCCCCCTAATAGTGTAAAAGTTGAAACTTATGTTATCATTTGACCGCCTCTAATAAAAGGGAAAAGTTAATACGGTGCTATGAGACGTATAATCTTACACGTAAAATCAATAAAAACTACCTATTTTTGACTTTTGATTAAAAATCCCCTTAATTAACTAAAATACCTTCCTCATTTATGATAATCTTTATATAGTAATCTTGAATGTTCAAAATATTTTTTTTTCTTAAGTTTTTCTCAAATTTTACCATAAAACATAACTTAGTTTTCAATCTTTTGGGTTAGCTTGTACATAATCGGCTTGACGTTCTTGGATTATTATATTTTTCTTTTGAATATAATATACTAGATTTTATCTCTCGTATTACGGAGATTATTTTACATTATTCGTTTTTAATATTTATATATGTATATTTGGATTTTTAATTTTATTTATTATAAGAAAGTTAACAATTAGTATACTTGATTTCGCAATAAATGATATATTATAATCCGGTTTAAAAGCTATCTGGGTTTGGTGATACCCATTACCCGTTTATTTTCTTTATTATAAAATTATTTCTTAATTATAAATAATATATATTTTTTAAATAACACAGGATATTAATTTTTAGTATATCCCTATTTTATAGGATTTTTATATCAAATATTTATGAGATTAATTTTTAATATAATGAGATGTTATAACCCATTTAAGAGCTATCTGGGTTTGGTGAGACCTTTACCCGTAAATTCGGATCAAATGCGTGAGAAACCTTCATTTACAAATAAAGCAATCTGATGGTTTGAGAGAGTGGTTGTTTTACATTTTTCGTTTTTTAATATTTATTTTTTGGATTTTAATTTTCCTTATTGTAAGAAAGTTAATAATATGCTTAGGGTTTGTTGATGAAAGGGTTTCATAAATAAATGATATGTTATAACCCGTTTAAAAGATATCTAGATTTGGTGATCCACGACCCGCTTATGTTTGTTACTATAAAATGTTTATTAATTATAAATAATATCTTTTTCTTTTTAAATTGGATATTAAATTTTAGTATATCCCTATTTTATAGGATTTTTATATCAAATAATTGGTAAGATTAATTTTTAATTTAATGAGATGTTATAACATGTTTAAGAGCTATCTGGTTTTGACAAGACCCATATCCATGAATTTGGGTTAAATCAATGAGAGGCCTCCATTTAAAAATAAAGCAATCTGATGGCTTTAAAAAAAAAGGGGGAGCGACCACATCGCGACACGTAGAATTTTAGGTTTTTCATTTATATATATTATAGATGTATTCACAATGAGGTTATATAATAGTTTAGTAATAAATAAATGAAAAACATATTTATATAATAAATACTAAAAAACCTCATACACACAATGATGTCATAGATAATACATCAATTAAAAATAAATGAAAATCAAATTTAATCAATAAAAACATTAAATTCCATCTTTAAAAACCTGCAAAAACTTTGTGCTTTTTTTAAAATACACAATAGCCAAATTAATTATTTTTCTAAAAATTGAACTTTTGGAATGATCGGCAAACAAACATTATAATAAAAAGAGTTGACATTCATGTTTTCACCTTTTAAAGCACAAAAACTGGACGACCTATAACTATGAAATTTTTGTAAATATGAAAAGGATTTTAATTAAATATGGGTTTTTAATCAACACTCCGTAGTTTTGATTTATTTTACGTGTAAGGTTATACGTTTCACAGCACCGTATTCACTTTTCCCTTAATAAAATGGTTATTTAATATAGAATCAAGTATCAACTATGTCGGCAACCACGCTGCTCCTCCGCCGCCACCCTCTTCCACTAATCCAGGTTTGTATTAACCTTAGACAAGAATCATTGCGTGCTTCGAATTTATGAAGATGACTTTGAATTTAGGGCTAATTTGTGTCCGATTTTGAAATAAGTAAAATCATGATTACATGAAAATTAGATTGAATAGGTTCTAACATCTAAAGAAAACTTACGAAATTTTGGGGTTAATTTGTGTGTGATTTTGGAATTGACGATTAGGATTAAGTTTTGGTTCAAGAATATGTTTGAAATATTATTCTCAGTGATTCAAGAATAAACATAACGTTGGTCTATGTGAGTCATTTGTAAAAATCAAAGCACATACGTGCATGCTACAAAAGCTTCATATAAATTGAGCCAATTTTTGTATTTTTCTGTCAATAAAAATGTAAAAGTTCAATGATCCTCCTCGATTACACAGAAGTTCAAAGGAACTAATTTGTATGTTTCTACGAGGATGGATTCTTGATTCTTGATTTTTGGCCCGCTTTATTTTAATTTTACTTTTTGATCCATTTTGTTTATGCTTTGGTTTGATTTTGTGCTTTTGGTGTCTTGAATGCACGGTTCTCTATATTTAAGAGGATGGCACCATTTTCGTTGGAAACACAAAGGAACATTACCATTGCATGTTTCGCGCTACATAATTTTATTAAGAAAAAGGGTCTGAGCGATGAGTTGTTTGAAAAACACGACCAACCCAATGTATCGTTCTGAAATACTCATGTGCACGTTGATGCTGATGAAGACGAGTTTAAAGCACATGGCAATGCATCAGATTGGGAATATATGACGCGATTACGAGATGAAATTGCTGAGTAGTTAATGCAAAGTACGGAACAAATGATTTAAAAAAAATGTTATTGTGGTTTTATGAATATTATTTCAGTATTGTTTGACTATTATTTAAACTTCGATGTTGAAAGACATTTTGTTAAAAGTTCAGCTTATTTAAAAATTTCAGTTTTATTTTAACAGCCTACAAACGTTAAAAAACATACAGTCTTCTTATTGCAGACTGCAGAGGTTTGATCCACCTCTTCTGTTACAGATGCGATCCGCAGACTACAAACATTTTACATATGAAAAAACAAACAACACCTATGACTTTTTAAAAATGTTATAAGTCATAAGAATTTAAGAAGGGTAAAATAAGTTAATAAGCAATCCCAAACACCCTAAAAAATGCATATTTATAAGTTTAACTTTTGTTGCTTTCTCTTTCTTTCGTTGCACTTAATCAGCAGAGCATATACATAGTATAAACGCATATATGAAATTTCTTATAATTTTTACGTAAAAATAGACGAAAGTCCTTATAATTTTTACGTAAAACTGATTATTTTTATACACACCATAATACTTATGATCGAATATATTTATTCCTCGTAAATTTCTTGAACATAAAGAAAAACCTATATAATCGATCCAATCTAGAAAAAGAAAGAATTAAACAGATCGGAAATTAAGGGAGAAAATTTAAGTTGAAGAGTGAAGAACACATTAGTGACTGACATGACATGACATGACATGACATGTACTCTTTTTGTTCCATTTATGTTCATGTTTTATGTACCCCTTTAACCCTTGGATTCGTAGGGGGGCGTCTGTCTTATATTTATTTTAATTTTAAGAATGAAGGGGCAACGTTTTATTTATATATTCAAAAGGCGGCCAACTTGCATGTTTTCTATCGTTTGTTTTAAGGAATATTCGATCCGACCCGGCCCGCTTTATCAAAATTCATGATTTAATGATAAAAATAGGACATGCACGTAAGTGAATATCCAAAAATAACATAAATAAATAAACAAAAGTTTAATGATCAGATTCTAGACTCATACTTTTAGACTAGGTTTTCCAAACCATAGACGTTACTATATCTTACATTTGAGCTTAAAATGCTTTAATTTGCTTGATTTGATTCGGTTATGGTCGGTTTTTATTTTAAATTTGAGCTTAAAATGTTTTAATTTGAAAAACTTGAAATAAAAATAATTGATCCTAAAACTGGCCTAAAATATTTGTCAAACTACGTGCACCTATTAGTGAATTTTATCAATAAACTTTTGTATCAAAATAATGAATTTTGGCAATAAATCCAAAAATAAAAACTCAAACAAGTCTACCATAGTTTGGTGTTATAGTTTGGTTCAGTTTAGTTTTGGAGTGAAGCATAATTAAAACTAGTGGAGTTAGCTAGGATTTTTTTTTCCTTTGGGTTCGAAAATTTTCGAGAGACGGAAGACCAATTGTCGGTCACTAACTGTCGGGTTTTTCTGCCTAATCCGATTAAATGGTTTGGGTCAATTCACATAATAAAAATAGCAAAAAGCAAATTAATATGCAGAAAATTAATGTTATGGGCTTAACAAGTTAGTATTTTTAATCGAAATATGGGTTAAGTTTCATTGTCAATGTTTTTAAGCGTTTGATATGTAGAGGGTTCTACGAGTTTGATGTTGAGATTTCTATAGGTGCGATGTTAAAATACACAAATATATAACATTAAAATTGTTTTTGTATGGGGACGAACTCGTTCCCTTTTACTTGTCTACGCCCTGATAAAAACCGAAACCCAATTTTTGGGTTTTAAAGATTTAACAAACCGAATATTCGTTTGTAGTTTGGATAGATTTTTTGGGTTACCGTTAATCATTTCTTTCTCATCCTTATCTCGACTGTGTGATCAACCGGAGGGTTTATTTGTTGAACAATATACAAAAAACCATTTTATTACACCTTTTATGTAATATAATTTTGTGTACTATTTTTTAATTAAACTTATAGCAATTTTGTTTGAAATGAGTCAAATGATAGAAAAAGACAACGAAAATCTTCAATGTGGGACATGCATACATCAAACCCTTTTTCAAGATTTTTGATGAGGCTTGATTCGGTAGGGCCAAGTTTGATGGACTGATGGTCATGGCTCACGGATTTGCACATATAGACTATAGAGTTACCGATGTACATCTTTTTTCATATTGTGTGACTATTTATGTTATCATGACATTTTTCCATTACTTGATCACTTGTCCCTAAACAATCCCTTACCTTGAAATGGATCTTTGTCATCTCTCGATCATCCGCAAACCATTTCAATAGATACAAGATAAGAAGCGTAAAATACAATACCCACAAAGGCATTGCTCGGGATGGTCTTCAAGAGAGATTCACCGCATGAGGCATTTTTGGGCAGTACCATATCATGCAGGGTGGTGTTGGCGCTGGTACCGAATGATTTTTTAGACAGTACTGTATCATGTAGGCTAGTACTGTTGCAACTGGTATCGAATGATATATACCTCGTTCTATCAGTTACTTGTCCCCATAACATTGTGCAAAAGTGTTTTATATATGCAATTATGTCACAAGCTATTAGTGTTCAAAGCCAAGTTTGGAACAATCTTTTAACTCCTCAAATACAAAAATAAATCGATAAATCATGAATCACTCATAATTCCTTCATTTATTTGCTATTCCTATATACAAATTCTTTAACCACATGTTACTCAATTTCCATAATTAGTAATCTAATTCAATTACATAATCATGTATTTGACCCATAGAGTTCCTTTTGTTTGATGTATCATGATCATGTGCATGCATAATTTCTAACTTCTTGCCAAAATCCCCTTGGTTGAATGCCCATGAATTCCTTTAGGTTTTCTGTCATGTTTTCTGTTCTGATTTTAAGGTTTTAATAAAAGAACAAAAAGAAAGATGGAAAACAAAAAAGGAAACATTTTGATGCAACGATATGAGCTCGGAAAGTTACTTGGACATGGCACATTTGCGAAGGTCTATCATGCGCGAAATCTTAAAACAAACCAAAGTGTCGCGGTCAAGATTATTGACAAAGGAAAGATCATGGAGGCGGGGTTGATGAATCAAATCAAACGAGAAATTTCCGTCATGAGGCTTGTAAAACACCCTAATGTGGTCCAGCTTTATGAGGTGATGGCAAACAAAACCAATATTTACTTCGCGATGGAATACATTAAAGGGGGTGAGCTTTTTGATAAGGTTGCAAAAGGGAGGCTAAAAGAGGACGCTGCTAGAAAATATTTTCAACAGTTAATATCAGCCATTGATTTTTGTCATAGTCGCGGTGTTTGTCATCGCGATCTCAAGCCTGAGAATCTCCTCATCGACGAATCAGGAAAACTTAAAATCTCAGATTTTGGTTTGAGTGCGGTGTCTGAGTCCAGGAGGCAAGATGGTCTTTTGCATACAATGTGTGGGACACCGGCTTATGTGGCTCCCGAGGTTATCAACACAAAAGGGTACGATGGTGTAAAGGCGGACATTTGGTCTTGTGGAGTCATCTTGTTTGTGCTGCTTGCAGCTTATCTTCCATTTTATGATGCAAATTTGATGAATATGTACAAAAAGATTAGCAAAGGCTCGTTTAAGTGTCCGCAATGGTTCTCTCCAGAGGTCAAAGGCTTGCTTTTTAGGATTCTTGATACAAACCCAAACACAAGAATCACAGCACCTGAGATTATGCAACACTCTTGGTTCAAAAAGGGTTTCAAAAAGATTAAAATCCCAAATGTAATCACCATGAAGAACAAAGCAAAACAGGACGTCGAGATAGATCTCGATCTGGATCTTGACCTTGATCTTGAAAGCACCAAACAAGAATCCCAAGTTCCAAGTGGAAGTAGTGTTAATAGTACTAATCTTGAAAAACTCAAGAAAGAAGAACCCGCTGAATTGAAGCCGACATCAATGAATGCATTTGATATCATATCAATGTCGGATGGATTAAACCTTTCGGGTTTGTTCGAGGACGAAGCTCCAAGCGAGAAACTAGAGTCCCGTTTCATGACGACTAAACCAGCAGCCACAATCATGTCAAAGTTGGAAGAGGTAGCGGTGACCGAAGATTATAGGGTTTTGAAGAAGTTAGATGGGACACTGATTTTACAAGGGACAAAAGAAGGGAAAAATGGTAAGTTAGCCATAGACGCAGAGATATTCGAGTTTGCGCCATCATTGCATATGGTGGAGGTGAAGTTGTTGTCTGGGGACACAGTAGAGTATCATAACTTTTGCGAAAAAATGTGAAGAATACAATCTTTATATCAAAAGATGAAGGATGAAGATCCATCATTTCATCACAAGGAATTATAATTCTTGATAAACTTATATCACTAGATCAATTAGTGTTTGTTTAGTATACATATTATCATTTTTAAATGCCAGAAAATTGAACAACATTGTAACAAAAAAGATTAGACAAGCAGTTGATGCCAATTAACCAAATGAGCAACAACAAACAGATTCAAGATTAGTTATTTAGTTTTAAAAAGATTAACAAAATGCAAAAGAGATTATACCCTCTCGAGTTTTAACTCCCGACTCTTGATTCATCGGAATCAAAAACCAAACTTGATGACGATTCACCAGAACCCAACAGCATCAGAGAGTGATGTTGGTGGTGATTATGTAATATGCAACATAAGCTTGATCTTGCCACGTATTTGCCATATAAGCGCGTTTCTGACACGTATGCATGCCACATCATCATCAGACTAACGAAGTTAGTAATCCGTTAGTCGCGGTCCGTTAAAAACAAATACCCCTTTAGTTGGGATCGTTACCAGCCAAGTTTGAAATTGTGACTGTTATTTGCTAATAAGGCATAGTTGGAATTATTTAAAACCAATATTCATATTAATTAGCAGGATATAATAGTTTTTGTAAAAGGGTTAGGTTTTTGTGTGAAATGGGCCGAATTGAAATAATCACATTTGATTGTAAGGAAGTTGAATTATTAAAATTTATTATTAAAAAATAAAAAAAGTTTAAAACTTCTAAGAAAGTTACGTAAATCAATAGCACAAAACTGAAAATCTTTATAGTTATACTCTTCAAGCTTGTCTTGGGCTACATGTGTATATACTGTTCGGGCTTGTCTCCTGGTTTGGGCTGCTGGGCCCATGGGCTCTGGCCTACCCCACACCCAAAAAAGGAAGTCGTATGGGAGATCATCAACACCGTTCATCATTTTACTTTAACGTTTAGTGTCGACAATCCTTTTCCGACACAAAAAGTCCACACCATCACCAATATACTGTTTTCAAATGGAATCACTGTAATGTGTTTTATTTCTTGTAATGGTCTATTATGTTTACAAAAAACATGAATTACAAATTAAATAGATGAAAAAGTTGAAGCTAAACAAGGAAATAATACACAATAAAGGCAATGGACAATTCCTTTTATTTTGGTCCAACAGTCTTCTGCTAGCTGTCTCCATTATGTTGTAATCTCAACAAAGGGAAATGATATCAAAATTGATCTCTTAATATCTTTAATTTTCTAACACTCCCCCTCAAGTTGAGTAGTGGGGTTTACGATGCTCAACTTGCCAAGACAATTGCTAAATATTCTCTCGTTGATGGCCTTTGTTAATATATCTGCCAATTGGTCTTCTGATCGGACAAAAGGTAGCTCTATGATCTTGGCTTCAAGTTTCTCTTTAATGATGTGCCTATCAACTTCTACATGTTTTGTACGATCGTGTTGAACTGGGTTTTCTGAGATTTGTATTGCAGCTTTGTTGTCACATATGATCCTACTGGCTTCGGTCAGGGGAAATCCGATTTCTGTCAACAGTCTTCATATCCATAAAACTTCCGTAACGCCCCGTGCAATTCCTCGGAATTCGGCTTCGGCACTAGATAATGCTACAACTTTCTGCTTTTTGCTTCTCCATGTAACAAGATTCCACCAACTAGAGTGAAATATCCTGATGTTGATCTTCCATCATCTTTATCTCCTGCCCAATCTGCATCAGTATATAGTTGGACCCTCAGGTGTTTATTTGCTTGAAAGAGAACTCCATGGCCTACTGTTCCTTTGAGATATCTGATAATCCGAATTACTGCCTCCATGTGGGTAACTTGAGGTTGGTGCATGAATTTGCTTGCAACTCCAACTGCATACGCAATATCCGGACGAGTATGCGCGAGATATATTAGTTTACCTACGAGGCGCTGGTATCTTTCTTTGTTTGTCAATTCTGCTCCCTCTACCATATGAAGCTTATGGTTGACTCTCATTAGGGTGTCGGCTGGTTTGCAGTCAATCACTCCAGTCTCAGCTAAAAGATCAAGAATATATTTCTTCTGGCATATAAAGATCCCTTGTTTGGACCTTAGTACCTCAATTCCAAGAAAGTACTTAAGTCTTCCCAAGTCCTTCATTTCAAATTCTGTGAATAGGTTTCATTTTTTCTTCATCGTTTCCTGTAATGATCATATCATCAACATATATAATTAAGCAAGTAACAAGTTTACCTCTCCGTTTAAGGAACAATGTATGATCACAGTTGCTTTGTTGATATCCATATTTCCTCATTGCTAGAGTGAATCTGCCAAACCAAGCTCGAGGAGATTGTTTAAGTCCGTAAAGAGATTTTTTCAACCGACATACTTCTTTTTCCTTAAAGTTACTTGTGAACCCTGGTGGAGCTTCCATATATACTTCTTCTTCTAATTCTCCATGTATGAAGGCATTCTTAACATCAAACTGATGAAGAGGCCATCCTTCGTTTGCAGCGATCGAGAAAAGAACTCTAATAGTGTTAAATTTGGCTACCAGGGAGAACGTTTCTGAGTAGTCAACCCCGTATGTCTGGGTGTAGCCTTTAGCAACTAAGCGTGCTTTATATCTTTCAATAGTTCCGTCAGATTTGTGTTTGATTGTAAAGACCCAGCGACATCCCACTGGTTTTTTTCCCAGAGGAAGATCACATTTTTCCCATGTGTTGCTTTTCATTAATGCCTTCATCTCTATATCCACTGCATCCTTCTAATTCTTCGATTCCAAGGCTTGTTCCGTTGAATTTGGAATTTGTTCGTTGTAAAGTGAATAGGTGAAGGCTTTGGCTTCTTTGGAGAAGTTCCCAACGGCTATGTTTGCCACAGGATACCTAGAAGATTTAGACTGTTTATCTGGAGAGTACCGTTTTGCTGGAATTCCTCTGTTGACTCTTGGTGGAAGAACATATCTTTCGGTCATTTCTTCTTGTCTTGTTTCTTCTTGTACGGGTTCTTCTTGTTCCTCCTGCACTGCTTGTTCTACTTCTATCTAATGGTTGTCAGATATAACAATATTTTCTTGTATGGGTTCTTCTTATTCCTCCTGCACTGCTTGTTCTACTTCTATCTCATGGTTATTAGATATAACAATATTTTCATGATTTTCATGAGATCCTTTATCTGCTATATTTTCAGATGTTTGAGAATTACTTACCTCAGATGTCAGGTCAGGATGATTGGGGTCTGGAACACTGATTGATGGTCCATTAGGTTGTTGTGAAGTTGGTGACTTATTTTGGGTACAACTGACTTTTTTGGATGATGAGGCCCATTTTGGAAACCATTTTAACCAACTCAGTGTGTTATACTGCTTCTCCCCCTCAGCACTGTGTTGGGATGTATAAAAAAATTCGGTTTCAAGAAAGTCACAATGCATAGTAGTATGAATATGACGACTTTTTGGACTATAGCAGCGATACCCTTTGTGGTTGACACCATAGCCAACAGAAACACATTTTGCAGCGCATGGATCGAGTTTGGTTCTATTGACTTTGGGTATGTGAACAAAAACTAAGCATCCAAATATGTGCGGTTGCAACGTAAGAGCGGGGGGTAGCTTGGTAAATTCTGAAAGAACTTAAAGTGGGGTTTTTAAGTCAAGTGCTTTTGTTGGTAGCCGATTGATAAGATATGCAGCGGTAGCGAGAGCTTCAGGCCAAAAAGAATTAGGCACTTGTGACTTAATTAAGAGGGCACGAGTTATTTCTAAGAGAATGCGATTTTTACGTTCAACAGTTCCATTTTGTTCGGAAGTGTAGGAGCACGATGTTTGGTGAATTATCCCTTTCTTTTGACAAAATTGTTTCATTGAATCGTTTATGAATTCCCCACCATTATCGGATCGAAGAATTTGAATATTGGTTTTAAATTGTGTTTGTATCATTGCATGAAACATAGTGAATTTATCAAAAACTTCAGATTTATGTTTTAAAAAATAAATCCATGTCATACGAGTGCAATCATCCACAAAAAGTACAAAAAAACGAAAGTTTTGTCCTCCAACGACTTTTGACGGTCCCCAAACGTCTGAGTGGATAAGGGAAAAAGGTAATTTAACTCGTGTATTATTTGGTTTAAAAGTATGTCTATGGCTTTAGCCAAAACACAGGTTTCACAATTTAACGTTTTATTGGATGGAAATAACTGTGGAAATAAAAGATGTAAATAACCGATAGAAGGATGTCCCAATCTCCTATGCCATAACCATGCTTCCCTATTTGTAGTTCCATGCACCAACATCACGTTCTCATGTCGAGTCACTTCGTCCACATAGTACAACCCTTGACGTTCAGTGCCACGCCCAAAGATCATCCCTATTATGATATCTTGTAAGATACAGAAGGTTGGGTGTATTAATACTGAACATTTTAATTCTTTTGTCACATGACTAATGGATAATAGTTTATGTGACAGGGAAGGAACGTATAAACAATTTGAAAGCTTTAAAGTGGGTGATATTTTAATAGTTCCTCCTCATTTAACAGAAACTATTCCACCATTTGCTGTTTTTATGTTATTAATTTTTGGCATAACCGATGAAATTATGCCGGATTTTTCGAAGGTCATGGTGTCAGTAGCACCACAATCAAAGATCCATGATTTATTCGAAGAATCACATGTATCAGCCATATTAACTTCTCCCGTAATATTACTTGAGTTATTTTTGTAAAAAAAATCATGTAAGCTTTTATTTTTAAATGTTTGGCCTGTATAAAAAATAATTGATTCCTTAGAGGTATTATTGGTTTTAACAGATTCTTCAAGTATTTTGTTGCAAGAATTAGTTTCTTCAAGGGGTTGATTTAAAACTTTTAGAACTAAAGGATCAATAAAATCATTATTGCAATTAATAGGATTGATAGAATAAGTATCGCAAATATTAGGGTTTGAGATTAGTCTCTCAACCCTGTTACCTCCATTGTTGTTATCATTAACTGAAGTTATTCCACCAAACCCCTATTCTCTCTTCCAATCGCATGTGAGCTGCTTTCTTGTCCCTTATTCGCGGTGGCCGACGGAGGCTGCGACCTTTTCGGTTGTACCGGTTCTGCCCCCTTTTGTGGTTATCGTTCCACCATTCGGGATAACCGGCGAGCTTGAAACACTGATCCTTGGTATGTTTTGACATACCACAGTGGCCGCATTTCAGTTTGCTTTTATCAATCTGGGATAACGAACCAATATTCAGGCTCTTCTGGTTTGTGCGTCCCCTTAGACACTCCGATTCGCGTGACTCGTTGGTATTCAAACCTGTCGCCACACTATTATGAGAAGATAGATTACTACCGGCTGTTCCTAGAATACCTTGATGTGCCATCTCTTTACGTACGCCCTTGGATGAGGGATCTGATAGGTTTTGTTTTTGCATTTCATTTTGGTCGTTAAGTATATTTTTGAGGATGCTTGTGATTAGTAGAGCAAGATTGTTGCTATCGGTTGTATCGCCCATAATGGCCGGACAACACGTGGACAGAAGCGAGGTAAGTGATGAGTCGGTATTTCGAGCGGGTTGATTCTAAGATCGTGTACTCCGCTCTGATACCATGTTTTCAAATGGAATCACTGTAATGTGTTTTATTTCTTGTAATGGTCTGTTGTGTTTATAAAGAACATGAATTACAAATTAAATAGATGGAAAAGTTGAAGCTAAACAAGGAAATAATACACATTAAAGGCAATGGACAATTCCTTTGATTTTGGTCCAACGGTCTTTTGCTAGCTGTCTCCATTATGTTGTAATCTCAACAAAGGGAAATGATATCAAAATTGATCTCTTAATATCTTGTAATTTTCTAACATATACAAAACTAGATATGTTAAGCATCCTGCCATGTTTTGGGGTTGGTTCCCTAACAATAGAGACAAAGACTCTTAGGGTGCGTTTGGTTCGTGGACTTTATTGGAATTGGAATTGGAATTTGTATGGGAAATGGAATTTGAATCGGAATTTATGAATTCCATTACAAATCCATATCTTGTTTGGTTATACATTTGTTAAAAGGAATTGGAATTGAAAAACACCTAAAAAGACAAAATTACCCTTCCAAATTATCAAATATAACTAACCCTACCCATTTGTAAAATTATCAGACTTCTTCCTTTTTCTTTGAAGCTGCCAGCCACCACCGCCGGTCACAATCGTCACCACCACCACTACTCCTTTGTTACTCACCACCGTCGGTCAGCACTGTCAACCACCATCTTCGACCACCGCTAGAAATCAAAACTGTTGAAAAAAAGGGTTGCGTTGACTTAAACATGGCCGGAAAATGCGGGTTTAGATCTTACCGGAAAACGTACGTTTATATCTGGCTGGAAAACGCACTAACTAGCCGTTGTTTCCGGGTCGGAAAAACATGATTCAGATCTCGCCGGAATTTCGTTGGTGTTGGCCGGAAAAAATGGTGGTGCCGGAATAAAATGTTAGTGGCCGGAAAAAATGGTGGTGGTAGTTGGTGACTATGCAGGTGACTTTGGTTACTACTTGCTAGGGTTATTTGAGTAAATTGTGAATATTCTTTTGAAATACCTTAAAATCCTTTGATATATGGAAGGAATCTAAATTCCATTAAATGATGAATTTGGATGGAAACTAATTCCAATTCCAATTCCTTTACATACCCAACCAAACAGACCAAACAATGGAATTCGAATTCCAATTCCCTTGAAATCCTTTGAAATCCTCCAACCAAACAGGCCATTAAATATTCAAATGTCCTGGGTTTGAGTCCCGGGAAAAATAAAAGTCACCGTTTTAAAAAAGGGGGAGAAATAATCATATTACCATGTTATAAGTTTCTCATCTTTATTACACAAATGACTAATATGATGCTTGTATTTTAGGATGAGACAACATTTAAAACAAGATTTATGGGTTTGCTTATCATCAATTGTATCATGTTATAGACAGAATAAACTAATTAAGTTCTTTTTAAAGATATCATCACTAATAAAGCTATCGACGCTAGCAAATATAGTTATCAGGTAGTAATGTTGTGTGTGCTCGTGACAAAATGTCGTGTGCGAGTCAGGGATATTACGTGTAGGTCTTTAGACGGTGGGTTTCTCCGAAATTGGTGGCGGCCAAGGTTACCAACATTGTCTGCGATTATTGGCATGGGTGACATTTTGCTAATGGATGTACCCGCACAGGGTTCCAGGTCTTTTTTTGTTGGTCTTTAAAAAAAAGTTGGTAGTTGGTAAGTATAACATTAGTAATTGATGTAGTCGTTAAAAACTGACATTTGAGTATGTATTGATTATCAGTAGGAAAGTTAGTGTTGATGATAAGTTAGTAGTGATGATATGTTAAATAGTGATGAAGAGTTCATACTAGTAGGGTATAACAGTGACTCCTCAAGTAAGAATAAATTGGTATCGAACTATCGAAGATTCAAAGGAAGTAAAGTCACTATTAGCGTTGTTAAAAAGAGACTTGTATTTTTTTATTGGAAACAATTGGTGAAGAGACGTTTGTGATTTACAATTCGTTTTCATTGTAATTTATTCATAATAGTTTTATTAAATAAAATGAGACGTCGTTAACCATTGATGATTAATTAACATTCATTGGCTGATCTTAGTGTGGGCCAAGGCAGCCTAACCAGCTTTTTCGTTTCGTATTGTAATTTTCTCAGAAAAGTAAAAGTAAATTTACACGTTTTGAGTCTATCTCATTCAAATTGTTGTTCAAAATCTGCCGTTTCATCCATATTAATAATCAAACATATATAAATGTTTAGATTACATCGAAAGAGAAGGCAAGCCGGCAACAAACTGCGCCGCTACCCCTTTTTGAATTGCAAAACCCAATCTTTTAAAAACTATATTTGCTGATCTTGGAGTCATAACATTACTATGCATGACCCGCTGAACACGGGTAAGTAACTCCACAGCTTCAGGCGCGAAGAAACCAAAAGTGTCAAAAGTAAAAGGAATAAATCTATATTATGTGTTTAAGATCCGCCAATATTTGTGTTATGTTAGAATTTTAATATTTTGGTGAAAGAGATGAATCAGTTTCATTGACAAACAAATAGACAATCATTATACATTAGTATCAAGGTAATGAATTAATGATTAGCAATAAAATATACGTGTAAAATTAGTTGAGTTAAAATTAATCCATAATACATTTGAAAGAGCTTAAATGAATTATTAATTATATCTATAATTAACTTCACTTATTTATAGCATTTCCTAAAAGAGATTAAAAATGTTGATGGCTCATCTGTTTGAATAGAAACAACTCATGAAATTATTATCACTACCTTTAAAAAAAAAATATGAAATTATTATCATGACAATCCTCGGTTTGCTGTAAACATGTGACTTAAACCGTACGGTTTGGTGGCAAATGCTTACGTTTGCGGTTGTAAAACACCTGAGAGTATGAGACACTCACGTGTGTTTTGTGTTCGTTCAAATTATAGTCGTTACTATTTATTATATTACCCAATTTATGACATGTTTTATATCAATATATTTAGGGGGAAATGAGTACTTACGGGTATTACCTACAGCTTTTTATTTTTTGTTTTTTATTTGGTTGTTAGAAGTTAAAATGAAAATGGTGTGGGTTTATGTGGCAAAGATTTACCATATGGGCTTGAAGCCATGCATGGGTACATATGTGACGGCGATATTGCCACATGGGTTCGAAACTTGCCATGGGATGCCCCATCTCCCCTTGTAAGCGTGGTTAAGTTTGATAAACACAAACACACATCCGAGCACACATGATCCACGCATTATAGAAAATAAATTGATGGTAATAAACAAGACACAAGATTATTACGTGGTTAAGTTTCAGTGGAGGACTACGTCTATGACATGCAACTAGGTTTTTTCATTATATTCATAGTTTCATATGCAAAGATTACAATTGTATAATTGGGGTATGTATAATAACAAGATTAGGTTATGAAGCTTAGGCAACAAGAAAACAATACAATTAGAGCCGACGCAATTTCTTCTTCTTTGCAAACTGGGGCCAAAAAGACTTCACAATACAACATGTTTATATAAATTCACACTCCATCCCCCGATCCCCATCTCTGATCCCATCTATTTTAATAAAATATAAAACAAGCATAACCACGATCTAACGATATTAATATATATTATTTAAAAAGGTCATTATGAAGAGCGAGGTCATTTTTCGTTTTAAAATTTATTTTCATCATTATACGAAAAAATCACTTGCATTTGTTAACCTTTTTTCTTATAAAAAAAATTGAATACAGTTGTGTCCCCCCCTCCCCCCAGTTGTTCTCAATATTATGGTGCAATTTTTGTATACGAGTGCTGGTACTATACTAGTACTGTGATAACCAAAACGATTCCGACCAAACAATATCGCTATTGTTATTGATTTTATCGGGATCGGTAACCACATTCGTTTTTATGGTTTCACAATATGTTTATTTTTTCTCTCGACATACTAGCATGGATATTGTGAAACGGAATTGTTCAACAAATTTTTTGGATACAGTAAGTTTTGAAGTGCCGGACCGTACTAGTTCTAATGATAAACCGAACATATTCTGACTAAGCAATGTCAATATTGTTATCGATATTAAATCTAATTCTATTTTTGAGCACCCTTATTATAAGTAAAAAACAATTTGTTGAAAACAATAATAAAGCAATAAATAAAAAGTGCAAAGATTAAAAAAACTCAAAATTATAATAATATTAAACTGTTGTTCCAAATCAGTTTTGTAAAATAAAAAAATATATGTATATATATATTAAATTTCAGAACACAGTTTTAAAAACATTTTTTTTATTTCGAAGGAAACATTATGAATGATAAAAACCTAAAATTTCATTATTTTATAATTCATTCTTTTATTAACTTTTTCAAAGAGAAAATTTTTAAAAGAAAATGATTTTACCTAATAAGATTATAAGTGAGAGAAAACAAGTCTACATAAAATCATCTATTTTGATAAATAAGTTTCAAACCCCCTATTTTGGTAAATACTTATTCCTCTCACTCCATTTTGATAAAAAAAAACTCGTCAATGTAGGTTTATCTTTTATATTACTTAAATATTTTATTTTGTTAGATTTGAGAGTTGAGACCCAAGAATAAATTTTTTTTTTGAAAGCCTGATATTATTAAACGAAAAAAACTAGACTAGCAAGAGGTTAGACTAGACATAACAAACACCCAAAACAGAACACCAAAAACAAGAAAATAAAAATGAAAAGGCGCACTAGCTTTCCCCATTCATTCTACAAGTTTCCCCTTATTTTTTACCAAAAGAAAGCTAAGATGATTGATGTTTTCCTGGATTCTATTAACCGAGACTCTTTTATTATAAAAAAATGCTTCATTTCTAGCCTTCCAAATACACAGGATGATAGCTTGAAGCGCCTTTTGTTTTATCTTATCAACTCCACAATTAAGGTGAATCTTTAGTAGGTCTGCATATCAAAAACATAAGGGAAAATTCCCAAAATAGCCTTTTTTAGAGAGAGGATTCCTAAAGTAGCCATTTTTTCCTCAAAATCTTTTAGAATTTGGACTGACAAGTCGTTTTGAGAAAAGATAAAAATAAAGAGGGAGCATACCAAATTTCGAAAGAAAGTCAGGTAGGAGACGAGATTTCGAGAAATAATGAAGGTAAAAGTCCAAATTTTTTGTAATCTTGGAGCAAAAGTTCAGATTTTTCCAAACCTTTTTTTTTCAAAAAACCGTCTTAAGAGACTGTTTTTTTAAGTTTCCTACATTTCCCGTCTATATTTTCAAATTTTTGGAAAAATATATTTTTTACAATTATACCCCTTAACCACCACCACCATCACCGCCGCTGTCGGCCCCACCCCATCACCACCATCGAACCACCACCTCATCACCTCCTCTCCACCGCCTCCCGTTGTATCCCCCGCCACTCATTAACCCACACCCTCCTTCCATTCTTCTTCTTCTTGTTTATAGCAACTCCACTGCCACTCTTCCTTTTCCGGCCATGGTGCGTCGGTGAACAGGAATTTGGTGGAGCCATACGCACTCCATGACTTCTTCCTTCTCCCTCCAGTAACCTGCAACCTCCGCCATCCCGAGCTCTCTTACCACCGGCAGCCGCGACCCACGAATAAAGAAGAAGAAAAAGGTGTTGGAGCTTCCCATTACCGCCGGCAGCAGCGAACCACGAATAATGACGGGAGGCGGTGGAGAGGAGGTGATGGGGTGGGGGTGGTGGTGGTTCGGTGGTGGTGATGGGTGGGGCCGACGGCGTCGGTGATGGTGGTGGTTCAAGGTGGTAATGGTTAAGGGGTATAATTGTAAAAAATATATTTTTCCAAGAATTTGAAAATATGGACGGGAAATGTAGGAAACATAAAAAAACAGTCTCTCAAGACGGTTTTTTTGAAAAAAAAAAGTTTTGGAAAAATCTGAACTTTTGCTCCAAGATTATAAAAAATTTGGACTTTACCTTCATTATTTCCCGAAATCTCGTCTCCTACCTGACTTTCTTTCGAAATTTGGCATGCTCCCTCTTTATTTTTATCTTTTCCTAAAGCATCTTGCCGGTCCAAATTCTAAAAGATTTTAAGAAAAAAAAGGGTTACTTTGGGAATCCTCTCTCTAAAAAGGACTATTTTGGGAATTTTCCCAAAACATAAACTGGGCTTATGCCACACCAACTACTAATGAACTGCCATATTACCGTAGCTACATAGCAAGACGTTAGCGCATGAACCGATGATACCTTTTCGCCTTCACATAGTGGGAACCATTTTATTTCATTCACAACATTCCTTTTGAAGAGAGCAACCGATGTCGTGATTTTACCCATTTCCCCCCGCCGTACAAAGAGGTTGATCTTCAATGCAACCCACCTATTCCATTCCATTACAAAAACTGACCCATCCCTAGATTTTTGAATTTGGTCTCGGACCGATTTAAAAATAGATTTGATTTGTTTCAGACTTTTAGTTTTGCTATTTTTTCCAAATTTAAACTAGTGATGGAATTGTGTGTTCCACCATTTATAGGCCAAATTCTTATTTTTTTATTCACAATGTATATATTTTCTTATAAAATATAGCAATATTTTTAATATATATGCTGCAATATGTTTTGCTTTTTTCTTTTAATTAGCTTTAGGTTGTTTACAAGCCGAACACGAGTCAAGCCACTCAACTTGGGTTCGAGCTCGAAACTCTATGAGTTGAAACTTTAGCTCATACTTGATTCACTATAACTCTAGCCTGCTTGACTCGACTAAAATAAAGTAATTAAAGTTTAAAATTTCAGATTTGCAGACTTAGAACAACAGTGGAGAAACAACATATTTAAGTGTCATCCTACTCAGATCTAGAAAATTGATGATAAACATGAAATAGAGCAAAGCATTTGACCTAAATTTGTCACAAACAAACTACAAAATAACTCAAAGAGAGTTAGCTGATTCAGTCAGAAAACTCGTAGTTTTATCATCTATGCTCGTAAATGACTGTGTTTGAGAATAGTGTTACAAACCTAACTTTGAACAACCAAGAGCATTCCCAGCCTGTTCTCTACCCTATATTCATTTATATCATATAATTACACTAAAAAACACCGTATTTTCTCTCTCTTGTTTAATTAAATAATAATTTTTACACTTTTATCATCATATTTTGTCTCTCTTTTACTCACAACTACTTTATGAAAACATTAAAAAATTATACAGTATCTAAAGTGAAACCCCAAATTTAACTTTCCCATATAAATTTTCTATCTCCTCTGCTCACAACTACTCATAACCATACCATATAATTTGTAAATTTTCCTCGTATAATTTTAAAAAACGAATTGAGAATGCTCTAAATAGATGAACAACTAAATATAAAAATAAACAAAATGAAAAGTTTATGATAAACAAATAGTAAACAAAAAAGTGAAAATATTTAATGGGGTCAAGATGGGTAACTAAATATTAAATGCACGTTGAAGGGACCAACGGTAACAAAGTTTGGAAGTATTTTGGAGGGGCATTTCTGTCATATTTTAACGGATCATCACTACTTAAAAAAGAGATTCAAGTCTCCCTCTGCCACTCCACTCCACTCCACTCCACTCCACTCCCCTCCCCAATCAACTTTTGCTTTTCACTTCACCATTGTTCACCCTTTTTCTTTCTATCTCATTGGTCCTCCCCATAACAAAGAATCCAAGAATCTTGAAATATTGCAAATTCAATCAAAACCCATTTCAATCAACCAAAAATCTCATCTGGGTTGTTTACAGAATCTTGATTTCACCATCAAAATCACATTTTTAAATCATTTTAGGGTTTTTTAAGCAATGGCAGAAGCACCCAAAGCTGAGGATATTACTCATCTTCCAACAGACCAACTTCAGGGATTAGAGTACTGTATTGACTCAAATCCATCATGGGGTATGTAAAGTTCTCAACTTTATCTTCAATTTATAAATTTCAACACTTGATTATATTAATTTGAGCTCGATGATTCTTGGAAACAGGGGAGGCAATAGCATTAGGGTTTCAACATTACATTTTGTCTTTAGGGACTGCTGTTATGATCCCTTCATTTCTTGTTCCTTTGATGGGTGGTACACCTGTGAGTCTTTTTAATCCATATATTAGTTGTACCATGCTTATTATTATGACTGTGAATAGATTTAGAACAGCATGTGAATCAAAATTTGCAGGGTGATAAGGTGAGGGTGGTGCAAACATTGTTATTTGTTCAAGGGATTAATACTATTTTGCAAACACTTTTCGGAACCCGATTGCCAGCTGTCATTGGGGGGTTCATGGGCTTTCATGGTTCCTATAGTCTCAATCATTCAGGACCCTTCTATCGCAGCCATCGGAGACGATCATATGGTAACATAAACTCGTAAAGTTTAATTTTTTTTATTAATAGAAGTGAAAAAGATTATATTTTTATTATTATAAGAGGGAAAAACACAATCTTCGATGATGGGTTTGGTTGCATTTGCAGAGATTTCTTGCTACGATGCGAGCGATACAAGGCGCGCTTATTGTGGCATCCAGTGTGCAGATTATTTTAGGGTATAGTCAGTTATGGGCTATATGTTCAAGGTGAGTAGTTTAATTTCATTAATCAGTAATGTTTCAGTAGTCAAATTCTTATTAATGTTTTTGATGATTTCAGATTCTTTAGTCCTGTTGGCATGGTTCCGGTGATTGCATTGGTCGGTTTTGGACTCTTTGACAGAGGGTTTCCTGTGGTATGAATAATATACTTCCCTTGACTAAATTTGACTTTTGGAAGTCAAAGTGATTCGTTTCGAGTTTTGAAATAATACGATTGGTAATAAGTTCAATTTTGTACAACACACCTTTTGCAAAGAAAACATTTGTCCCCAAAAGTCACTTGATGTAATTTGGAGGTCAAATAAACTACAATCATAAGAGTTTTTTTACAAATTTAACGAGATATTGATGACCACTTCATTGTACGAAAAACTTTTCCATTTCAATTCATTGAAGAAAGTTTTTTGACCTCATATGTCAATGCACATTCGGCTTCAAAAGTCTACACTATGTTGTTCTTTGACACAACTTAATAATCCTTCTTGAAACTATTTATAGGTTGGAAGATGTGTGGAATTTGGCATACCGATGCTAATTCTTTTCATCGCATTCTCTCAGGTAGTTGTTACCACCGTCTGTTAATTTAAATACATTACATTTAATAGAAGTTTAACCTTATGTTCTTGATTTTCCAAACAGTACCTGAAACAGTTTCAGGCGAAACACCTGCCAATATTGGAGCGATTTGCACTACTCTTGACCATAGCACTAATCTGGGCCTATTCACACTTACTAACCGCTAGTGGCGCGTATAAACATCATCCAGAACAAACACAAGTGCACTGTAGAACCGATAAAGCCGATCTCATATCGGCTGCACCATGGTTAGTTAGTTAGTTAGTTAAGTCATAAATCATATCTAATGAAACATGAACCATAAGAAACTTTCTTTCAATGATGCAGGATAAAGATCCCCTACCCGCTTCAATGGGGCGCACCGACTTTTCAAGCAGGGCATGCTTTTGGAATGATGTCTGCGGTTTTAGTCTCCCTTGTTGAGGTGAGAATCTTGTGATTTGGTGTGGATCCCATTTGGTCAACAGACGAATGTAACATAAGATTTGTGTTTGCTAATGCAGTCGACAGGTTCATACATGGCTTCAGCCCGCCTAGCGAGTGCCACACCGCCTCCTGCTCATATTCTCAGTCGAGGCATCGGATGGCAGGGAATCGGGATTCTGTTGAGTGGTCTCTTTGGAACAGCAACCGGATCAACGGTTTTGGGGTAAGTGTTTAACGTTTATGATATCATTAACCTTGTTTGAAACAAAAACATATGACACATGCTAAAACATGTCTATCCATAATACAGAGAAAATGTTGGTCTTATGGGAAGCACTCGTGTAGGTAGCCGAAGAGTTATTCAAATCTCAGCCGGTTTCATGATCTTCTTCTCGATATTAGGTACAGTTAACGCGCTCTGCATCAAAATTTGTGGTTTACCCGAATCACATTTCTTAATTTTCGTTGTAATAACGCGTAGGGAAATTTGGAGCTTTATTTGCATCGATACCTTTCCCTATCTTTGCTGCGGTGTATTGCGTGCTATTCGGTTTTGTTGGTGAGCATCTTGGCCTTTAAGTTAATAAGAAAAACAGTTAAAAAATGCAATAGATATGCAAGTTATTATCCTTTTTTATCTGTTTTGTTTTGGTGGCAGCTTCTGTCGGTTGTCGTTCTTGCAATTTTCAAACATGAACTCGATGAGAAACTTGTTCATTGTGGGTGTGTCTTTGTTTCTCGGTTTGTCTATCCCCGAGTACTTTAGGGAGTACATGGCCCGTGCTCTTCATGGTCCTTCGCATACAAAAGCTGAATGGGTAAGCTGGTCTTTTCACATCTGGTTTCATAGTGTGTTTTTCACATGTGAAAGCTTGAAGGGTAATTTGGTCTTTTCACTTGTGTTTTGATGTAGTTCAATGATTTCCTCAACACTGTCTTCTTCTCCTCCCCGACGGTGGCGTTGATGGTGTCGGTGTTTCTTGACAACACACTTGAGTTGAAAGGCAGTGCTAGAGACAGGGGGATGCCATGGTGGGCCCGATTTAGAGCGTTCAAAGACGATAGTCGAAATGAGGAATTTTACACCCTTCCGTTCAATCTTAACCGATTCTTTCCTCCATCATAAGATTCTTTTTTAGTTTAGCTGTTAAGGGTAGTGTTGTCATTTTGCAAGATCAAGATTGTGCTGATCACAATCCCTTTTAGTGTTCTTCTAAAATTCATTAATTTCATTAATTTTATTTTCGTGTAAACGAATGTTCTTTATGTGCTTCTAAATGCAACAATTCAATAACAAATGATCATCTCAAAAAAGTGAAAAAATCATAAAATTACTGGAACATGCACATACACTCGGGGCATCTTGGTTGCCTATAAATGCTTCGGCCCCAACTCCTCAACCGAACACTTTGTGCTCCGGTTATCATCTTTCTCACTTTCTTTTCAAAATCATTCCAGTTTATTGTATGATTCTTTGACAAGATTTCTGCAAGTCTCTTTTTGCTCGGTCTTAATGTCGGGGCGTGGCCGCCACCATAATATGTTCTGAAACCAGACACCAATGAAGACAACTGACTACCTGAATCTGTTACAGCAAATACATCTGCAGTTGCACATGCAATGAAGTCCAATGCTGCAAGCTATAATCCGAAGTGGATATTATTATTAGAGATGATAAAAAGTTAAAAAAAAAAACTGAGCATTATTATTTACCTGAGAAGAGAAGTTTTTGAATGGTGCGAGTTCGGTAGGGGAGAGGAGATCCTCTTTGGTGATAACATGAGGATATAAACTAGTCAACGGTTGCATTCTTGACTTTCCGCCATATATTTGAGATCCAGCAAGATATATATATGTAGCACTTGTGAAACCAAGACTGGCAAGAACGAGTGCAGCTTCTTCTGGTGTTAATGGGCATCTTCCGGATCTCCTTAATTCATCTGCGGAAACCGGCCTACATAGAAAAAGTTACAAAAATGGCCTCATGATCTGCCCATTATAATTATGTTTCTCTATCGTTGTTCTGAATTAGGCCTGTAAACGAATGGAACGTGTGGTGAAGTGTTCGACAAGAAGTTTGTTTATGTTTATAGTTAAACGAATAAACATGAACACATATTGCATTCGCTCCAGTGGCGGATATAGAAAAAAAATTCAGGGGTAACATATTTTTTTACCGTACATTTATATAGGATCATCTATGAGAATTAAAAAACCATCGGGCCCTATACGATTTTGTGGAACAGTGGGCCCCTACTTTTTTTATTTCCCGAATTTATAATTGGGTTTAACGTTTAATGCCTCTAGTTGTTTATAACATCATATTGGCCCATCTCGTTTTGAATAAAATTTATGTCGAAATGTAGAGTGGATTTTTTTGAATAAAATTTATATTGATACGTAGATAAAAATAAACATATCGTAACGTATTCAGAGTATAGAAGCCACTATATTTTAAAGTTACAAGAGAATAACAAAAAATATGTGTCAACGTATGACTAAAACAAAATTTTTTACCAACAATAGATATCTTTATTTATATTACATTGTGATAACATTTTTACTAAGAATATACTAATAAAACAATAAAGTAAAAATTAAAGCAAATATGATCAACTAAATTAAATATACTAATAAATCTTTAAATACATAATAAAAAGAAATCCAATATCTAGATGAACTTTTCCTCTATTATCAGTTTAAAATAGTTTACGTTTTTAATTTAATAAAAAATTAAAAAAAAGGACAAAAGTTATAGTAGTTGCAGTTTTTACTTTTCTATTTATCTGGATGAACTTAAAATAATAATAAAAAACCCATCTTCTTCATTATCATCTTCTTCCTAATAGGCTAAACCTGCAACTAGTTATATATGCATCGCAGGAAAAAAATTTCTCCCCTTCTCTCTTTATACAATGTTAGCTCAGGGGTATCCCGATGTATAAAACCCTAAAAAGTAAATAAAATTTTGTACTACGCAACGAAAGTTGAGGGGTAACCCGGGTTACCCCTGGATATATGGTATATCCGCCTCTGATTCGCTCATTTATGTGTGTGCCGTTTACATTCGTTCACTTATGTTCGTTAGTTTAGATTTTTGTAAGTTTGTTTGTTTACAGTAATATATTCATTTAAATCTTTTAGGCCCATTAGATTTAGTTAAATTAACAATAGTTCACATTAACTTTTAATTGGTTTAAGCTATGTTATGTTCATTAATCTTTGTTTAGTTATGTTCGTTCGTTAACGCTCATGAACTGGTTGTTTATACTGTTAATGAACGAACACGAACAAAAAACCACGTTCGTTTAGTTGTTCGTCTTCAATCGGTTGTTCATTTAAAGTTTGTTCAGTTTGTTTACAGGGCAGGGCTATTCTTAACGAAATGATATAGTTTTGTAATCAAAATTTAAAAAGTTGGGCCAAAAGTGTTTTGGTTCGGGCTGGCGCAGCCCAAAAACTATTCGTTTGACCCATTATCCATTACTCACTTTGAATCTTTTAACCGTTGCATTAGCAATGGAAAGTGGATTTCTCGGTACGTTTGGAGTTCCGTTTTCTCCTCTTGTCCACCACCAAATTCGCATAGAGAATACGCAACCATGTCGATTTCAAATCTCATATGCAAAGCAATATATTTGAGTGGTTCTCTATCCATAGTGGGCCCGTTTAACGGGCTTGTGATGAAGTTTCCTAGTAGTTCTTTATCTAATTTGTTCCTTGGTTCATCATATTTTCTTATCCTTCTTATCAACAATGAACCGATTTCTTGAATTTGGGCCACAAACTTTAGAGCATGATAGTTACATTTGCATCTTAACCTCTGCAATATAAATCAAAAGATTATAATGTGTTTGAAATAATGTATATAAAAAAGATAAGTGGTAGTTTCTAACTTGAAGTTCAGAAGGTAACGGGTCAAATCCAAGCCGATTGCCATATCCAAGAAAATGAACAACTCCATTTTTTAATAAAATAGGAAGTATCTTGTTTATATATTCAACTGGTGTTGCCTCCTTGCTGATGTCAGCATCAGTTATCTGAAAACTCAATGGTAAAAACATTATATGCAACATGCCGCAGTTTAAAAAAAGACAAGTTAAAAAGACGAATACCAGACTACCGATTTCTTTGAAATCTAGTGATTTCAAATGAGGTGGGAGATCCTTCACAATATTAACTTCATCCTCCAATGTTTTCATGAAATATTCTTCTTGATAAATATCACCAAACTGGCTGAATCACACACAGGCGTCAAACTTAAAATTTTAGTTATTTTTATAATTAGATGTTTAAACTTTAAACAGATAATTAAGTCCACATACCTGGGGTCCTTCCATACATTGCTGAAAAGAAACCTGGGAATAACTAATGTTGCATTTAATAATGATGCTATCGCGACAGCGTTACATACCTGCATCCATATTTAGGTGTAAGTTCAAATGGTTGCTGATAACTCGAAAACAGAATACCTTTGCTTACCGCAACCCGTTGTTGATTTAGGCCTCCATTTGCGCTAACCAATATATAACCATTGTTGCTTTGTAGTTTTCCTGTCCTAACAACATTGACAAGTAATAAAACAGATTATGCAAAACATAACCTAACTTAACATGTTAAGTTTTCAATTAGGCACCCATTTGAAAGGAAAAGGTCAACTTTGACTTTCAAGGTCAAAGGGGGCGTCCAAAATCCGAATCACCAAAAATATAGTAAAATTAGACTTTACCGGCCCTTATTGATTCCTTTCTATCTGCACAATAACTCCATGCGGATGCTTTACGATAAGATTCCTTCCAAAATTTTGATTCGTCTTGTTTAAGCTCTCTCTGCATTAGGAATCATCCATGAACATACAAAACAATTCAACTAACCTCGATTAACTAGAGGTGGCAAGTTAGATTCCTTACTTATGAACGGATCGAGTTGGATTTATGATCTCTCAGATGGTTCAAATACATACAACTTCCTAAATCGTATTATTCAAAGGCTTAGATTATATTGTAATAATATTACTTTTTAATTTATCTCGAATGCGTTCATTATTTGTTACAAGTTCTAAAAGACGGATAGTAATTGTTTTCTGATTCCCAAACTGCCCAGGAAACATTTTAACCTGTACTCATAATTGACCCGTTACAACCCATTACCAAACATGCTCGTCTTGCCACTTGTAACAAACAATATGCATGGTTGAAACAAGAAATCTAACCTCTACAAGAGCACTTGAAGCCATGTTTGTAAGGCGATCATACATTTGCACGACACTTTTACCATCTCCAAACTACAAGAGAACACAGCCAGTTTATGAAATTGTCATCCCGTATTAAAAACATTAATCGATTGACAATTAGTTTCTAAATAGAAAGCTGTTAGATACACTATGTACATTTGAGGCAAGAACATAACAAAGCACATGAATACATACCGCGTCATTAGAAACAATATTCAATGTGGAATTACATTGAATAACCGAGTGTTCAAATATGGAGCTAATAACAGAATCCAAAACAAAAAGAAAAGCCGTCAACGCAACGGTGAAAACAATCGATGACAAATGTTTACGAATCCAAGTTTGCCTTTTACCAACATAACCACCCTTAAAAGATCCCAACTTCATGGAATTACTCCTTAACCCATGAAACAACTCAAACTTATCCCCCGACACCCTCCTCACTTTCGCAGGATCACTTCCCACCGTTTTCTGATACCGAAACTGGTAACTAAATGCATCCCCTTGTTTAAACTCTTGCTTCCCCATTGTTATGAAAAAACTTCACTATTTTGAATGTTTAAATGTTTAATATACAGTATTGGAATAAGTAAAAAATAATAAAAAAAATATGAAAGCATGCATCAAATTCTGAAAATGAAAGGTAAACAATGAGATATTATAAAGAATAAGGTGACCTGTTCATGGAGATTGTTTGCAAATTAAACATCAAATGCAGCAGAGATATCACATCTTTGAAACACCTACTTGTCACCAAACAGCAGATTGAATGTTGAGAAGTGAATATTACATGTGGAAACTTGAGTTTTAAAACACTAGAAATCGTTATCAGAGGTTGTTATGAGACACACCAAACCGTTTTGGTGTTTGGAGAGTTTAGACTTTAGACGTTGGAACTCCAGCAATACTTTAAAGGTTGGTCTTTTATGTTGAATTGTCACATAACTTAATTAATTTAATTGTGTTATATGACTTATAACAAAATATTTATTCTATAGTGTCAACAATGTTTATAACAAATGTCATGTGAAAATATCTTATGCAATTGTCTTGGAGCATTAAAGGTACGCTGATTTTCACGACGACATTACCTCCGCCGTGATGTTTTTTTTTTATCTACGTTTTAGTATATTTTGCGTGTTTCTAATAATTTTAGTCCAGCTAATAAACGTCATCTGTGCTTCCCGCGAGGGTATTTTCTTCCACTCATATTTTTAGTTCCTTTTAGTCACACAATTGTCCATCTGTTCCTGTTAAAACTCAAATACCACCGTAAGACTATGTGTTACACAAGAAGTAGAAGATGCACCTGAAGCGCCAGCAAAGTAACAAGATGGGGGCCTTAAATGGTGGGATTACATACAAATCCAATCAACCACTCACATTTTTATTAATTTTTAAGTAACTGTTTTTTGGGTAAAAGTATCACACCCATTTGAGAGCTTAGTTAGTCTATGGGTGTTCATCAGATCGAATAACGAATTATTCGGTTTATTCAGTTTGGATTATTTGGATTTGAAATTTTTAGGACCCTATCTGAAATCCGATCCTATCCGAAATTAGGGGTGTTTTCATCCGATCCGAATTGATTTCAGATGGATTCGGATAATCCAAAATAAACTGTATAACAAACATTCAAACAAAAGTCTAATTAGATAAAAACAAAACCAAAAAATTAAAATAAAACATACAAAAAGAAAAGTCAAAATTCAAACAAAATTCTATTAAATCCATGATCCATTATAATTCTAAATATTAAAACAGGAATAAAACCAAACTTTAAATAACTAAAACACATGTTAGTCATTCGGACATCCGAATAATCCAAATGATCTGATTTTTTTTCTGAAATCCCTATCCGAACCCGATAATTATTCGGGTTTGGTTTCCGCTCAGATTTCGAATTTCCTAATCACCCCTAAATCAGTCAATTCCTCTTCGCATACATGACGATTTTCGTCAACTAACCCCATTTCACAACACTCCATCAATGGCAGAAGAAGAGGAAGCCCAAAATCAACCCGAAACAACCCTCAAACGGACCCGACTCCAACAAATCACGGACGACGAACAACACCAAGAAGACATAATTACCACCTTACCAGACTGCTTACTCGTTGAAATCCTTTCTCTTTTACCCGACACAAAACACGCCATTAGAACAGGTACACTCTCCAAACGTTGGAAACATGTTTGGCATTCGGTTCACACTCTCTTGTTCGTACATCACCCTGAGAATTTAAACCACCCGCATACCGATTTCTATTCGTACGTTGACAAAACCCTAACTCAACGCCCCCAATTGAAGCTCAACAAATTCATAGTGTCCACCAGCTACGATTACCGGTTTGAATCTCAAGTCAACAATTGGATTCATTACGCTATCGATTGCAATGTCGCGGAGCTTGATTTAACGTTATGGAATGTCGAATGTGAAGCCGAGTTTTTAGTAGATGACGTTTTCTTCACGGGTGGTTGTTTTACGGATCTGTTGTTGTCTGGATGCGTGTTTAATCCCACCAGGGCGGTTAATTGGAAAAGCCTTACGAGTTTATGTATTTCGTATGGGAATTTGGATGAGGGTTTGATTGAAAACGTGTTATCGGGGAGTCCGGTTTTGGAAACTCTGGTGTTGGATCATTGTTATGGTTACCAGAGGCTTGATATTACGTCAAAGAGTGTGAAGAGGTTGGTGTTTTCGGGGTACGTGGACCCTGATGATGCGTCGGATGATCTTGCGGATGTTGTTGAGATTAATGCTCCGTATATTTTGTCGTTGACGATTCAAGATGATTTGTTGCTGTGGAAGCTTGTGTTGGTGAATGTGTCTTCTTTAGTCGAGGCGGATTTGGATTATACGAAGGAGGGGTGTTATGATACGACTGCTAAAGAGGCAGAAGAAGAGATGCTTAAAGGGTTTCTTCTCGATCTTCGCCATGTCAAGGAGCTCAAAATTGGGATTTTCTGTTATAAGGTTATAGTTTGGGTTCGTTTTTAATTTTTTATCAAATCTGGTGAAAAATAGGTTGGATGATGAATGTGAATATGTGATGTTATCTGGTTTTTATTGGCAGGTTTTGTGTCGTTTGGAAGCAAAAGGTTTTGTTTTTCCATCAAACTTGAAGGTGCTTGACGTTACGTCTTCACCTTTATACTCTGATAACGATTCGGTGGAGCTTAGTGATCATTGGTCCAATAGTGACTCAACTGAAAGCGGAGATTGGGAGGTGTTATTGGTTGACGATGGTCCTACCGGTGATGAGGTTAGTTGATTAATGCTTAGTTACACTTTGTTGGTGGATTCCAAATACATATGAGTTTGCAGCCCGAAGTGATTTTGATTTAGCAGAGTCTGAAGGGTTATTGAAATTCAGATTGTAAAAAACCTTCTTGGCTCATAAGTTTATTGATTATTGATGCTAAGATTTATATTTTATAGTCTGTGGTTCTCTTATTCAATGATAAAGTTGTATGAATATATGATATTTGACCTTTTTATGTCCTCTTCTTCATATTGTTTTAACTTTTGGTTATCAAATTCCAGTTCCAAAATATATATATATATATATATATATATATATATATATATATATATATATATATATATTTTTTTTCAGTTTTTAGTTTTTAACAAGTTAACAACCATAGATTCATTTAATTGCTTCTGGATTAAATGGTTAAAAAAAGTATAAACTTTTCAATCATTTGTCCAGAAACATATCATTACAGAAGTTTGACCCGTTTATGGTTACTCTTCGAGGATTATGTGGTTTTAATGATTAGAAAAAGACACATTTTGGTATGCGAAGAACAAATTACAGAACATAAAAGGTGATAAATTTACCAGTTTACTAACAAATGAGCCAATTCAAGTTATATATTATACTGAACATGAAACACTAAGATTGAAACGTATGACTTGGAACTTTAACTCTTTGATGTTGCTTGCTCTTGAAAACGTACTACAATTGGGAAAAAAAAAATACTTGAACTTGAATCTCTTGGTGTTGCTTGCTTTTAACATGGCATGAGGCTGTTGAACACTTGGCTTGAACAATCGATGTTGGCTGTTGCTTGCTCTTGAATAGGGGTGCAAACAAGCCGAGCCCGAGCTCGTCTTGTTTAACTTACACAGAGCTCGAGCTCGCCTCGTCCTAGCTCTATTTTCAAAGCTCGAGCTTGGCTCGTGAGTAGATTTTCAAGCTCGAGCTTGGCTCGTGAGTAGATTTTCAAGCTCGAGCTCGGCTCGTTTACAATTTATCAATTATTTTTTATATAATTAAAAGTATTTTTATATATTTTTTTCTATTATAATTTTATGAATAAAATAATATATATTATTTAGTTATTTTTATTTATTTTTTCATAACGTTATAAATATAATTAATAATTATTAAATATATATTTTAAAAATTTATATAACTGGCAGGCTCGTTTAGGCTCGCGAGCTGGCTCGAGCTCGGTAAGTGAAGGTCGGGCTTGGGCTTGTTTATTAAACGAGTTTACTTTTAGGCTCGGGCTTGGGCTCGATTAAGCTCGGCTCGATCAAGCTTTATAACGAGCCAATCTCAAGTAGATTGCGAGCAGCTCGGCCCATTTGCACCCCTACTGTTGAAGAACTTAGGTACCTTAAGAGACCAAGCTGTATAGGAATTTCCTTAGTCCAGTCCCTATATGTGTAACAATAAATCTCTTTAGTATGATTTACCGTTGTGGCTCGTTCGACACAAGTTACAAACTGCTTTTAAAAATATACATGGAAATATTATTAGTAATATTTTAAAAAGTTTACTATGATTATTAACCGTCATATAAGATAGTTTTATGCCGGATGTGCAGGGTGATTATTTGTAAAAAGCTTAGGTTATGTTTGAAGATGAATATTGAAGAGATATATAACAAAAATTAAATCACTGTAAAGGAATAAGGATAAGGATCACACATATTATAGAAATAAGAATAATTTGTTAATTTTAAGGTGGTGATAACAAGGGACAAAATTTGTTGCTTTTTATTAGACTTGTAGCTTTTTACTAGAGGTTAAGATTAATAAAAAGTGAACATATTTCCTACAAAGTAGAGCCATAGATTGTAGGTCTCCCAAAACCGGATCTAACATAAACGAATGGATTTGCTTTTGATAAACAATCAGGACGGGTGTGTGAAATCAAACGATCGAACATATGATATAAAGATAAGATAAAAAAAGATTAAAATATAAAAAGCACACCGATTCCACCCATGGAGAGCCCCTCTTGGGCGGTTGATTTATACCATAAAAACACACATAAAAATGAATATAAGTGCTCTATTTATAGTTATACAATAATATTCTATAAGCTCTCTTCTCGTTGAAGGTCCACACGTGCATCAAAGTTCTCGTTTCAGATCCGGACTTCTAGCCAAGTTTAATCAAATTGTATGACCAAAATACATATTACGGATTTCGTCTTTTGATATTGGAAGCCACATTTATAAATCCATCTATTAATTGGTATAATTTTTGTGTAATGTTTAATTCTTCTAATTATTATATATATTATTTTTGAAATCCCTACTCACTCACAGTTCTACTGTTTGTTTAAAATGGTGCATTGTCCCCATTGCATTGTAAGCTTTTTGTTTGCCTTCTTTGCGTGACACGTACACTACACGTCTCTCCTTTGCTTACGTCTTCTTCTTTATGAGTAACTTTATATCTTCATAAAATCAATTCCGCTCACCGTTGTTGCCGGCTTCCACTTTGGAATCCTAGGTGATGACTCTGACATCCGTGGCTACGAAATCCGCTTTCTCTTCCGACCATGGCCGTTGCCGGCTAGGCGACGGCGGTGGCAGAGGTAAGCCGGTGATGTTGGACCACGTATTTGGCTCCATTTTTCTTTTCGTTTTTATTTTTACATTAGGGATTTGATTGGATATTTCCGGTGGCCTTAGCAGTGGTTCCATCAGAGGTTTCCGGCGGCTGTTGTGACCCCAAACAACCAAATGAAGTCGACGGCAGAAACATACAGTTACTTTAATATCTATGGATTGGGGTTCAGGATTGACCAGACGATCAGCCCTATGACGATGGTGGCCATACATGATTCGATGTGGTTCAGGGTTTACCAGAAGAGAATTGTACGTTTTACCTATTTCAAACATATTAGTTTGGAGCTATCCTTTATTTGCGTTGTGTCTTACACACGTGTGATATTGTCTGTAGTTTGTATACATACTGATTTAAATATGGTTGGTTGGTTGGTTTCTTGCATGCGTTCTTGGTTGAATAGGGACGGAAATTGGATTTTGCAGGTTTGTGATGTTTATACATATTTCCTATTTCTTTTAACTATATAATGTATATGGCTGATTGGTCACCATAGATTCTCTTGAGCTTTAATCTTCTTCTATGTATTTTAAATAGCACAAATCTGGGTTCTAGATATCTTTGTTGGTGCACATTGTCTGTTCGATGAAATGCCATTCGTTTTTTTTTTGTTTTGGTTTGTGTATATGTTTTGAAATGCTGTTGTGTATTAGCCTATTAGGCTCTGTTTTTTACAGTTGGGCGTTACTTTAGCGTTGGATTTTGATGTTTCAGATGTTAGTGCGGGCGGTTGGTCGGACATTTGGTCGGCTACAGTTTCTGAGATTCGATTGACTCTTGATCTACGAGATCTAAGCTTTGGCTATGGTTTCACAACCCCCCGCGGGGGGTCGAAATACTAGTTTCATTGTAAATTGTAACTTGTTTAATGGTGTTTCGGGAGAGCTTGGATATATAACAAGATAGAATAAGAAATTGGCATATAATATAGATGGCAAAAAAAGCCCGAGCCTAAATACCTAAAACATATGGCATACATATACCTTGAAACCCGATGGGTTTTGGGCCAAGTATGAGTACGTGATTGGGTGATACCTGACCCGATTATCCAAAACCATATATCTATTTACTCGAACCATATACTTGAATCATGTACCAAATTTTTTTCTAATTTTTATCTTAATTTTCCTTATTCATTGTCAGTTAATACTTTCATTTTAAGAGGTTCATTATATAAAAAAATATTATATTTTTATGAGATATGCAGTTATTGATATTATTTATTTAATGGATGTTGTGAACAACATGTATAACATTATATATAAATAAAAGTGAAATATAATTATAGTTGTAGAATGGAATGAATATACATGGAAATCTCAACGGGTGTTTTTAAATAAACCAATTGGTATACCCGATACCTGATATGCAATTTCGAATAAATACTCTATGGGTAATAGGCTGCTACAAGCCAAACCCGATACCTTACAATGGTTTTAGCCTGTATAATTAAACCATCCTTAAGGGCCAATGTCCTTGTTGGTCACGATTGGCTCACTTCAGGCCACCACACCGAGGCTCTGATACAATGTTACAAACAAACATAAGAACCCAACTAAAAGACTAGTCTAATGGGTGAGGGAACCTATTTGATTTATAAACCTCCGCAACCGATGGGCCACAAGTCTCATACCTTGCAATGGTTTTAGTCTGTAACATAGGCCCGATTTTACAATCGGGTATGGGATTTAGATTACCAATACCTGATCCAAACCCAGGCCATTGCCATCCATTTCGGTTTTTGCCGGCTCCTCCGTGTTGATATATACAAATACAAATACAAAAGTCCATTAAGAAAAGTCAAAATAGCCTACATGTGGTGTTGACATTTATTTCAAGTCCAGCCAAAATACCAGTTAAGTTATTTCTCTGTCTCTTTCTAAAATTGGCAGAAACGAAGACTTACATCGTTTGTATGCAAAGATAACAACTAGATGCTACTTTCTAATCTTCTTCACCTTATTTTCTTCTTACTAATCACTATAGCTTTTGATCTTTCATAAGCCTGTTGTGAATATTGGTCTTTCAAGTTTCCGCTGCTGGCGTTAGAAATGGTGGAAGAAGGGCAAAGTCAACATCTGAAACGGTTTCGATTTGAAGACGAAGATGAAGATCGAATTAGTAGGTTACCAGATTGCTTACTTGTTGAGATTATTTCTCGTTTACCCGATACAAAAGACGCCATTAGAACAGGAACACTCTCCAAACGATGGAAACATCATTGGACTACGCTTCATAATCTCGCTTTCCTACATCCTTATGTAACTCACTATCACGTGAGTCCCGATTTCTTCTCTTTCGTCGACAAAGCACTAACTCAACGTCATCGACTGAAGCTCAAGAAATTCAGACTGCATAGCCGCTACAATCATCGATTTGAATCTCATGTCAACAACTGGATTCGTTATGCCGTGAATTGCAACGTTGAAGACCTCACTTTGACGCTACGGAATGTGGAACGTCTAACTGAATTTCCTCTTGATCAGTTTGTTTTCAACTGTTCATGTTTTACTGATATGACATCGTCAGGCTGTGCATTTAATCCCACCGGGGCGATTAGTTGGAAAAACCTTAGGAGTTTAGGTATTTGGAATGGGAAATTAGATGAAGGTTTGATCGAGAATATATTATCCGGTAGTCCTCTATTGGAAACCATGGTGTTGAACAATTGCTATGGTTATATGCGGCTCAATATAACCTCAAAGAGTGTAAAGAAGTTGGTGTTCTCCGGATACATGCATAGTCTTCACGTTGACGATATTATTGAAATCAATGATCCTAATATTTTATCACTGAAAATTCAAGATGAATTGATTTTGCAGATGCTTTTGTTGATCAATGTGTCTTCTGTAGTTGAAGCGGCCTTAGATTATAGGAAACGTTTTGGGCATAATGTGATAAATCGTGAAAAAGCAGAAGACGAGATGCTTAAAGGATTTATCTTCTCCATGTCAAGGACCTCAAAATTGGGATTTCCTGTTTTAAGGTTTATTTACCATTTTTTCGGTAATATGCGTATTGACATTTGTTTTCATTTCCTATTTTTTTTCTTGTTTGTAGGTCCTTGCTCTAATGGTTTCAATTCTTTATCGAACTTGAAGGTCCTTGATGCACCTTTATACTCTGATAATGGTCTTATTGATTAATGGCGCTTTAGATTCATGTTTAATTACACTTTGTTAAAGTACACTTTGTTGGTGTATTCCAAGGCGTCTAGTCTGTGGCTCTCTCATATTTCAATGATAAATTTTTTGTTAGATGTTTGACTTTCATGTTTTCAGCTCTGACTTCTTAACAAATAACAACCATAGCTTCATCTGATTGTCTCTGGATTTTTGTTGAAAATGCAATCAAATGATTTAACGGTAAAACAAGTTACTAGTGTTGGTTCAAATCTCACACATGTTTTCCATCTAAAGACAAAAGTTTGGCGTTTTTAAGGTATCTCTTAAAGGGCCCGATGGCTTGCCATGATAAGTAAAAAAGACTGTGGTATCTTCAAAGAACAAATTACAGAACATTAGAGGTGATAATTTTACCACCAGTTTACTAACAAATGAGCCGAGTCAGGTTATATGTTGTATTGATTACTAACAAATGAGCCGAGTCAGGTTATATGTTGTATTGATAAGAAAATAAAGCTCTTGGTGTTTCATTCCTTGATCTATTTTCTTGCGTTTCATAAGTACATTTATATTATTAATGTCTTTCAGATTACTTATAGTCGGGTTATTACATACTCAGTACGTTTATTTTGTACAGTAAAAGCCCATTAGGTAGGCTCACTTGGGCTCATGAAATGAAAACCTAGGAGAAATAGGGACCCTATAAAAGGGTCACTTTCAGCCATTTCTCCATACAACTTCTTACAAAAACTTCATCTTTTTCTCTCGTTTTATGTTTGCAAAACTAAGATTCGAGATCCGAATGCTATCAATGATTTTTGCTAGCTAACAATTCAGATTGATACGAGTAAAGTTGTGAGATCCATTAAATAGGACTCTACAATGTCATGATAATTGTTTTAGTTTTGATGCAATTCCCATGCCTATTGTTTTTTGTTCATAGCAGGAAAACATCCGGTAACATATAGCATCCGGGCGAGTATTTAACTAGAAATGGGTACCGCGCTGTGAATTGTCACCGCTACAGCATCATGTGTGTTTCCTACTAGACATTATCTTTTTCTAATTAATTCTTCATCAATATGAGTAAAGTTGATGCTTTTTTTAGTTAGATTAAAACTAATTATTGAGACTTCAAATTGCTTATTAAAGTTGATGTTTACCCCGCCACGAAGCGCAGGCACTCTACTAGAATAAATAGGTTATAGATATATGCAAGTTTCTATTTTACCATATTTCAAACTAGAGTTATCAGGTTTGAGATGTAACTAAAGATGCACAAATCTTTCCTCAAGATAGACATTTATCTCATATATATGATTGAACTATACAAAATAAGAGAGCCAAGACAGATTCACATATACGATAAACTTTTAACAAGCTCTAAATTAAATATCTCAAAATTAATCAGCTATCAAGTGTGTAATAATGATAAAAACCATATCATAAATGAAGAATACAGTGTACATAGGCAGTGGCGAATTTATAACACAATTTTAGGGGTAGTGTAAATTTTTTTAAACCATACATTAAGAAAACATTTTTTTACTTGTTTCACGAGTATGGGCACCCGGTAACGCATTTAGCACGTATCGGTGGCTAGTTAGGTGTGAAAGTGCGGGCCCTGTTTTGTATTATGTGGGTGACAGCCTGGGATACCTGTTTGGCATGCACCAGGTAATGCGTTTCGCTTGCACAAGCGCCTGGTTACACGTTACACGTTTGGTATGTACCACGCTCAGTTACCAATTTGACGTGTGCGGGCCCCCGGTTGTCCGTTTTGTTCGTATCGGCTCTTGGTAACACGTTTCACAAGTTCATCCGCCCTGTTATCGAAGTTGGGCTTTTAAGTTTTAATTAAACAGTAGGATTCGTAATATAATTTTAGGGGTAACGTAATATATAAAACATAAAAAGAGTAAAGTGTCATTTTCGTCCTTGTGGTTTGGCAAATAATGCGAATTTAGTCCAAAAAGTTTATTTTTTGCATATGGACCCTCCACGTTTCTCAATTCTTGCCAATTACATCCAAATCACTAACCTCGTTAAATTTAATCGTTAAGTCAGGGGTAGACATGTCTTTTCACTATTTCTTTATTATATGAGTAAAGTGCCAAAATCGTCCCTGAGGTTTGGTCATATTTGCGAATTTCGTCCAAAAATATTTTTTTTTCAAGTAAAGTGCCATTTAACGTTAACTCAGGAGTGTTACTGTCCTTTTACATATTTGTTTACATTGTTATTATTATTATTATGCTGAGCTAAACCCCTTATATGACTAAAAATAAAGAAGAATAAACAAACGAATAACATATTGGATTCAAACTTAGGAATCGTGAAGTGTTATATATGTTAGGGATGAGCAAAATCGGTACCGAACCGGTACCGGCACCGAAATCGGTACCGATTTGGTACTGTCGGTACCAAGGTTTTGAGTTTTCGGGACAGGTACGGTACCGGTACCGGTATTTCCCGAAGTTTACCTCAAATACCGGTACCGAACTGAACATTTCAATACCGGTACCGGTACCAAACATTTGCGGTTTTCGGGATCGAGATTTTCGGTACTGGTACCGGTTGGTACCTGTACGGTACCGAGCTCATCCCTAATATATGCCATCAAACAAACACTCAATAACAATAATGTAAACAACATGAAAAAGGGCGGTAGCATCCACAAGTTAACATTGAATTTAGACCGAGTTAATAATTTGGACGAAATTGGCAACAGTTGGGAAAAATCGAGGGTCTACTTGCGAAAAAAATATTTTTGGACGAAATTCGCAAATATGACCAAACCTCATGGACGATTTTGGCACTTTACTCATATAATAAAGAAATAGTGAAAAGACATGTCTATCCCTGACTTAACGATTAAATTTAACGAGGTTAGTGATTTGGATGTAATTGGCAAGAATTGAGAAACGTGAAGGGTCCATATGCAAGAAATAAACTTATTGGATTTTTTTCGCATTATTTGCCAAACCACAAGAACGAAAATAGCACTTTACTCACATAAAAATATAAAAAAAAATTTGCACTTAGTTGAAAAAATATAAAAAACATTGCACCAAGCGATATATATATATATATATATATATATATATATATATATATATATATATATATATATATATATATATGGGAAGGTTATCATACAAATTAAAAATTTGTACTAAATGTGAGAATAAAAGAATCTGGCAATGGCATTTATGTAAATAACTTGAGATCTCTTTTTCTCACGTTAACCCCAAATCTATCGCCTCAAAAAATTCAAACTCATCAAAACTCCAAATGATTCTCCCAAAACCCTCTACGATCCTCAATCAATTTCTCTATTCATACGCTAAATCATCTGCTAAGAATGTCGATTGAAGGTAAACTTCATCTTTTTGATCACTTGTTTGTGTGTTATTTCTTATATGTATAAATCTAAATCAAAACTCCAAACACTAGTTTATAGTGAATGAATAAGTAAAGAAAACAATGATAAACTATCGCTTCCAACCATAACAGGTAATTAGTCTTTTATAGATTTTGTAACTTTGTTCAATGGTCGTAGTGTAATTATATTGAATTAATAGAGTAATTACTGTTGGTTTGTATATAGTGTAATTAGTCTGTTTGTAGCTTTAGTAATTTGTTTAGTGGTTGTAGTGTAATTGCATTAAATAGCTTGAGTCGTTATCATAGTTATAGTAGTTGCTTTGTTGCAGTGTAATTAGTCTCTTTATAGCTTTTGTAACTTTGTTCAATGATCGTAGTGTGATAACATTGAATAACTAGAGTAATTATTATGGTTATAGTAGTTGTTTTATATGTAGCATAATTAGTCAGTTTATAGTTTTTGTTACTTTGCTCAGGGGATTATAGTGTAATTACATTTAATAACTACATTGAATGTAGGTAATTAGTCTGTATATGACTTTTTAACTATGTTCAGTAGTTGTAGTGTAATTACATTGAATAACTAGAGTAATTATCATAGTTACAGAACTTATAGTAGTTGTTTTGTATGTAGAGTAATTAGTTTGTATATAAAGAGTAATTATTAGTATGTTTCTAATTAGCTGTTTGTAATGCTAATTTAATTGTGAGAAGAAGGAAAAGTGAAAGGATAGATGTAAAAAAGGCTTGTACATACTTAAACGATGAATCATTACCTATTGTTTTAGGTGATGATGGAGAAGAAACTTCTGACAAAGAGAAAAAGACTTAAAAGCTGCTGATACAGAAAAAGAGCTTAAAAATAGAGAAAAGATATAATGAAAAAGGTTTGGAAACAGAAACAATTGGTAGAGTGACCGGATGATATAAAATCACCCACAAAGAGATCAATAAATACATTTCCTGAGTCAATCCCTATGAAGCCAGTTAGGGAATTCAAAAGCAGGACGCTAAAATTATGTTGTAACCCATGCAACAACATTGAGGCAATAAAGTATTATCTGGAGCATACATTAATTAAAGCATCTAAAGAAATTGATTGAATTGGAGACTTGAGATTGATGATTGGATTTGAGATTGTAGATTATTGTTCATTTATAAATGGGAAAATTCCCAAAATAGCCCTTTTTAGAGAGATAAGTCTCAAAAGAGCCCTTTTTTTCTCAAAATCTTTTATAATTTGGACTGTCAAGACACATTAGGAATAGATAAAAATAAAGACGAGATTTTGAAAGAAATTCAGGTAAAAGACGAGATTTGGGGAAATAATGCCGTGCAAGTCCAAATTATTTGTAATATTGGAGCAAAAGTTCAAATTTTTCAAAAACTTTTTACTCAAAAAAACCGTCTTGAGAGACTGTATTTTTATGTTTCCTACCTTTCCCGTCCATATTTTCAAATTCTTAGAAAAATATATTTTTTACAATTATACCCCTTAATCACCACCTTGAACCACCACCACCACCTTCCAACTTGTCACGTAATCACGCAACCAGTTCTGATTTCCACCGCTGCCAATCTCCGGTACCATTTCTTCCACCGGCGCTTCATCCTTATCGCCAGAAACAGCTCACCGGAAAAGCCACCTCAGGGGTACTTCTGGGATAATGTATAGAGCCAGAAATCAAGATTCTTCTTTAGCCATTGATAACAATGGCCTTACTGTCATAAGTTACACTACACTGAATCTGATGAACAACCGGTTGAATTAGGAGCAAGAAGAGCAAAAACCCATTTGGAAACCGAGTTGGTTTCCATGATTTTGGAGTGGAATTGAAAATGGGAAGAAATGAAATGAAGAGCTGGTTACGTGACAAGTTGGAAGGTGGTGGTGGTGGTTCAAGGTGGTGGTGGTTAAGGGGTATAATTGTAAAAAATATATTTTTCTAAGAATTTGAAAATATGGACGGGAAAGGTAGGAAACATAAAAATACAGTCTCTCAAGACGGTTTTTTTTTAGTAAAAAAGTTTTTGAAAAATTTGAACTTTTGTTCCAAGATTACATATAATTTGGACTTGCACGGTATTATTTCCTTAAATCTCGTCTTTTACCTGAATTTCTTTCAAAATCTCGTCTTTATTTTTATCTATTCCCAATGCGTCTTGACAGTCCAAATTATAAAAGATTTTGAGGGAAAAAGGGTTATTTTGGGATTTCTCTCTCTAAAAGGGGCTATTTTGGGAATTTTTCCCTTTATAAATTGTATAACCCAAAATCAAAATTGTATTTGATTGTTTAGTTGATTATTGTTGACTTACAAATTGCAGATTATTGTTCATTTATAGTAATTTACAAAAAGATCCGATTAAACTCAAAATTGTAAATTGATATTTATAAATTGTTTTGGCCCAAAAACAACCTGTAGTAGGCTGAAGTCATATTTGATTGGCGTTGCTGGTCAGATCAAATCATTATCATACTATAGAAGTCTATTCATCTGGAACCTGGATAAACAAATTTAAGCAACACAGATCACAGCTAGAGGTATTCTTGGAGTTATACTTGTTAAACAAAATAATTACTCTAGTTATAAAATAGAGTACTTATATATAAAATAGAGTAATTATATAACGATTACTGAGTAATTGAATCGTATCATCGTTAAATAACTTTTTGTTTTTATCAAATAGAGTAATTACATTCAAAAGTAGAGTAACTATAAAGCTGAGGATAGTTACTCTAAATATTAAATAATTACACTATGTATAAGAATAATTACCCTAGTTATAAAAAGTAATTACTCTAGTTATACACTAACAAAAAGCAACTGATTACACACCAGAAAGTAATTACTCTACTTATAAAAGTAGTTACACTTGTGTTTTATATGTAGTGTAATTGGTTGTGTAAATAGAGTAATTATTATAATATCTCTATGCTTGTTTTGTAAGTAGTGTAATTATCGTGTATAACTAGAGTAATTATTAAACACATCATATCATATGAACTTTTGCAAATGCTCTGTTATTTCAATTTTTTGATGTTTTGATTTGTAAGCTTTAGTTCATCAATCAATTGATTCGCAAAGCTATCATGGATCAATTAGTCTAATTCACAAGCTTCAATTGATTTGATTAGTCCATTTTGCATGCTTCAATTAGTTCAATTAATCGATTAAGTTTGCCACAGTCTCTTTCAAAATCACTATGTAATTACAAATTGATTGTTAAATCTGATTCGCAAGGCTCAATTGAACAATTGAATATGGCTTGCAAGTTTCGGTTTGTTAATCAAAAGCGTCAGTTCATCCTATTTGATTGATTAGGTTAGTTAAAAGAATATCATTTAATCAATCAAATATGATTTGAGCGATTTCATTCAATGAATATGATTGATCGATTACATCTGACAAATATGATTTGATCAATTTCTTTTGAAAGAGAATGATAAATTTACAAATTAGGCCTCACCATCGTTTAGTTTATTCATTTCCTTCACATCTTCGGTTTTCATGTTAATTACGAATTTGCCATCGTGATTTCAATTAGTTCGCACGGTTAGCAGGGTTTTTTTTATTTGTATTTGATCTTTTCCTCTCTCTCTCTCTATATATATACATATGTATCTCTCCTTAACTTGCACTTCAGCCCTCCAGCTTTCCCTTGATTCCATGGCCACCTTATCAATATCACCAACAAGTTTATAGTACACATCTAGTAAATATCTCTATAAACTATTATTTTGCTATTGAATTGAAGATGGACATATATTTTCAACAAGAAATTAATAAAAATGCGGTTGATTGAGGTTATCGCGTGAGCCAAATCTGGAAATTTGTTGGGTATGCATCAGAAGTCACACACGATCCCAAAATTTCCACTATAAATGATAGTATCGGGTGTTTGGGGATGCATAGAGTAGTATTTCTTTTTGCAGCGTGTGGAATATCCCTAATACCCGGGTGAGTTTTCCCGAAACGTGATGTAAGTTGTTCATACTTTGATGCTCCTGTCATTACTCACCCAGTAACACCATCAAGAAGGAATCCCGGCCACCACTATGAGAAAACCCCTTTGAGTCAAGTTTCGAACTTGATACCTTAAAACCCTAAGTCATAACTTTAAAGACAATAAATTATGACTTGCGATATCAATATGGCGAAACACGTAATATATTTATGGTCAAGCTAATAATTAAAGTGGCGTGAATTCCGTATCCAAGATGAGAGTTTCGGTGCATACTCTTAGCTTCAACGGGGAAAAGGCTTCTAGAAGATTTGTGTTTTAGCTATAAATATGGAACATTTGTTTACTTTTATGTGTGTGTTTTTGAAGGTGCAATCAATCACCCAAGTGGAGCTGACCTTCGGTGGGCTCGGTTCGTTTAATATATTTCATCATTTCATACCGACAACGAGATCATTCATAATCTATATGTCTTTATATTATTTGTTCGGTTGTTTGATTTTACCACACCCGTCTCGATCGCTTATTAAGAACAAAATCCGTTCGTTTGTCGGATTCGGCATTTGGGGACCTACAAATGGTATCAGAGCGGGTTTCAATCAACTAATTCAACTTTGTTCTTGATTGTCGGGTTATAATTCCGCAATTACCGAACCGAGACGTTAATTTCTCGAAGTTTTTGAAGATACGTTGAAGCTTTGAAAATAAAGTTTGAATATGTGTGGAAATAAAAGTGATTGAGGTTCGTCTTGGGGTTGTAGATCAGGTTTCTCAGCCATATTTAGAGGTCCGTTTGAAGATTTTATGAGGTGTTAAAAAAATTGAAGATCTGGATGAGGTATGTTTCAGATTTGGTATTTTTCTTTGGTTGTTATACACATATAGTTGTGTGTGTGAGGACGTATTAAGAGAAATCCGGTGAGAAAGAAGGTTGGGCCGACCACCACTTCCGACCGGTCTCTAGTGAAGTCAACAACGGTCTCTAGTTCTAACGACGGAGGTTGTCATAAATTTAGAAGATTCTGTACTACAAAACTCCGTCAACCTGGTATAACTTCTGGTGAAATTCGGGTTTCCGGCACCACCACTGGTGACGGTTTTGAGCCCGAATGCCTCCCCTACACAAGCCTAACCCTTCCATCATCACTACCCACTCTACCACTATCCTCGATTCCGATAGCTCCTTTCATTACACCCACATTTTCCGGCAAAAATAAATAAATAAATAAACAAGGAGCCGGAGCCGCCGCCATACCTTTGGCAGTTACAAAATAATGTTTGTGTTTCCAATGTTAGAGGATCGGTTGCGGTGTCCTTTGGAAGTAGGGAGGTGACGTTTGAAGGCGGGCTAGTCGGAAGTCCGTTTTCCTGCCAAGGGTGGTAACTGGTGACCTTGGGTGGTGGTAATACTTTGATGACAACATGATATTCTAGGATAGGCTTTTGTGAATGATGTATAGCAGGTGAAGAAACACTAAGTGACCCCGGGCAGATTATGGATAATCTGGGGGTTAAGTAATGTTTCCCACGAGGGTTAGGTCCGGCAAAGAAGGATGTTCAGATGACCTGCAAAACAGACACCGTGAGCTCGTCACTGAGAAGGGGGGGGGGGGTCCTCCTTGTGACCACCCTCCGGCGTGAGAATCAGACTAGGTTGCTCTGAGTATAAGTATATATTGAGAGAGATTGCTAGAGAAGATAAGATACAAGATAATAATACCGTTCCAAGGTGTTGGAGTATTTATAGCCGAAGGTAGGTTTCCAAGCAGGTACAGCCAGCTGTATAATATTCCTGTTCTACCAACTGTGGGCTACGCACGTGCCATGCCAGTGGTTGGTGGGTAGGCAGCGGCTGATAGTGTGTACTGTTCCTTTTCCGCCGGCTGTGTACTATTCCTTTTCCACCAACTGCAGGCTATGTGCGTGCCACGACAAGGGTTGGTGAGTAGGCAGCGGCTAATAGTGACAAACAGTACTAGAGCGTGCTCCTCCTCGTACTGTTGTCGGTGAGCTGTCACCCTGTGATTGGTTCATGGGTTGCTTTGGTCAGATCTTGTCTATTTTGTCCATACCTTGGCAGGTATAGTACAAAATATCTTCCAGAAGCGTACGGACTGGCTCATTTGGGCGGGAGTATTCCCGCCTTGCTCATTCCTTCAGGTGACACTGAGTTATTGAGAGTTAGTGCCTTGTGCGTGTAGCATTGCTATTAGTGCAGGTAGCCTTCCCTGATGGCTTGTATCCGCAGCTGCGGGAACAGGCGGAGTACTTCACCATTGGGAGGCTTTTCCTGCGGGAACAGCTGGCGTACTGCGCGTAAGGTCTTCATCTCTGAGCATGGTAGGTCCTGTGGAACCAGTTGGTCCTTGCGCAGACGTCCCTCTTCAAGGTGAGTCTTGCGGGTCCAACTGGGCTCTGCTGGGACCTACCTCTTCAAGTCCCCCCAGTCCAATGTTCTTCTCATGAATTGTTAATAAGTGAGGTGAACTTTTGGACTTAAACAAGGGTTTTGAAAAGTGTTTTTAGTTCTAAGGTTGTCCGTGGGGATTCTTCCCGCGGTTTCCCTAATGTCACGTGCAGAAATTCCCGACTTTTCTGCTTGGTCTTTGGGTATGATGCGGGTAGGTGTGTAGCCTCCTCGCAAGTCAGGAGCGTTGAGTTTCACTTGTATAGATTCTCCACGAGGTTTTGGTAGTTTTAAACATAGTGATCAATTATGTTAAACAACCAATTCCATCTTGGAGCTTCAAACAATCTAGTTCTCAACGTTCCCGCTATGCGGGGATGTTATTTCCCTTTTCGCAAGCATGGCCCAGAAGATCCTTCTTGGTTTCAATTCCCTGCGAGTGCTAAGTATGTGAAGGGTTTCGCCTTGACACTGTACCCGCACTCGTCTTATGGTTACTTTACTTCCAAGGTATTCTTGGCTTCAATTCCCTGCTGGTGCTAGGTATGTGAAGGGTTTCGCCTTGACGCTGTACCCGCACCTGTCTTACGGTTTTTTGGTTACCAAGGTAAGGGGGTATATTCCCTCTTATTTTTGAATCTTTGAATCTTTTTGAATTTCTTTAAAATTCGAAGAGTTGGTGAAAGGATAAGAACAGTCCAAACTGTTGAAGGGACGTTAGTGTCCGACGGTTTCTTCTGACAGTTTCAGGACGTGCAGGAAGTTATGACGACGTGACAGTATATGGTCATTCCAGACGCTTTTTCAGGCGCGTGGGCGCGAGTTTTCGGGCGCGTGGGAGCGGATTTTACGGCGCGCGTCCTGTCAACAGCTGTTGCCAGCTTGCTTTTTCCACGTGTCATAGTTTCATTGCACCTGCCCTTTTCTCTCTCCTCCGCATTAAATTCATCGTATTCATTGCGATGAGTATATAAAGGGGGAGAGGGTTCATGTTAATCCACACTTTCACTTCTTTCTTCTTCCTCTAAGCGATTTCCGGCGAATACTCAACTTTCTGTCGAGCACTCCTGAAATCGTTCTTCACCTCCAAAACATGTCGTCTACTCATGATCTAGAAGCTACCGCCGAGGAGTCTGACGCGTACGTCGAGAACCCGACGTCTACGTCTGATAAAGACGATAAGAGCACTGCTGGCGAATGCTAGTGTGCTCTTCCCATCGAGCTTTATCAATACATCGTCAGGAAGTTCATGCTCGAGCCGTTCGAGCCTGAGTTTCCTGAGCCTCACCAGACGGTGTATGATGCCCCCAAGGGCAAAATAGGGGTATATGCCGCCTTCTTCGTCTATGGGAATCTCAGGTTCCCATTGACAAAGTTTGTATACCATGTTCTGGATAGGCACGGTGTGCACCTGACAGAGGTACACCCAATGGCGATCGCCAAGATCCGCCATTTTGAGTGGGTGTGCCTCATTCTTGGCGTGGAGCCCCATGTCGACCGCCTGATGACCTTCTACTCCTGGAGGTGCATCCAAGGCTGGTACACCCTGGTCACCCGGATCAAGGGTTTGAAGATCTGCGCTACCGAGCGCAGTCTTCGGTCTTGGAAGCGGGAGTTCTTTTACATCTCTGCCCGTGTCGTCCCCATAGCGATGACATTCAAGAACGGGAGAGCACTCCCCAGCCTTCACGCCTCCAACTACCAGGAGGCGGAATGGTTTTCCAAGATTTCCCGGATCCAGACTCCGGTTTACCGCTTTCCGGAGTCCGGGATGGTGATGCTCGGTATGAGCCGGGTGTGGAAGGATGCTGGGGCGGAGGCGCCACAGATTCCCATCGTACTTGAATACGGTTTGAACTTTATCCCTTACGGTATGCTCCGTCTTCTTTGTTGATTTTGGGTTTTCTTCTAAATGTTTTTCTTTTTATTTCAGAGGGGAATGATTTGCAATCACTCCTACATCCGCGGGAGGCTGACGGTCCCGCTCGGTTGGGTACTCGTGCTCTTGACGAGAACGAGTTGCCCATCCTTGCGCAGACGGCGGATCGGTTTGTGGAGGCCTACCCGCCAGGCCACGAGATACTGAGCGCCACGCGGCCAGGTAAAAGATTATTTAACCCTCGCCCTCTGAATGCTCAAACCTCTGCTGGAATTCCTCTAATCTTGTCATCTTCTGATGAGGAATCCGCAGATGGTCCTTTCCTTGCGCGGAAGAAGAAGGCTGCTGGCGGGAAGGGCAAGGCGAAGGTAGCCTCCACTGCCGACCAGGGGAACCGGTCTGAGTCGGAGACCGAGAGTGAAGAGGCGGCGGGGAATCCGGGTGGTGTTGAGACCACTGCTCCGGAGGTTGAAACGGCTGTCACCTCCGAGCAGCCCAGGACGGCGACGGTGACCGGTACGAAGAGGCCGGCTCCATCGGGTTCGTCCCCGCCCGTTCGCACCTTCAAGCTCAAAAGGACTCGTAAGTGTAAATAACTTTAACTTCATATCTTTCCGCTATTATACTTATATATCGTCTTCGTGCAGGCGTGGATGCTACCGCATTCCAGGGTGGAGAGGGGAGGAGCATCTTTTGACCCATGACGGTAGGTTTGGTCAACCTACCCGAGGCGATGACCCAGGCTGCTGCGCCTGCTTCAAGTGTTGGTTCGGTTGCTCATCCCGTTGAGCCAACTGTTCCAGCTGTAACATCATCCCCGCCGGCCGTCAGTGCCATTTTCACAGAATCCATCACTGAGCCGGTGGTAATTTCTCTTGCGGGTTCTTCCGCAGCAACCTCCACGGTTGTGAGTTCACCTCCGGTGAGTTCACCACCGTTGGTTTCCACTGTGGCGGCTTCCACCATGCCTCCTCCGGCGCCGGCGACTACGGCCGGTCCTTCAGGTACATTCGGGGTTGGGGCGTCTAGCCAATCCTTGCCTCCTTCCCGTCTCCCTGACCTTTTGGATGGGTATCCCTTAGGTTCAGGTGATGGGTTCGGTGGCTATCGGCCTGTTGTCGACCCTACAGGTGCGTAGGGTTACTTTGGCCTATGTCCCTTTTATCATTTTTTTCTCTAACTGTTTGTTGTTTTATTGCAGTTCGTGATTCCAACGAGGTGTACGCTCCTCGGTGGAATATCCGCCGGGGAACGACCCTCCGGACTGCTGAGGAGTGCGTCGAATGGGCGCGCCACGCTGCCCCGAGCGGGGCGCTGGGGGAGGCCATGGCCAGCTACCAGGAGGGTAGGCTGTCCAACGAGCTCCGAATCCTCCTCGCCCGGATGCAGCCGCGCGTCGAGCTACTTTGTCGTGAAAACGACAAGTTAAAGACGGCGCATAGCCTGGAAGTGGCTCAGGCGCGGGCTATCCGGGAGGAGAATGCGAAGCTTGCCGCCGTTGCTGCGGAAAAGGAGAAGGCCTTCAAGGCCCTCGAGGTTGAAGTTCAGGCCTGACTCGAGGCCCGTTCCAAGGCTGCCCAAGCTGTTAACGAACAGCTTCGGCTGGCTAAGGAAACTGCACGGAACGCAACTGAGAGGGCCACCAAGGCTGAAGCTGTTGCTGAGCCTCTACGCCTCGAGAATGAGGAACTTAAAGCCAAACTAGAGAGGCTCCAACAGGCTCATGATGCCTTGGCGATGGAAGACGCCAAGAAGCTCCAAGAGATCTTGGACCAGAGGGGGGTGCTTGACCACACTGAGCGTAAGCTAAAGGGCGTCGAAGAGGCTGCAACTAAAGATGTGTTGCTTGCCAACCTTACAAAGAACGAAGCCGAACGCGCCCGTAATGAAGCTCAAGCTGCTCTCCAGGAGGCTCTGGTTACCAAGGAATGGCTTCTTCGAGAAGCGTTGTCTCAGGTATGCGCAATTTCACAGTTTCTTTACGCTTTTCCTTACACTTAGAAGAGTTTTTGATATACTCTGTTTTGTAGGTTGTGCATCGGGTCTTCACGAACACATCATACGACGATGCGATGAGCGCAGCCCTCAACGCTTCTCATGAGGATGGGGAAAAAGCTGGCTTCCTGCTTGGTCTAGGGTTTGTTGAACAAGGCATCCCGCCTTCCAACTTCCCTCTTTACGATGTGGATACTGAAGCTGCTTATGACCAAGCAGTGAATCAGTATGCTGCCTTCCCGCACCCGGTGGTGGAGAAGGTGAACGAGATTAGTGCTGCTGATGATGGGCTAGCTATCCTCAAGGCCTTCCTTGAACCACCACACTCTACTGATGGTGCGGGTCCAAGTGGGAGTGGTCCTGAAGCTTGATCCTTTAGATCCCTTTCCACCGTTAGAGTAGATTTTGATGTTTGTATAGATTTCTAATCTTGTATGCGGGTATGTACCCATCAATTCTTGTTATATTTGAATTTTGATGAAATAAAGATTATTTGTTAATGCCTTGCCTTGTTTATTTCACGCATATTTTGGTTTAACTTAGCAATTTCTTGAGTACTTGGATAAGTTAACTTTTCAACGTGGCAAATAATAAGTTAAAGTTTTGCTTCCTCTTTCGTGATTGTGCGGGTAAGACCGTCACTTTCACTTAGTAGGATGGCTAAACTTTACCTATATCTGACCTGCGTGGAAGTTTTCCTCATCTTTTCCTTAGAAATTTTCTAAGTATTTTGAATAAGTTAACCTTTCGACGCGCGGTTATCAATAGGTTGTTTAGTTTCCTCTATCATGATTGTGCGGGTAGGACCGTCACTTTCATTTAGTGAGATGACCAAACTTCACCTATAACTGACTTGCGTGAAGGTTTTCCTTATCTTTTCCTTAGAAATTTTTACCGTTTTATGTGTTTATGCGGGTTTTGCCGCCTTCCACACGCAACGACTTACTTCTTCCCATATTTATGCGGTGAATACCGGCATCAGTGTGGGAAGTTCATAAGTATAAAGGTAAGGCTATCAACACAATGTGATAAAGGAGAATCATTTCCATTAGAAGTGGCTCTAGGCCTTTTCTTTACAAGTTTGGAATTGATCTACATGTAACATTTGCGTAATTGAGCTCCGTTCCATGTTCTTGGGATTGGAGTGCCATCGAGCCTTTCAAGCCGGTATGCGCCCTTTCCCAAAACTTCTTTGATAATGTACGGTCCTTCCCAGACCGGTGCCAGTTTTCCTGAGCGCTCTTGGTTTGAAGCCTCGTTGTTACGCAATATGTAGTCTCCTACATTGAAGTTGCAGAGTTTTACCCGCGTGTTGTAGTACTTTTGCATTTGTCGCTTGTAGTTTTCTTCACGCGTTGCGGCTAAGTCTCTGCGTTCCTCGGTTAGCATAAGGTCTAACCGTCTTTCCGCATCATTGTCTTCTGGCTGAATCAAGACCCTTGGTGAGGGTAAACCAATTTCGACTGGGACCATGGCTTCAGTGCCATAAGTGAGGCTGAACGGGGTTTCTCCCGTACAGGCCTTTTTCAGCGTTCTGTTTGCCCAAAGGACGTGTGGAACTTCGTCCACCCAGCCGGATCTGTGTTCCAGGAGTCTTTTCTTTATGCCGTCGACGATGCTCTTATTTGCTCTTTCCACCTCACCATTACCCTGCGGGTGTGCCACTGAGGTAAAGGTGTGGGTGATTTGAAGTTCTTCCAGCCACCTTTGTAGCTTCTTGTCAGCAAAGTTGGTGCCGTTATCGCTCACCAAAGTCTGTGGAAGTCCAAAACGACAAATAATAAATTCCCAAATAAATTTTTTAATATGTTTTGCGGTTGTTTGGGCTAAGGGTTTTGCTTCTATCCACTTGGTGAAGTAGTCGATGGCTACCACTAGAAATTGAACGTTTCCTGCTGCTGTGGGAAATGGGCCTGTCACATCGATGGCCCACTTCTGAAATGGCCATGAAGAGGTGACTGGAACAAGTTCATTCTTCGGGCGATGCGTGTTGGGTGCGTAGAGCTGGCAAGACCTACACTTTCTGATGTATGCCAGCGTATCCGTATGCATCCCCGGCCAAAAGTATCCCGCGTTGTTTAGCTTGGCTACAACAGCGCGTGGACCTGCGTGTACTCCACAGATGCCTTCGTGTACTTCCCTTAGGAGGTAGTCAGCATCTTGATTGTCCACGCATCTTAAGAGTGGGCCAAGAAAGTTACGTCTGTAAAGGATGTCATCGATGAGTTGATAGTTTAATGCTTTACAACGTATTTATCTTGCCTGTGTTTTTGACTCTGGTAGTATACCCGCTGCAAGGTAATTTATTATCGGTGTCATCCACGTTTCTGTGCCGGTTTTGATGACACAAACTTCCTTGTGCGGGACTGATGGTGCTTCAAGGAGTTCAATGCGGATGTCCTTTCCCAAATGGGTGAAGGCTAATGATGCAAGCTTGCTTAACGCATCCGCAGATTTGTTCTCGCTACGCTTGACGTGTATGACTTTACAATCATTAAAATCGCGCATAAGGGTTTTTGCTTGTGCGAGGTACAGGGCCATTGTGTCGTTCACGGCCGTGTACGTCCCGTTTATTTGGTTGGCTACTAACATGGAATCCACGTGAGCTTCCAAGTTTTTCACTCCCATCTTACGCGCAATCCTCAGCCCGGCCAAGAATGCTTCATACTCTGCTTCGTTATTCGTACTTGGGAAATCCAGTCGAATAGCGTAAGTGTATTCTTGGCCTGCTGGGTTGGTTAGTTTCAACCCTGCGCCTGAACCCTCGTTGCTGGCTGCTCCATCAGTGTAGAGTCGCCAGACATCATTGATGTCCTGTGCTGGGGAGGGTTGAGCCTCCTCCTGGCACTCTTTCTCCTGCGAAGTGGGGACTTCTGCAATAAAGTCGGCCAAGACCTGGCCTTTTATGGCTGGTCTCGGCTTGTATTTTATCGCATATTCCCCCAACTCAATCGCCCATTTGGCTAGACGTCCCGATAACTCGGGTTTGCCTAGAACGTTTGCAAGTTTGAAGTTGGTGAGAATGGTGATTGGGTGACCCTGAAAATATCGTCTTAGCCTACGTGAAGCCTGTACAAGTGCTAAGACTAATTTTTCCAGGGTAGAGTACCGGGTTTCTACGTCTGTTAGGACACGGCTAATATAGTAAATAGGCATCTGGATACCTTTTCGCTCGACTAGCAGGACTGCCCCGGTTGCTCTATCTGTGGCGGAAAGGTATATGATTAATTCCTCCCCCGCTTCTGGTGCTGTGAGCGTTGGGAGTTCGATCAAGCGTGACCGAATTTCCTGAAAAGCTGCTTCCGCTTCTGGTGTCCAGCGGAAGTGCGTTTTCTTTAAACAGTTTCTCAATGTTGACACGAATGGGAACGACCTATCCGCATGTTTTGACAAAAAGCGGTTAAGTGCGACTAGGCGTCCATTCAGTGTCTGAGCCTGCTTGATGGTAGTAGGTGATTCCATTTTGATAATGGCTTCGACCTTTTCAGGGTTCGCTCTGAAGCCATCTTTAGTAACAATGACTCCTAAGAACTTCCCTTCTTCCATCCCAAAGGAACACTTGCTCGGGTTGAGCTTCATGTTTATCTTTCTGAGCGTGTTGAAAGTTTCCTCGATGTCTTTCAACATCGCTTCTGGCTCAGGGCTTTTGATGACCAAGTCATCCATTTAGACTTCCAAGTTTCCCCCAATTTGGGCATGAAACTCTTTGTCCATCAGGCGTTGGTATGTGGACCCTGCATTCTTAAGTCCGAATGGCATCATTTGATAACAAAATGTGCCATCGGGCGTCCGAAATGCGGTTTTGTCCTGATCATCTATGGCCATGTGGATTTGATGGTACCCCTTATATGCGTCAAGGAAGCATTTAAGGCGAAACGGTGCTAATGAATCCACTTTGAGATCATATTCGGGTAACGGGTAACAATCTTTGGGGCATGCTTTGTTTAAATCTTTGAAATCTATGCACATGCGCCATTGTTTGTTAGCCTTCGGTACCATAACGGGATTTGCAACCCATGTTTGATATCTGCTGACGCGTACGATGCCCGCGTCAAGGAGTTCCTTGACTTGGGTTCTACACGCGTTAGCTTGTTCCGCCCCCATTACTCTGCGCTTTTGTATGACTGGCGTAAAAGTCGGGTCACACTTGAGCTTATGCTCTGCTTTACTTCGAGGTACACCAGTCATGTCAGCTGGTGTCCACGCGAAGATATCAGCGTTTTTCTGTAGTAAGCGTTTGAGTAAGGTGCGCGTAGGATCAGTGATTGTTGGGCCAATGGTAACAGCCTGGTCAGGGTATTTGCCATTGAGGGCCCATTTTTCTGGTTCGGTGATGGTTGGTTTAGCCATCTTTGGTTTGGGTTTAGATGAGACAGATGCGATGCATACCTGGGGGATACCGGTGATCATCGCTACACCCTCAGCAGTTGGCCATCCCATCATGCCGTGAACTGAAGATACCACGGCGTTGAATCTTGCCATCCCGTCTCTCCCGAAGAGAATGTCGTATGTGTGGTGTGGCTTCCTCATTACGACGAAGTCCACGTCTTCTGTGCGGGAGTATTTCCCGTCCGTGAGAATGACGGGGAAAGATAGGATACCCAGGGGGGTGTTTGTGCTGCCGTCGAACCCTTCCATTGAGGCGTAAACCGTCTCCAGGCGTTCTTTGTCTTCGTCGTCTAGCTTGTCGAAGAACTGCCTGTACATAACCGTTGACGAGGCGCCGTTGTCAGCAAGAGTGCGGGAAGTTATGTAATGCCCCAGCTGGCTTTTGATGACGATAGGGCCTTCTTTGCTGGGTCCTCCTGGCACTCGCGGGAAGCGCACCTCAGCTCCATTCCATGCGCATGGTTCTTTCGTTCATCTTTTTCTTCCTCTGATGTTGCCATGAACCATGTGGATGCTGATGTCAACGTGCTGTCGTCCGTTGCCTCTATACCGGTTGTCATTCCTCCCTCCATTCTTGATTGATGCCACAAGGTGTGCAAGTCTTCCATCCTTGACGAATGTTTCAACAATATCCTTCAAGGATGTACACTCCTCTGTGTTGTGACCCTTTGTCCCGTGGAAGTCACAGGATTTGCTCTGATCCGCATTAGGTCGCTGCCGGATCATTGGAGCTTTTGGCCATGGGAGTTTTTCGGTGGCAAATATCTCCGTGACGCTTTTGGTGAGTGGCGTCCACCGGTGTTTTCGGCTTGAAGGGTGCGTGTTATCCCTTCCGCCAACAAGAGGGCGAGAGCTGGATGAGGTGTCAAAGTTTACCCTTGACTGCCAAATACCTAGCTTCCTCTTTTTGTTCTGCCGGGCGGTCCGAACATTGTTTTCTCTGGTCCTCTGCGTGTATAGATTTGTGTTCTGGGGAAGATCCCTACCCAGTTGCTTCTCTGTTTCGGCAAAGCGTTTGGCCGCCGTCATGATGGCATCCCATGTGGATGGCATGCCGTCCTTACCCGTCAACGTGCGGATAAGCTCTGGGTACTCTGCGCCCTGGATAAAAGCGGCGCGAACAAGATCTTCGCTTATGGTGCCCAGACTCAGCTTTTTGGAATTGAAGCGAGTGATGAAGTCTAGTAAAGATTCATCCTCCTCTCTAACGCAGTTGAGGATCGTCCACTGCTCTTCAGTATGTTTCCTCTATTGACTGAAGTGTTGGCTGAACTTGTGTTGAAAGTCCGCCCAATCATAGATGTGGTGGACCAGTAAACGATCAAACCACGCCCTGGCCGCTCCAACCAGCGTCATCTGGAACATATAACACCACGTGGGTTCCGTCCAGTTGCTGACAGTTGCCCCAGCTATGAATCTGTTCAAGTGATCGTCTGGGTCGGACATACCATCATAAGTGCCTATGTTGGACATTTATTTGGCACTTTTCGGGGCGATTGCTTCCGCAATGTCCCTTGCAAACTTGGACGTTCCCGCATTTGCAACAGTTGGTCTAAAGGTTTTGGAGAAGTCACGTGGGTTTCCCCCCGCGGTCCTTGGTTTGAAGGTTTCTCCGAAATTCCTTCTTGGTTGGAAGTCCGTTTCCTTACGCTTCCCTTTCGCCCTATGGCGAGGGTTTGCGTCGGTGTCGGATTCTTCCCGATCATCGTCCGAGTACTCGCACTCACTGCTCATGTTGAGCTGTTGTCGAGTGCTTCCGAATTCGTCAGCCTGTTGGAGTGAACGCAAGCGTTCATCCAACTCAGCTTGGAATTCCTTCTGACGTGCTTCGGCCCACGCCTTAACTTGATCGAGTGTTTGGCGGGGGAGCCTCGTTTGTTTCTCCAACTGGGCATCGGTGAGTCCCAGTGAAAGATTGTTTACTGCACTTGCCCTGGCTTGGGTAACCGGGGTAGTGTTCGTAAAATTTGTGTAACCACCGGTGTTCCCCCCAGTAGCTGGGGTTGTGGTTACCGGGGTTTCTTGGTCACTCACTGGCCTTGGGACCGGAGTAACGTTAACCATCTTTTCAGAGGTTTTTTGAAAAAACTGAGAATTAGTTCTAGCTTTTATGCACGGATTGCGCCAATGAAGAAACACTAAGTGACCCCGGACAGATTATGGATAATCTGGGGGTTAAGTAATGTTTCCCACGAGGGTTAGGTCCGGCAAAGAAGGATGTTCAGATGACCTGCAAAACAGATACCGTGAGCTCGTCACTGAGAAGAGGGGGGTTCCTCCTTGTGACCACCCTCCGGCGTGAGAATCAGACTAGGTTGCTCTGAATATAAGTATATATTGAGAGAGATTGCTAGAGAAGATAAGATACAAGATAATAATACCGTTCCAAGGTGTTGGAGTATTTATAGCCGAAGGTAGGTTTCCAAGCAGGTACAGCCAGCTGTATAATATTCCTGTTCTACCAACTGTGGGCTACGCACGTGCCATGCCAGTGGTTGGTGGGTAGGCAGCGGCTGATAGTGTGTACTGTTCCTTTTCCGCCGGCTGTGTACTATTCCTTTTCCACCAACTGCAGGCTATGTGCGTGCCACGACAAGGGTTGGTGAGTAGGCAGCGGCTAATAGTGACAAACAGTACTAGAGCGTGCTCCTCCTCGTACTGTTGTCGGTGAGCTGTCACCCTGTGATTGGTTCATGGGCTGCTTTGGTCAGATCTTGTCTATTTTGTCCATACCTTGGCAGGTATAGTACAAAATATCTTCCAGAAGCGTACGGACTGGCTCAGTTGGGCGGGAGTATTCCCGCCTTGCTCATTCCTTCAGGTGACACTGAGTTATTGAGAGTTAGTGCCTTGTGCGTGTAGCCTTGCTATTAGTGCGGGTAGCCTTCCCTGATGGCTTGTATCCGCAGCTGCGGGAACAGGCGGAGTACTTCACCATTGGGAGGCTTTTCCTGCGGGAACAGCTGGCGTACTGCGCCTAAGGTCTTCATCTCTGAGCATGGTGGGTCCTGCGGAACCAGTTGGTCCTTGCGCAGACGTCCCTCTTCAAGGTGAGTCTTGCGGGTCCAACTGGGCTCTGCTGGGACCTACCTCTTCAGCAGGGCATGGTGACCAGCCGGAGCATGATTTTCCAGTAGGCATCTCTGATGACTGATGGAAAAACAAATCTTGGCGGTTGAATGCTTTACTAGGGTATGAGTTCTTCATCTCCTAGGTATTTTTGTTATTACATGTCTGGGGGGCCTTGTCAGTTTTTGGGCCTGAGTTTCCATTCAACCTGGGGCTTGGGCTGGTGAGTTTTCTTGGTCAAATAAATTGCTTTTTGGACTCATTTATTTTGGCTGATTATATGGAACAATTTTTGGTGCCGAGAATTGGTTGTTATTCGTGTTGACAAAAGAAAGTATAAATGAATCTGGTTTTCTTCATTGTTTGACCGTGTTCAAAGCTTGTTATTTCTATATTATTTTCAAGGCGTTCGAGAAGTTGGATCCGAAAGGTGAACTTCGAACGAATTAATAAGAATTGTCATTCGACTGTTGAAGCTGGTATTTCGAGAACGATTTGTGGATATTCAAGCTCATCTCAACCTATATTGCTTAAGATCCGAGAGAATGGAGAAAAAAAGTGAGAACTTCTTGATGAATGAAATTAGGTGGGTCATACCTTGAGGGGGTGTATTGAAACGAAGAGCCTTCGGTTATCGGGTGATTTGTGAAGATGCAGACACGGTTTGACAAAGTTTTGACATCACAAGTCAAGGGGGTGATTTTAATGTCAATAATTTGTGACTTGCGATATCAATATGGAGAAACTCGTAATGTATTTATGGTCAAACTAATAATTAAAGTGGGGCGTGAATTTCGGATCCAAGACGAGAACTTCAGTGCATACGATTAGCTTCAACGTGGAAAAAGCTTCTAGAAGATTTGTGTTTAACTATAAATAGGGAACATCTTTTTACTTTTATGTGTGTGTTTTTGAAGGTATAATCAACCACCCAAGAGGCGCTCACCTTGGGTGGGTCGGTTCGTTTAATATATTCCATAATTTCATACCGATAACGAGATCGTTCATAGTCTATATGTCCTTATATTATTTGTTCGATCGTTTGATTTCACCGCACCCGCCTTGATCGCTTATCAAGAACAAGATCCGTTCGTTTGTCGGATACGGCGTTTGGAGACCTACAATAACCGTCACCTCCATGCCATTGGATCACAAAACCAACTGACATAGAGTAGTTAGTCGTACTAACCATATTTATCATTGATTTATTTCATAAAAACCAATGTAGTATTATGCTATTGCTAAAGCCCGTTAAATACCTGGTCGGGCCTGAGTTATAAAATCGAATATATATAATACCAAACCCTAAAATCGTATTTAATATTGGTTTTTCTATCTTCTGTTTCTGTCGCTGCATTTGAAATGGCGGAAGATCGAATAAGTAGGTTACCAGATTGCTTACTCGTTGAAATCCTTTCTCGTTTACCCGAAACAAAATACGCCATTAGAACATGCACACTCTCCAGACGATGGAAACATATTTGGCATTCGGTTCCCAATCTCGTTTTCCTGCAATATTATGAAACTGACCCGATCTCCGATTTCTATTCTTTCGTCTACCAAACCCTTATTCAACGCCCCCAACTGAAGCTCAAGAAATTCGAAGTCTCGTATTGCAACTACGATCGTCAGTTTGATTCTCAGGTCCGCAGTTGGATTCATTATGCTATCAATTGTAACGTTGAAGACCTTGATTTTTTGCTATGTCATATCGGACACAGACCTCTGTTTCCGCTGGATCAGTTATTTTTCGTGAATTCATGTTTTACCGATCTGGCATTGGTAGGCTGCATGTTTAATCCCACGGGGGGCGATTAGCTGGAAAAACCTTAGGAGTTTATGCTTTACTTATGTGGAGTTGGATGAAGATCTCATTGAAAACATATTATCAGGAAGTCCTGTATTGGAAACTCTTGTGTTGGACCAATGTCATGGTTATAGTCGGATCAATATTACCTCAAAGAGTGTTAAGAACTTGGTGTTCTCTAGAAATAGTGGTCGTGATGTTGAAATCAATGCTCCTAATATTTTGTCACTAATAATTGAAAGAAGGATGAACTTCGGAAGGCTTTTGTTGCTAGATGTGTCTTCTTTAGTAGAAGCGGAGTTAGATTATATTAATTATGGGGCAATCCATGAAGAAGAAGAAATGCTTAAAGGGTTTATACTCAGTCTTCGCCATGTCAAGGACCTCCCCTCGGGCCTTATTGCTTTAATGTAAACTTGTACTTCTTTTGTTAATTTGTGTCTATTTAAGAAAAGTGAATAATGATATCATTCGTTTTTATTTTTTATTTGTAGGCTTTCGCTCAGTTAAAACTTGAAGGCTTTGTTTCTCCATCGAACTTGAAGGTTCCTGATCGTTTTGCTGATATGGTTAGTTGATTGATGTTACTTTAGAATTTAGGTTCGGCTAAATTAGTGGTGTCTTCATAGTTCATTCCAACTGCACATTTTCAATATCTAAGACTTCCCAATCATCGTTGTTGGTTAATCATGATTCTGAATCTTCTCTCATATTTCCATTGTAATATCTTGTTTGGGTTTAAGTTTATGGTTATGTTTCAGCTTCATAAAATGGAGTATATTTTTTATTTTTTTTGTTGTATTTGATGTTCTGTATTGAGTAATCAATGAGTTATGTTGTTATTATGCAAGAAAAAACTCTTAATGTCTTCTGCTTCCAGTTACAAGACCGAATTGATGCTTTAAGACGGGAGGATGATGCTGAACAAGATTATGCTAATACCAGCAGTGGAGGGGAGGATGATGATGATCAAGTTGATGCTATTACCAGCAGTGGGCGGGAGGATGATGCTGAGCAAGTTGATGCTATTACCAGAAGTGGACGGGAAGATGACGCTGAGAAAGTTGATGCTATTACCAGCAGTGGACGGGAGGATGATGCTGAGCAAGTTGATGCTATTACTGGCAGTGGACGGGAAGATGACGCTGATGAAAATTGATTCAAGACTCACGTGATGGAAGCAAGGGCTGGTCCTTTTTTATCATTTGTTATTTACTCGGCTTTGTATCCTCTATTTAGAGAGGGTTATTTTGTTTTGTCAAGTACTCTGATTCAATCAATACTATAATGAATCTTTTGCTTCAATTCGTTCTTTAGTTTTGCTGCAATTGATCTGTTATACCAACAGATGCTATGTGCTAGTAAATTAGTTTGTTTATGTTTTATTGAGCCTAAAGACAACTACAATTTCAGGCAGTGATCAAGAAAAGTAGAAGATTTTCCCCAGGTCAGCTGTGTAATTAGTTTAAATTATTATTTTATTATTATTTTTTTTTGTCATATATGTTTATTCTTGAACAAGATTGATCTTTTGAGTTTTGACTTAAAGTGCTCCATCTATTTCGCGTTTACCGAAGGTCTTGTAGTATCAATATGAGTAGTAAAGATGTTGCGCGCTAAATGGTTGAGGGTTCTAGCTTAATGTTGGATCTTAGTGTAGATTTAAGAGTGGGTTTGTGTGAAAAAAAAGATCTATTTCACAACTAGCTTAAGAAAAAAAATAAAATTAATATAGTATACAATGTATATTATAGGTAATTTGTATCTTGTATTAAATAATAACTAGATCTAGCACTGGGATTGCCATAATCATTTGAATTTGAACTAATAAGTATAAGACCTGTTTTTCTTCCCACACAATATATATAGTTAAATTGTATTTGATAGGCAAAGTATAGAATAAAAACCCACTTGAGATGTGAAAACCCGCGAATACCCTATGTAACATTGGTTTTTTTTTGTTACATGTAATATATGTTGTAACATTTAATACAAAACATCGAAACATTAAAAAAAATTGTTTTGCTATTTTTTAACATTTTTTTACTAATTTTTTTAGATGTTTTTAGGAGAGAGAAAAAGTTATATTTATGTTAACATTTTTTATTAACTTTAATTGTGGATCACAAGATTTAATCTTTAATTAAAAACATGTGATTGAGAATGAGTTTCTAGAGTTTTCACAACTCAAGTGGGTTTTTATTTTAACCTAACCCGTATTTGATATATTCAATGATTATGCATGAAACATTATATTTGTGGTGCTATTAGTTAAAAGAGCAAGTTGATGCTACTACGAGCGGTGGCGTGGAGGATGTTGAATCTGATGATGCTTAATAACCTTGACTAATATTAATCTTAGGTTTAAACCTACAGTTATAGATATGTATATGGTTAACATACTGTTGTGTTTTGTGGCTAAACCATGCCTGCATATTTTTCTTTTTCTTGCATAATTGGTTATTTTGGAAGTTAAATTATGAATTACTCGATCAACATGAGTTTTTGAAAATGATAATTTTCATAATCAAGTCCATTTTAGATATATAAGCTGATTTTTCATTTTTAAATACTAGGCATTATTTTTTATGGGGTAGAAGTAAGGCTGTCTACATCTTACCCTTCTCAGACCCTACCATAGCTTTGCTATTAGTGGGATGTACTGAGTACGATGATGATGATGATTTTCTAAATGATCAAGATAAAGAGTCAAAGGAAAGTCAAATGCCAATATTCACTAAACTACGTATGGATAGTCTATTGCCCAAGTTGTGCCTCTCTCTATTCCTATTTTCTTCTTAATTTATGAAGCGAGTGTATAATTACAATTACATAATTATAAACCGTACAATTACACACAAGTTATATTTGTGATTATAAATTATATGTATAAATATGCTTTTGAAAGAATTGAAAGGGTTCAAAAAGGAAAAAGTCATGATTTGTGATGATCTACTAAAAGACATTTTATTTATGGAAAAAGAAGAAAAACAAAACTCACAAGACAGCAAAAATCAACTAATATAGTTGGGCCATGGATTAACGTAGTAATGGCTTTGGTTAATTTAAATAAAAACCAAAATATTAATAGTCAAATTTAAATAAACGAACATAGGTATGTAAACGAACGTAATCATTTCCAACTAAGTCATAATCAGCTTGGAGCTCATCAGTTCGTGAAGGCTCCAATGTATACGTGATATGTTATCAGTTTAAGAAGAATCTTTCAAATAACAGAGGAACTCGTGAATAAGTGATCATATGTGCGAAGACTGCTCATGAACCTAAATGAAGAATCAACTCATGAGCAATGCGTGTGTTCGTTGCTGAAGACTTAGAAGAACTATTGTTTTAGTGAATCTAGGGTTTACATGATTTGTGTCAGGCCTATAAATAGAATATTTTATGTCACTAATAGACACGGATTTCCAAGAATATTTGCTTTTATTGTAATAGCGGCTGCACAAAACCCTGTACACTTTCCAAACATTTTTTGTAATATTCATTGATTATCAATGGAAATATTTTGAGTAAATCTTGTTAGCTTGTTTCATTCAATACTTTCCTAAATTGGATCCTTGTTTGTTTTGTTGATTCGCATGCTCAACAAACAAAATCATCAACGGTTTAGGAACATTTATGTTCATGTGTTGATAAAACGGGACCTCACAGGATTCATGACACTCATTTTTATGTGTTGTCGTTTTAGTGTCACTGTATATAAAAAAAACACCGAATACACCATAAAGAATGTGTGTCACCTCGTAGTAATATATTATAATTACATTAACGTAGTTAGTAATTAATTAGCATGCAATACAAGTACATGAAACAAATGATCAGCGTGTTAGAGTTAATATTAAGGGAAATCTATCAACATAGACATGCTTGTCCCTTTTTTTCTTCAAAAATAGACATTCACTTTTAGATTGCAATACCGTAAACATTTTCAAATTTAGTAAGTCCAAAGTTGCCATATATGCCAAGTAGGCTAAGCTTTAGTTGATACCTTAAGCACTAAATTGATAAAAAGTCGGTGGTCCTACTTTATGACCAACAATGAGTTGACACATGTCATGTATATAAGCTAAGAAATTGATGAATTTGTAGGCTAAAATAGCCTACATGTGCCACATGTTAACAGCTGATTAGTCAGAATGTGGCTTATCCCTCATGGTGCGATCTGATAGGTTTATAAGGGATGTAGAAAGTTGTATGTTAAAGGTCGATGCTTATTTTTGAAGTAAAAAATGGGTCAAAATGACTAATTTGATAATTTTTCTAATATCAATGTGTGTGTACACGCCCACAAGCGTATAATAAAAACTTTAAATTACAATGGCACCTATAACACATTGTTCTTGGAAAAATTCTCAAACTAGCCATTTTTGACTTACTTTTTTTCTAGTTTTAGCCCAAGACCAAAACAAATTTCAAAAATAGCCAAACTAATCCAGCGGAAACCGTTTCTGATCTGACAGAATAATGAGCCTATTAGGATGCGCCATGAAGCATACTATTTCATTGGATCCGACGGTTTCCATTTTGCCCGACGGATTAGTAAAACAAACCGACATATTAATAAAGAGTCGGATCTGACGATTCAGTTCATGCTTCCGTCGGATTCGACTGTCTAATTTGTCCAACGAACCTTAGATTTTTCAATTCGGGGGTTTTTTTATTGAGTTCTTTTCAAAATACTAAGCGATTTGCACTATTGATTTGCTTGATTTTGTGAAGAAACAAGAAATGTGGAGATGGAGGTTGGTTATGGAGGTTTAGGGTTTGAGAGGTAGATGATGAATAATTCCATCGGACCTCCTAAAATTCCGTCGGATTCATTAATACGTTGACACGTGGCCCGATCTTAAAGGTCCAAAAATTCCATCGTATGGTGTTAAAATTCCGTCAGCTCCCTCGGAAAAAATAGGCTATTTTGGGGATTTTTCGTAAAGCTATCTTTGAAAAAATTTGGTTAAATAAGGCTAATTTAGGAAATTTCTCATTGTTCTTGTGGTTTGACTCAAGTAACATATTTAAGTAATAAGTTCTACGTACAAGTAACAGATTTGGGGTTTGTGGTTTTGATTTTGTAACAAGTTTAGGATTTAAGGCCAACGTACTTCCGTTAAGTTTAGGTAAAATGGCCATTCTACCCTTACAAAGATTAAAAAAACTAAAGAGGCTAAGTTGTGATTTAATTTAACAAATAACTAAACTATAAAATATGAAAGCCTTAAAATCAATAGCTTCCTTCTCTTAAGTTTACACATATTGGGCTGGGCCTAAAACATAGCAATTAGACATTTAGACTTGAAATCAAAACCCTAAATCGTACTTATATCTATGCTTACGTACGTTTTAACCCATGTTTAGTTTCTGCTTCCATGGAAGAAGGCCAAAAACAACCTACGGAACGGGTTCAAATGGAAGACGATGATGAAGATGGAATAAGTAAGTTACCAGATTGCTTACTCATCGAAATCCTTTCTCGTTTACCCGAAACAAAACACGCCATCAGAACAGGTGTACTCTCTAAAGGATGGAAACATATTTGGTATTCGGTTCCTAATCTCATATTCGTATATAAGGATGATAATGATGATGAAAACGTGAGACCCGATTTTATTTCTTTAGTCGATAAAACCTTAACTCAACGTCACCAATTGAAGCTTAAGAAATTTATAGTGAATATGGACACGGAATGCTACAACTACATAAATCGCTATGAATCCCAGCTCCACAAATGGATTTGTTACGCTGTGAATTGTAACGTTGAAGAGCTTGATTTGTGGTTGTGGAATGAAGCACTTGAAATCGAGCTCCCCCTTGATAAGTTTTTTTTCATCGGTTCGTGTTTTACAGATCTGAAATTGTCAGGCTGTATTCTTAATCCTACGGGTGCGATTAGTTGGAAAAACCTTAGGAGTTTACGTCTTTCGTATGTGAAGTTAGATGAAGATTTGATTGAAAATTATCAGGTAGTCCAGTATTGGAAACTCTCGCATTGCACTATTGCTATGGTTACAGGCGGCTCAATATTGCCTCAAAGAGTGTTAAGAAGTTGGTGTTCTCTGGATCCTCAGGTTATGGGATTCTTGAAATCAATGTGCCGGATATTTTGTCACTATCAATTTGTGGATCTTCGTGGTTGAGGAAGCTTTTTTGCTGAATGTGTCATCTTTAGTTGAAGTTAACTTAGCTTATTGGCAAATGACAACCGATGAAGTTGAAGAAGAGGCGCTTAAAGGATTAATACTTAAGCTTCACCATATCAAGGTACTCAAAATTGAGAGTCTGTGCTGTTTTAAGGTAAACTTACTTCTCTTTTCGCAATTTATGCCTTTGATATGCGTCTAGTTTCGTTTACATCAAATGCAGGTGAACATAATGTTAAAATTTGTTTGTAGGTTTTGAAACGCTTGGAAGCCAAGGGTTTAACCCGTCCATCAAACTTAGGTCCATGATAATGTGGCTAGTAGATTTTTAATGGCACTTTAATTATGTGTTTCTCTTGGATTGACAAGATTAGTTTTGGTACGCAAAGAACAAATTACCATACAATAGAAGTTATAATTTTTATTAGTTGCTAGCTAACGAATGAGCACATTCAAGTTATTTTTTATATTGACAAGAAAGAATGATTATAGATTTACAAATGTTTATAGATTATTCATTGGTAGAATGGAAAGAATTGGAGGAAGAGGTACCCACAGGGAATGAATGGGAAGATAGAAAAGTTGGAAGAAGAAAAGATTTTTTGCTTAGACGCATGGAATTGGCTAAGCATTTTATTCGAACAAATATAGAACCAAAATGGATGGTTTTGTGTCTATTACCAGTTCTTCCTCCTGAGTTGAGACCAATCTATCATATAGATGAGGATAAACTAGTGACACTTGTGTTCTGAGATTTGAATATGAAACAAGAAAACCGAAACACGTCGTTGTAACGTGAACTCCTCGATGTAGTTTCTTGCTCTTAAATATGAAAGCTAACATTTTAACCATCATCAAGCGGTTGATTTAGTTTTCAAAATAATAAATTTCATCAAACAGTCAATTCCAAATTAGAATAGGTATAGTTTTCTTTTCTAAACGAAAAGATCAAGAGCGTTAATGATCAATCTCATCAAATAAAAGGACAAGTACAATACTTTATTCAAATAACAGATGCATGGCAATAGTTAAAGAATCACCAAAACGGTAGCCATGAAAAACATTTATTAACTTCAAAGTTTATATTCAGTTATCTATAATGATATCAAACCGGTCATTTTCAACAAGAAGGGGTTGTTTCAACAACAAGGGTAGTCATTAAAGATTTAGAGTGAGTAAAAACTATTGATGATAAACGGTACGTGCAACTTGTAGGGATCTGTCATAATCTGCCAATTTTTGTTATTATTCACGTAGTTTTTATTTTAATTTAAACAGTCGGGTCAAGTTCATATTTAGTTTAAATCAAGTTTTGATCGGTAAGTCTTGAGAGTAAAATTAGTTCGGATCGAAATGAGTTATGATTGAAATGAGTTCGGGTCGATATTGGTTTCTTAAAGGAGTATCAAACCGGTTAACGTCAAAACGGGTGGGTCAAAAAGTGCTTCTTAATTATAATTTTTTCAAACTTAAAAGATTACAGGGTTTTCAAAATTATATTCTTTTCAAACTTAAAAGATTATAGGATTAAATTGAAATTTGTTATATCGAAAATTCAATATTTTGACTGATTCAACAACATTCTGAAGTGAGTTTCGATTTTAATTACGGGTCAAAATTTGGTAAAAGGTAAAGAAATTAAAGAAGAAGGATAATCATATAAAACAAGGTTTATTCTCATATTTTTCTTTTTATATTTTGGAAACAATTCAATGACATCTGCTTAGATATAGCTTACTGATGAAACTGTTTTTGGGCACCGAGAGAATTGTAGTTTTACATCCAAGACAAATGTTGCTGGAGCTGCTGGTGCTTCATCAATCATAGGTAGTCATTTATTCATGTTTTTACTATCATTTATTATTTTTGAGTGTTACATACTTACATGGTAGAATTATGAGAGAATAGCATATTTCAATATAAATAGTATATAATATTTTTGCTAATAACCTTCTTTTAGGTGTCATTAGTATAGTCCAAAGTTGACCAGTCTTTTGTTTAAAAATGATTGTTGGTGGATTAATGGCCTGCTTTTAGTAGTTGGAGTCCGGTTGTTCATTTTCCTATCTAAATGATGCGGGTTGGTACATTAAAGGATTTATGCTAAATTTGAAGAATAAATACTATACATACTCATCACTACACACATTCAACCAATTTTAACCCACTAGCTTACAACGAAAATTAACAATTTTAAATCTTGGAGTCTTCTATTATAATTGTATTGAGGAATCAGAGCTGGCATGCTTACCAAAATATTGATTAATAAGTTATAAGGTACTCATTTTTCCTTTGTTGATTTTTATATTATTTTTAGCTTTTATTTTTTCTAACGATGAAGACTTTTGTTCAAATAGAATATCTATGGAGATTCCAATGTATATATTGCAACAAGTTTCTTCGGGTCGATATTGGTTTCGTAAAGAAGTATGAGATATCGTCTACTATTCCTAATGGTTGACATGCATATGAATGAAGTAAACGTTTAGTGAATGGTTCGACGGGATTCATTTACGTTCGTTTGATTCGTAATATGGATTTTTGTTCCCATTTATTTATTACTCTGTATTTGTTGATTTTAACTATAAAAAATCGATAATGTTTTTAATTGTATATATAATAACTTTTCTTCCTGTATTTGTTTTATTACCATCCCGTGTATTACACGGGTTCTAACCTAGTAAACAAATATATATGTAATTCTCGTATCTTTGAAAAAAAATATGATCGCTATTTAACTTCAACCGGTTAACCGTTACGTTATAATTCATAATCTATAATATATATAAACGAAAGCCTTTTAAAGCTCTCTGGTTACTCCCTAAATTTCTCAAGCCACCAGATTCTTTATTTGTAAATAGAGACTTCTCATGCATTTGACCCGAATTCACGGGTATGGGTCTCACCAAACCTAGATAGCTCTTAAACGAGTTATAATATCTCATTAAATTAAAAATTAATCTTACCAAATATTTAATGTGAAAATCCTATAAAATAGGGATATACTAAAAATAAGCATGGGTCACCAAACCCAGATAGTTTTTAAACGGGTTATAACATATCATTTATTTGTAAAACTTTTTCTTCATCAAACTCTAAGTATATTATTATTATTTTTAAAATAAAAAAATTAAAATCCAAAAACTAAATATTAAAAAATGAAAAATGTAAAACAACCCCCGTAATACAAGGGATAAAATCTAGTATATATTAAACTAGTGTATTATCCGGCGCAACAGTCGGTAAAACCCGGCCAGTAGCAAAACTCGAGCGTTGTCGGTTCTGTTTTAAGACGGTAAGTCGACGAGAATTCGATCAATTTTGGTTACGTGAATTATGGTATCAGAACTAAAACAAAAAATAAGACAAAAACAATATAAAAATTGAGGTGGGCAAAGTGGTGGCGTCGGTCACTAAAACACGGGCGTTGGTAGAACTCGAGCGTTTTCAATCCAGCCAGGCATTGAGGCGATGAGTCTACGCAAATTTGGTCGGTCCCGGTCAAGTTCGTTACGGTATCGAAACTAAAACAAAAGGATAAAAACAAAAAAAATGGCATTTAGTCGGTTTTTATTACGTTTGTTGCGGTACTGAAACTAAAACAAAATCGAGTGATCAAATTCGGTCGGTTTCACTTAACAGTTCAACTCTGCGGCCCATGCCAAAGTTAATGTTGAAAGAAAACCATTCTCACATATACAAAAACATAAATAACATAGTAAAAAAAAGCCACCAAGGTTTGCATATAGCGATTCGAACCTGGGTTTAGGACAAAACATTTAACCTTATCAATCATATGGATGTGAGGAGGAAACACTATTCAATTCTGTAGGTAAGTTTTATGCACATAATATAACTATCCAACGCATACAGACTTGCCTTTCTCATACTTACCATTATACTATATATTAAAAGAAAGTGACGATGACCACTGTAGCATCTACAGTAGTAATGGCGATTTGGGAATTTCACACTATATTTTTGAGATTTCACTTGCTGGAGATGAGTATGCCACAGTTGGTCAGCTGCACCGCTTTTGGGGTTTACCACGCCGCCTCTTCGTTACATTTTATCTCTAACAAGTCGATTTGAGTTATGTTTTATCTCTTAGCGGGTCGATCTAGGTTATGTTTTATCTCTAACAGGTTGAAATCAGGTCATATATTTTCTCTTAACATGTAAACTTACGCTATGTTTATCTTGAACTAATCCGACCAATTTCCTGTCGCGTCCCTGCTGCAACATGTGGGCTAAGCAACCCTTTACGGGCTTGATAATTTACTCCGCATTCAACTTATTAAAAATGTTCAGTGGCCAAAAACAAAATAAAATAAACTAGATTGTAGTGTTTAGTTGTTCTATTATATATAGTATAACCAAAGACTATGAATTTATTTTTTGTTTGCAATTGTTGTTTTGGCATGATAACCGTGATGGCACTATGAAAGCGTTTATGTTCTCACATTGCAATCGGGACCTTTTTGCAGTTGTAACGAGTTTGCAATTCTGAACTCTAAAGTCATATGGTCATATAGAATGCATGGATGCTATTATTTTGATATCTTCAAACAGGTCATATAGACTACATGGATGCTATTGTTTTGATATCTTTAAACAGGTCATATAGACTACATGGATGCTATTGCTTTGATATATATCTTCGTGTTGTCAATGCTATTGTTTGCTTCAAATGGATGCACTGTATTGAATATTGATATCTTCACGTTGTCGAATGGTAGTTATCGTTGCAAAGTAAATTCCCAGCCAAAAGAACATTATTTGGAATGTTGTAGTGTGTCAAATGGATGCAATTGTAATAGTTCGCAATGTATGTTATTGTATTAGTAACCAATTAATAGTAAACATTAGTTTACTTATACCATGTTTATTTTAAACGATAACTTCAATCCAATACCAAATACAAATGCAAATCTACAAGTTGAGTAAACCGGTAAAGATACATACATAAAACAACCTCGACGCAACGTGCCGGGGCATCTCCTAATTATTATTATATGTGTCCTCTTTATTTTCACCCACGCAACCTCAAAAATCAAAAGCACCAAAGTTTTCTCTTTGGCCATTTCTTTGCATAGTGTCTCCACTTCTATTCTTATTTTCTATTTTCTTATAGCATTTCCAGCATGTCCTCTATCTTAACTACATTAAAAATCACTACATTTTCTTTATCATTTATTATTAAATAATAAATAATTTTCTTTTATACCCTTATCATTAACTTTTCTCTCTACTCCACTCATAGCTACTCTCAACGAATATTAAAATATTATAGAGGATAAATAATGCTTCTCTAAATCTACCAATAACCATTAAAATTTTCTCTCTACTTCATTCACAACCAACCACTCCATACAATATAAGTTATTAGATTTTTTTTTACAACAGAAAATAACAAATATACATTTCTTTAATAATATACAAATATAAAACTTCACCAAACCACCTAGAGTATCATAAGGAATTTTTTTTGTTTTATGTTTCAAGTGCGAGTTAACAGGTCCAACGTGTGTACACGGTTTAACGTTTTAACATATATTTTTTATACAACTTAATCTCCGTCACAACGTGCGGGTCATATATACTAGTTTAATATAAACATAGTTGGCTTACGTATTTATTGCTTGTTATTAAGCTTTCTAGCACGTTGTACATACTATTAGCTGGCTTACGTATTTATTGTTCATTATTTCATCATTAAGTTTTGTAACACGTACGCAACATTTCCTTTGCTTTATCTTCCCACACAAGCCATGCGTGATACACAAATATAGTTTCGTGCACCGTTGGTGATACAAGAATGTGGCTTCACGTATGACCTCTCCTACTACAATTCTAGTAAGACGTAAGCAGCTACACGGGCCAAAATACAGACCATATTCAAAATTTTATTAAAATAGTAAAAAACACATCTTATAAGTCATACCATAAATCTGGTATAAAGAACAACACTAGACGCATGAAAAGCAACAACACTCATTCCAAAACTCACATGAATACTGCAAACTAGATAATCAAGGGCCAAAAGCATGATCAAGAAATACAAATAACAATTACAATAATAATAATAATAATAATAATAATTGTTGTAAAACACACCAGAGAATCAGCGATTAAGGGTTTCAATCGAAGATTTATTATCAATAAATGTAACAATTACAATTGAACAGAAAAGGATTACAAAAGAAAACTGAATAAATCTAGAAGCCCTAATCAATTCTATTTATCCCCAAATCAGTTGGTTAACAATTGATTAACAAACTAACTTCAAAAATTACATAACTAGCCCTTTAACTTCTAAGACCAGTCATATAGTTCCAGAACTATTACAACTATTAACACTTGACAGTTTCAGCCCCTGTAACAACTAAACAAACAAGAATTAACATGATTTGTCTTTAATTCTTCAACAATCTCCACCTTTAAAGATCAAATCATATCTTTATCCCATGTTCAGCCCATTAATACAACTATCAAACTTTGACCCGGGCAATGTCTTAGTAAGAAAATCTGCCAAATTTTCACTTGTGTCAATACTTGCAACCTCAATTTCTTTTAAACTTATTACTTCTCTAATAAAGTGTAACATGAAATTAATGTGTTTTGTACGCTCATGAAACACATTATTTCTTGATAACTGTAGAGCTCCTTCATTGTCACAGTAAACAACAGTTTTTAACAATTTTACCCCTAGCTCAGAAATCAGTCTCTTAAGCCATAAAGCTTCTTTGACTGCTCAGTCAGTGCCATATATTCAGCCTCAGTTGTAGAAAGCGCTACAACCTTTTGAAGCTGAGCTTTCCAACTAACTACACTTCCAAAAACTTTAAAAACATAACCAGTTATCGATCTTCCTTTGTCAAGGTCCTTGGCATAATCTGAATCAACATATCCTTCAATTAAACCTTGACTCTTCCCCACCTCTTTCCCAAACAACAAGCCATTATCCTTAGTACCCTTCAAATACCTAAGTATCTATTTAACAGATTCCCAATGATTCTTACCAGGATCTGCCAAATACCTGCTCACCAAACTGACAGCATACCCTAAATCTGGTCTGGTACATACCATTAAATACATGAGACTTCCTACCACATTTGCATAAGGAACCTTTTCCATGTATTTAATATCATCTTCTGATCTTGGTGAGTCTTGTAATGACAATTTGAAATGAGCTGCAATTGGAGTTGAGACTATCTTTACATTATTCTTATTCATTCCATAAGTCTTCAAGATTTTATCAACATAACCAGACTGAGTTAACTTCAACTGTCTTTGACCTCTGTCCCTAATTATCTCCATGCCCAAAATCTTTTTAGCCTCTCCAAGCTCTTTCATTTCAAACTCTAACATCATTAACCTCTTAGTGGCTTCTATCTTTGCCTTGTCTTCACATGCTAACAGCATATCATCAACATACAACAGAAGATAGATATACTTACCACTACTCCACTCTCTATAATACACACAATTATCATAAGAGCTTCTATTAAATCCATGAGTAACCATAAACTCATCAAACCTTTTATACCATTGCCTTGGTGACTGTTTTAACCCATACAATGACTTTTTAACAGACATACCTTTTCTTCATTTCCTTCTTTAATGAAACCCAAAGGTTGAGCCATATATATATTTTCATCCAGATACCCATGTAAAAAAGCAATCTTTACATCTAATTGTTCAAGCTCAAAATCACCAGCAGCAACAATTGACAAAACTACCCTTATGGACGTGTGTTTAACTATTGGAGAAAATATCTCATCATAATCAATACTAGGCCTTTGAGTAAAACCTTTAGCCACTAGTCTGGCTTTAAATCTTGGACCTTTATCACCAGGTAACCCATCTTTGACTTTATATATCCACTTACAAGCAACCACCTTCTGGTTTTTAGGTTTGTCTACTAAAACCCAGGTTTGATTCTTGTCTAAAGAAGTCATTTCTTCTTTCATGGCCTCAAACCATTTTTCTTTATCATCAGAATTTACAGCTTCATAAAAAGTCAAAGGCTCATAGATGTTCTCATGTTCAGCAACACTAAAAACTACTGTTGACACATATTCACCATCTCTAAACCTTAAAGGTCTAACTATATCTCTTCTTGGCCTGTCTCTAGCCAGGTTATACCTTGAAGCCTTTCCTGGATTTTCCATTTCTACCCCTGTACCAGTTGACCCAGTATCACCTTCTCTTTCATTAGGCTCCACCTCTAGTTGAACACTATTAGGACTGAATTCACAGTTGAAATCATTACTTCCAACCACATGTTTGTACAACACAGATTCAATAAGTTCTACACTTCTGCTAAGAATTACTTTGGGACTTACATTTCCTAATCTCCACAATCTATATCCTTTTACACCCTCAGGATATCCTAAAAATATGCACTTTTGTGCCCTTGGATCTAATTTTTCTTGACTTATATGAGCATAAGCCAAAGATCCTACTACTCTTAGATGACTGCAATCAGGTTTTTCCCCTGTCCATACTTCCATAGGTGTCTTCATTTCTATTGCTCTTGAAGGTGATCTATTTACTAAGTATGCAGCTGTAGTAACTAACTCTCCCCAAAAACGTTTTGGCATACCAGAATTCAACCTCATGCATCTTACTCTTTCTAACAAAGTCCTATTCATCCTCTCAGCTAACCCATTCTGCTGAGGAGTACCTGGAACAGTAAGGTTCCTTCCAACTCCATTCTCTTTACAGAATTGATCAAATTCCCTATTACAAAACTCTAGACCATTATATGTCCTTAATCTCTTAATTTTTCTTTTGGTTTGATTTTCAATCAATATCTTCCACTCTTTAAACTTACTAAGAGCATCATTCTTATTGTTTATCACAAATACCCAGACCCTCCTTGAAAAATCATCTATTATTGACAGAAAATATCTTGCCCCTCCTAGAGTTTCAACCCTTGCAGGTCCCCACAAATCAGAGTGAACATAATCCAAAATTCCCTTGGTAATATGTTTTCCTTTACCAAACTGAACCCTTTTCTTTTTGCCTAGAATACATGTTTCACAGAATCCAATGTCATGAACATTGAATTCTCCTACAATCTGTTGCTTTCTAAGTTCAACAAGTCCTTGTTCACTTAAATGACCAAACCTTTTATGCAACAATAAGGCACTTTCCTTTTTTGTCAAAACAACAGATGCATCACTTTGAACTACACCATCCAACAGGTATGTATTGTTCCCTATTCTAGAACCAGTCACTATCACTAAAGCACCTTTAACAATCTTAACTCTACCATCCTTAAGACTTATTTGACAACCTTTCATTTCAACAGTTCCTAAGGACATAAGACTTATTTAAGACTGGGTATATACCTGACATCATGCACATAAATCTCACTTCCATTCTTGAGTCTGAAAGTTACTGTGCCTATCCCTTCTATGTTGCAGGAACTGTCATCCCCAAGCTTTACTTCACCAAGACTTTCAAGCTTTAAATCTTTAAAGTATGACTTGACTGGTGTCATGTGAAAGGAACAGCCGGAATCAAGAATCCAACCATTATTGATATTATTGGAGCAAACTGTCATAACATCTGAACTCTCATAACCTTCTGACAGATCATCTTTAGAATTATGAGACCTAGAACTGCTGCTTGGATCTCCTCCTTTCTTCTTTTTCCATTCTGGACAATCTCTTTTGAAGTGTTTCTCTGAGTTGCACACTAAACATCTTTTCTTGACTTTAGACTTGGATCTTGGAGTATTCTTGGTTTTTGTCACACCCCGACCAATGAAGGCGGAAACGTCGAGGCGCGACATGATTGCTCATTGCACAATGACACTATAAAGTTACAATATTTAAACAACTCATTTAAATCCATATCATCATAAATAACACAACAATTGTTCATACAAAATGCCAAATAGATAGATAAACAAATAACTTGTTCTTTTATTTTCTAATATCCTAAAGCCAAGATAATAAGTTTCTTCAAGCAATCCAATCAAGCTAACATCAAACCTGTAACATTGCATAAAATAGAGTTTGTCAACACGAAGGTTGGTGAGCAATTTTCATAGTTTTGGACAATAAGTATATAGTATGAAATCCACAACTAGTATATGAAAACAATAAATAATAGCAACAATTTAGAAAATAAAACCGTCAATAAGAATACATTGACGAACCGTCAATAAGAATACATTGACGACAATAATGAAATCGTCACTAAGAATACATTGACGACACCTTTCTATATGGGGATACCATATATACTCGGAATTAACGTATGATCATACTTTGATGAGGCTACCCGCCTTAGCATTCAAGAGGCTACCCGCCTTAGCATTCAAGAATTTGCACATAATCATGTAAAGCATTTAACACCAAATCGAGCATTTATTTAAGTAAACATATACAATACGTGTTGTGGTTTAAGACTCAAGTATAAATCATTTGAATTTGAATAAGTATGCAATTCCACCCCCAAAATGAAAGATGGAAAACGGGGGATGAAAAAGTACTCACATTAACAAGTAACTTGAAAGATAGTGTCGTGAATAATCGGAGAGATCGGTTTAACGAGCAAGACCTATATTAAACGGGTCTTGTGTTAGTAGGTAGTCTTGGAAGGGTTTAAAATAAAATACATGACAAATAAAGTAAATAAATAAAGTTTAGGATTTAAAATGCAGATATTTGAGAAATTAAAGAAACGAGTTTTGTAAAATAAGTTTACTCGAAACCGGGTCTCGGTATTCTATTCATTAGTTTTTTTCTTTTTTTTTACTCAACCTATGTTAAGTAATAATGTGGGTTAAAATGCGATATTGCAAAACCCTTGATTATAAGAATACCCAAAACGAGGTTTAAACGAGTGTTCGGGTTTGTCGGTTCGAGACTTGATAATTGACCAAGCTCACAGTTAACTTCCCAAAATAATAAATGTTATGAGATAACTCAATAAAATCAAAATAGACTTAACCAAGTATGTAGTTCTATTGTGAAGAACCTTAACGTTCGTTAAGCGAGTATACGACCTTATCGGTTCGAACTTGTTATAAGATCAAGTTGGTTACCGACATGCCAAGTATGTTTAGAAACTAACTAAAATTGATTTAAAATATAATCTTGAAGAAAAATATGAGTTTTGGTGGCTAAAAACACACTTGTGTGTCTTAAGCGAGTGAACTCGGTTTAGTTCGGTTTTTGGTTCGTTCCTTGACTCGGAATAAGACCGAGGATGGTTACCACATACCCAATTACCATGGAACTTGTAAAATAACTTATAAATAATAATACTCAAGTTTTACATTCAAAAAGTTAACAATAAAGCTTTTAAAGCAAAAGTTCGGTTTTTGGTTCGGTCCTTGACTCGGAATAAGACCGAGGATGGTTACCACATACCCAATTACCATGGAACTTGTAAAATAACTTATAAATAATAATACTCAAGTTTTACATTCAAAAAGTTAACAATAATGCTTTTAAACAAAAGTTCGGTTTTTGGTTCGGTTCTCAACTCGGGATGAAACCGAGGCTAGTCACCACATACCCAATACCATGGAACTTGACAAATATGAACAATAAACTAAAATATGTAGAAGTTAAGCAAGTATAACAAGTTATATGGTTAGATTTGTTAAATATATAAACAAGGACTACAAAGTCCTCCATGTAACCTTGCCTTACTAGCCCGACATTTCAACCGGCCGAGACCGGAGAAATGAAAGACCGAAGGTAAACAAGGAGTGTATATTATATATATGTTGTAACATCAAGCTTTAAGTATTGAGAAGTTAGTTAAAATGAAAGATTAGCTTATGAAGAACAACCTTAGAATTCAAGAATTTGAGAGAGAAATGAAGAAATGAGCAAGCACAACTGAAGAAGATGGGTGTGTATATATAGGGTAAGTTGAATGGGTCTTTCATAAAGGGTGTTTCATGAAAATGGGTTGGTTATAGACCCAAGAAAGCACAAACTACAAATGGGTCCTTCAAGTCTCCATTTTGGTAGTTTTAGTCCCCGGAGTTCGTTTTGAGCGTTTTCGGGGAATTTTAAGAACCGAAAACGGTGTTTTTTTTATCCAACAACTATAAAACAAATATTTAACATACAATTCATCATTTTGATAATATTGAAAGGTTCGGGATACAAAACGGGTCGGGTTTACATTAAGAATACAAGTATAAAATAACCCGAAATTGACAAATGTCACAGTTTTAGACCAGCTTCTGTTTTCATTTCTTCCCCTTACGGTTAACCCTTCTCCACCTTCTTCTTTTGGATCACTTCTCGTGTTTTTTTTATCCAACAACTATAAAACAAATATTTAACATACAATTCATCATTTTGATAATATTGAAAGGTTCGGGATACAAAACGGGTCGGGTTTACATTAAGAATACAAGTATAAAATAACCCGAAATTGACAAATGTCACAGTTTTAGACCAGCTTCTGTTTTCATTTCTTCCCCTTACGGTTAACCCTTCTCCACCTTCTTCTTTTGGATCACTTCTTTTCTTCAATTCCTTTGAATTCAAGGCTGCTAACACTTCATCCATGGTTAGAGTCTCCTTTGCATACATCAGAGTGTCAACAAAGTGTTCATAAGAGAAAGGAAGAGATGCTAGAAAGATTACAGCCTGATCTTCTTCATCCAAATCCACCTCTATATTTTCAAGATCAAGAACCAACTTATTAAATTCATCTGTGTGTTCCTCCATGGTCTTACCCGGACTCATCTGAAAAGTATAGAGTCTCTTCTTCATATACAAGCGATTTGCTAAAGACTTTGTCATATACAGTGACTCAAGTTTGGCCCAAACTCCGGCCGCCGTGAGTTCTTTGGATACTTCCCGGAGGACCCGATCCCCAAGACTCAGAATAATAGCACTATGCGCCTTCTCCATAATATCTTTCTTTTCTTTGTCAGTCAAAGCTTCCGGCATGTTAGGCTCTCCCAACAGGGCATCGGAGATACCCTGATGAACCAGTAGAGCCCTCATCTTCACCCTCCAAAGGGAAAAATCATTCCAGCCATCGAATTTCTCCAATTCGAATTTTGTTGACACCATCACGATTGAATCCGACCACTCCGATTGAATTATTACTTCGTCTTCTTCGGTATTGAGCCCTAACCGAGATCTGATACCAATTGTTGTATAACACACACAGAGAATCAGCGATTAAGGGTTTCAATCGAAGATTTATTATCAAGAAATGTAACAATTACAATTGAACAGAAAAGGATTACAAAAGAAAACTGAATAAATCTAGAAGCCCTAATCTACTCTATTTATCCCCAAATCAGTTGGTTAACAACTGATTAACAAACTAACTTAAAAAATTACATAACTAGCCCTTTAACTTCTAAGACCAGTCATATAGTTCCAGAACTATTACAACTATTAACACTTGACAGTTTCAGCCCCTGTAACAACTAAACAAACAAGAATTAACATGATTTGTCTTTAATTCTTCAACAATAATAATAATAATAATAATAATAGAGTCTTGTTGTGTGTTGTGGGGTTAAGTAAAGCAACAGAAATAGCGTTGGTCACATATTAATCTCTCTCATCTCCTCGGAACATACCAAAAGAGAGTGGAGCTGTATTCACATGTAATTGTTTGTGTCATGGGGTCTCTTTATCACCGGACCAAAATTTAATTTTATTAACAAAAAGTATTCCTTTTTCTTTTTCCTTTTCCTTTTCCTTTTCCTTTTCCTTTCTTTCTTTCTTTCTTTAACCCACCAAATTTTAACCCTTTTTGCCGTCACGTTCACCTTGCCGGAGCCCCGAATGCCCGGTGGCAGCAACCCACTTTCTTGATCTCTATAAAGCTGCAAACTTTATACAAAGAAAGCTGTAATTGGTCAAGAATTGAGGTGGGTTTGTGTTTTCTTGAATCTTTAAGTTGATTTTATGAAGTTAGGGCTAGATTTGGTATATGGGTATGTTTGATTTTGTATAAATGTGGTGTCTTGAATCTTGAAGAAGCTGATTTGCAGTGTGCCAGGGTTGCAATTAGGGTTTCAAAGGTGTGATGTTTGTTGGTTTTTGTTTGATTTTGTGTTGGTGGTAGTTGGTTCTTGCTAGATCAGGTTTTGTGTTTTAGGGTTTTGATTTGGGTTCATGTGTTCTTTATTTGTTGAGTGGATCTGGTACCATATGCTAATTTCTGTTGCTAAAACTTGCTTTTAATTGTTATGAAATCAAATTAGTTTCTAAAGTTTGGGCATAAACTCTGTGTGTGAAGTAAATAGCAATTCTTGAATGTTAATAAGTTACTAATAAGTAACAAAAAAGATTTTTTTTGGGCATTTTTTTTCTTTATAAATAATATCAGTTATCGACAAGTTATTGTTTGACTAAATTACTCGATAAATAATTTAGGAAATGTCGGCTCCTGTTGTTGATGGGAATGAAGCAGAAGCTGGTCACATCATATCAACCACAATTGGAGGCAAAAATGGAGAACCAAAGCAGGTATGATTCGTTGGCGAGTCCTATTGGTCAACTGGAATCATGTTTGATTGGTCAACCCTGATTTCATGAAACTTATCCAAGATTGCTTTATGTTATTACCATTTTCACGTGAAGTTGCATTTATTGTGTATCGATCCAACATTATTTCTAATTTGTGCAGACGCTTAGTTACATGGCAGAGCGTGTTGTCGGGACCGGATCTTTTGGAACCGTTTTTCAGGTAGTTTATCTTTTCTTTAAACTTTACATATTTGTGTTTTATAATTTCTTATAATCTTTTATTATTTTAGGCAAAATGTTTAGAAACAGGAGAAACTGTTGCTATAAAAAAGGTGTTGCAAGACAAAAGACACAAGAACCGTGAGTTGCCATTAATGCATGCGATGAACCATCCAAACGTTGTTTCCTTAAAACATTGTTTCTCAACTACAAGTGGAGACGAGGTGTTTCTAAACCTAGTCATGGAATATGTTCCCGAGACAATTTATCGAGTTTTAAAACATTACGAAAATCTACATCAAAGTATGCCCCTCATTTATGTGAAACTTTACACATATCAAGTGAGTTTTTTTTCTTTCATCACAATGGCCAGTTTTGTTACTTTTGTTTTACGGGGACTAATTTGTAAATGTTTCAGATCTTTAGGGGGCTGGCGTACATGCATATGGTTACTGGAGTATGCCATAGGGACTTGAAACCTCAGAATGTTTTGGTGAGATTTTATTTATTACTCGGTGTTATTTTGTGAATCTTTTAAAGCTTATGTATTTACTTTCCACAGGTGGACCCGCTGACTCACCAAGTCAAGATTTGTGATTTTGGAAGTGCGAAAATGCTGGTACGTTAAATCACAAACTTAACACTTATCTTATATAATTTCATGCGTTATTTAACATGCTTGTTTTATACAACACGGTCACCAAACTTCTTCAAAAAAAGGTTACCCAAATTTGCAATCGTGTCAGTTGCACTTGGAAATGATAGAATGACCATTATGCCCTTGACTTCAGTTTTTTAAAATCTCAAAGCCACCCTAAAGTTCAAGCTTATCAAAATTCAAAATTAAAATTTTTCGTTCGTGCATTCATGTATTTATACAGTAAAGCACACCCATCACCTAAATTGTCTAAATTTTACATTTTTATGTTGAGACTTTAGAACACTAAATTAATATAAATCTGGGGTATTTTTGTCATTTTAGGTAGATTTGGTGTAAACTAACACGATTGCATGGTTTAGTGGCCTCTGTATATGCTCTAAATATCATTTCCAAATTCTGCAATGTGAAACTTATAGAAAATATCTTTCTCGGGATTTTAACGTCATGTTTGGCAATATGTTTGATCGTGGTTAGGTGAGGGGAGAAGCAAACATATCATACATATGCTCACGTTTCTATCGCGCACCAGAACTCATATTTGGTGCTACCGAGTACACAACTTCAATTGATATTTGGTCTGCTGGTTGCATTCTGGCTGAACTTCTTTTGGGACAGGTTTGCAACTTAAAAAAATCGTTATCACTACATTGCAATAATATCATTTACTAATTTTAACGCTCTTTGTTACAGCCACTATTTCCTGGAGAAAATGCAGTGGACCAGCTTGTGGAGATCATCAAGGTGTGGTAATCAGTAAATATATGAAACTTATTTTTATAGTTTTATAATTTTATTTCTCATGGTCGGATTGTAAATTTATATTAGGTTTTGGGCACGCCAACTCGAGAAGAAATTCGTTGCATGAATCCAAACTACAACGATTTTAGATTTCCTCAAATTAAGGCTCACCCATGGCATAAGGTATGATTTAATAATAGCTGTTAGTTTATGCTAGATAGTATAACATAAATGTAAATTCTAACTAAATATTTGCTATTTTTTTGGTTTTTGTAAGGTTTTTCATAAGCGAACGCCTCCTGAAGCGATTGACCTTGCTTCGCGTCTGTTACAGTACTCTCCAAGTCTTCGCTGCAATGCGGTAAGTTTATTACAGTATTACTATAAATAAGTTCTTGATATATTGAATTATATTCATTAATTATTTTCTTTAAATTGTTGAATATTATTATTTAGCTTGAAGCGATTGCGCATCCATTCTTTGATGAGCTACGCCAACCTAATGTTCACTTGCCAAATGGCCGACCATTACCTCCTCTCTTTGACTTCAAACAAGAGGTATTATGCATCTAAGTGATTTATTATTGTTGTTGGGGTTATTATTGTTTTATTTTTTTTTATTTTTATTTTGGGTGGTTATTCAGTTATTGGGAGCATCTGTGGAGCTCATAAACAGGTTGATTCCGGACTATGTGAAGAGGCAAATGAATCTACAAGTTGTGCAGGCGGTTATGGGGCCGTAAAGATTTAAGGTTGTCTGTTGTATGTATCGATTCGTATTGTTGTCTGAGAATGAGAAGCTGGTTGGTTGTATATGTTTTGTGTTTCTGCAAAATTGTTATTTAAATGTATGGATTAGGTAGAAGAAGAATGAAATACAAGAGATGGTAGAACCGAAAGGTTTGGAGTTGTGGTTGTTGCTGGTTTTCGGCCCACCCTAGTTATACAATACAGCTATGTTTTGTATTTTCAGTAGATGCTATCTGGTTACCTTGTTATGTAAATACCCTTTAGGTTCAGCCTGTTTTTCTAGCTAATTTGTGTGATTTTACCTGTACAAGATAAACTATAACTTGAATCGACTGGATGACGGTAATGGAGTCGATATTAAGACACTTTTGCAGACCAGATTTTGGCCTTCAAGGATGCCTATGTGGTGGTTTTTAAAGTTTTTACCATTGTGGAAGAACCAGAAAAACCGAGCAGGCTCCGTAATCCTTTTAATATATATAGTTTGTGGAGTGAAGGTGCACAAAATGGTTTCAAAGTAAAAATCTGTTAAGGTTGGTCAACAAAAAGTCAAAACCGAGATTTTAAAGAATGAATGTTATTATGATGTGACAGCTCATTAGACACGTTTTTAGGTTTTTTTGGTTATCTTATTGTAGATGTCTAAACAATGGTGTAATTTTTAATATTACAAAGTCAATTTATATTTAAAATGCATGCTTAGTTAATTTTTTGAGGTTGTTTAGTGTAACTTCTTTTTTTTATAAAAGATGATGGTTAAATTTGAAAGATCTTGTTAACAGTCTTTATTTACAAAGAATTAGGGTAAACAATCTAAAGTTAAGTTGTAATCTAGAAAAGTTTCTTGTTTTATTTTGCTAAACATAAATTATAAATATTTAATAATCATAAAACATAAACTACAGAGGAATATTGACCTACTTACTGATTAGATCTCTAGATTCCATTTTTTTTATCAAATACTTTAATCATTTTCATACAAAAACAGAAATCAGAGTCAGCAAGAAAATGAGAATACAGCTCTGACAATCAACTAATAGGTAATTTGTCAGTTGACCCATGACAGAAAGACAAGGGAACCATCTGTGTCATTTTTCAAATCTCAATAATCTATTTCTATTTCTATTTCTATTTCTTCACAAGTTATTAATTTTTTATAAAATTTGATTTCCCCAATTTCCAAACATCACTCCCAATGCCCATAACCTCATTTCTTTACCGTAACAAACATTAAAAACCACCAGCTAAATTTTATCATTTTTAGTTACTCGAGAAACTGCTTCATTCCAAGAAGATTAAAAACAAAAACACAACATTTTGTGTTTATTTTGACTCAAGTTTCAGTCTTTTTGCCAGAAATCTTTCTGGGTATTACCAGAAATCCAACAATATGAAGTTTGTAATCTTGTGGGTGATTTTATTTAGGGTTTGGGTTTCAATGGTGGGTGCTTCTGACAGTCTTCTTTCCCCAAAAGGTGTCAACTTTGAAGGTAAAGATTACATTTTTATGAAATCCCATTTGTTAGATTTGAGTTTTGGTTAGTTAAGAATGTGGTTTGAGGGTTGTTTTTAATGTGTTTTTGTTGTGGCAGTGGCTGCATTGATGTCTATGAAGGGTAAAATGATAGATGAGCACCATGTGCTTGATGGATGGGATATTAATTCTGTTGATCCTTGTACTTGGAACATGGTTGCTTGTTCTTCTGAGGGTTTTGTTATTTCTCTGTTAGTATTCAAAGTTCTCAATCTTTTTGATTTTTAAATCTTTATTTTAAAACAATTCAAGATTTTTAAACACAATAGTTTTTTTGAGCCAGTTGTTTAAAGTCAGGGGTAGTTTGGTACTCTTCAATTTTCTCAATGATTAGCTTTTTTGCTGCTAAACCTTTTTCAAATATTGTTATATATAGATTGACCCTAGATACTTTAAAAATTATTATCAAAATCAACTTTTTTTCAACCTCAAAATTGATTATTGTGGATTGATGTTGCTATAATGCAATAACTTTATATATGTAGCATGTGTGTGCAACTCAAATATTAAACTGGTTTTGATGTTGAAATGCGACTATATTTTTTAATATTGTCATAGTGAAATGGCTAGTACCGGATTAGCAGGCACGTTATCCCCAAGTGTTGGGAACCTAGGACGTCTTCGCACGTTGTAAGTTTAGATTTTCTATGTTTTATTACATTTATAGACTTATATTTAAGAGTTATCCAAATATGAACATATTTTGTAATTATAATCCATTTCTTATAGGTTACTACAGAACAATGCATTATCAGGTCCAATTCCAGCTGAAATTGGAAAACTTACAGGACTAGAAACTCTTGATTTATCAAGTAATCAATTTGTCGGCGAAATCCCGGGATCTTTGGGTTCGTTGACTCGTCTAAGTTATCTGTAAGTTTTTATCCAAGTTTCTGTTTATTATGGTCTTTCTTTACTCATTTCGCGTGCTAAAGGTTATTTTGACATATTTATCAGGAGACTGAACAAGAACAAGCTGTCGGGGGATATTCCCGGACCTGTGGCAAACCTCACAGGTCTTTCGTTCTTGTATGTCGGTTTATATGTTCACGATTTTCGTACCAATATTATGTTTGTTCCAGTAAAGTTGGAATAATATTCATGATATGGCATTTCTGTTATATTGCAGGGATGTGTCATTTAATAATCTCAGTGGAGCGTCTCCAAAAATAAGAGCTAAAGACTACAGGTAACCTTTTTCCTTCTAGCAAACCATTTTTGTTAATAAATATACTTTAAGATTGATTATGCACTAAGATGCTTTAAGATTCATGTGTTTTTTTTATATTTTTGCATATTATATGAATAACTGCCTAATTGATATTGCAGGATCACCGGGAACAATTATCTTTGCACTTCATCATCCTCGTTAAGTTGTGTCAACGTCCCCAAAGTGGCAAATGGTAATCTTTCTTATTAATTGTGGCCTTGTCGGATATTAAACCGTTTTAGTAGAAGTACAATCTTGACCTGTTAACTTGTTAACACATCTATTTGGGTTGTGTTTACAATTTCTAATGGGTCAAAAAGTTAGACGGGTTCTAAGTCACTAAAGTTTATTTTTGATGCATACAATCTCCCAATCGCTTCTAAAAGTTAAATTATTATGTAATAATGTATACTTTATTTTAAATAATATTTAACACATTGATTAATTCCCAAAGATTTTAATAATGCAACTTTACCATATGAAAAAAAGTTTGCTTTATGACTAATGCCTTTTGCAAGAAATTTGTTGAATAACTGCTGATATGTTTTATTGCTTTAAGCATCTTGGCGTAATATCTAAACAAATTATTTTTTGTTTAACTTTTATAGAAAGCAGTCAAACAAAGCAAGTTGACAATCATCACCGTTGGATCATTTCTGTTACACTTGGAGTTATTTGCACCTTCGTGGCTTCAATAATGGTTCTTGTTTGTGGGGTCCATTGGTACCGATCTCGCCTTATATGTACATCCTATGGTATATTTTATATAAAATAATCAACTTTTTTTATTAACCAAACATTATGCATCCCATGATGCATTCTTCATTTCTTTGTGATGACATTTAAATGTTTTAAACATTTGCAGTGCAACAAGACTATGAGTTTAACGTCGGGCACTTGCAAAGATTTACATTTCGTGAACTACAAGTTGCAACCGGGAATTTTAGTTCCAAGAATATATTAGGTCAAGGCGGTTTTGGGGTCGTTTATAAAGGGTGTCTTATAAATAGAAGTTTGGTGGCAGTAAAAAGACTAAAAGACCCTAATTTATCAGGGGAGGTACAGTTTCAGACTGAACTTGAGATGATAAGTTTGGCATTGCACCGGAATCTTTTACGTCTTTACGGGTTTTGTTTGACTTCGGATGAAAGATTACTTGTTTACCCTTATATGCCAAATGGCAGCGTTGCGGATCGCTTGAGAGGTAACAACTAAAGCGATAATCTTTTTTTTTTCTATACAAGTGTTGACTCTCTATTATTGGTTGTCAAATGTCAATCCTAAAAAAATGAAATTCGAAATTAACGTAATTCTTGATGTTACTTTCTCGATGCTTCTAAGGAAATTTATAGTGAATTCTTACATAGTTAATGCTGTTAAACCTGTTCTTGAAAAACAAATAGGTTTTACATAAAGCTTTATGTATTAAAAAAGTTAGTTTGACTCTGATAGGGCAACTGTTGTAAGTCAAATGCTTTTTCTTGACTTCTGATAAGTCAAAACCTTACAGTTTTGAAATTTAAAACAATCATGCTTTCTGAATTTACGTTTCCAGTACCTTTAAGCTAAATCAGACTGGTTCTTACATAGATTTAGAGTCTTTGCATCTTTATGTGAAAAGGCGTTAGCTTGTAGATAAAACTCAAGTTAGACATCTCACCTTTTGACTCTTGAAAGTCAAACACAAAGTTATATGTAGTCTTTTTGTACATTAACTTGAATTTTCATAAACAGACGGCAGTCGGGAAACACCTATCTTGGATTGGAGTAGAAGAATGCATATTGCACTTGGAGCCGCAAGAGGACTTCTATATTTACATGAACAATGTAACCCCAAAATAATCCATAGAGACGTAAAAGCTGCAAATATTTTACTAGATGAGAATTTCGAAGCGGTTGTTGGTGATTTCGGTCTTGCCAAGTTGTTAGACCCCCGAGATTCACATGTCACAACCGCGGTTCGTGGTACTGTGGGCCACATCGCTCCAGAATATCTCTCCACGGGTCAGTCTTCTGAAAAAACTGATGTTTTTGGATTTGGCATGCTTCTTTTGGAACTCATAACAGGACAAAAAGCATTAGATGCTGGCAATGGTCAAGTTCAAAAGGGAACGATCCTTGATTTGGTAAGCATTCATGTTGACTTACAAGTCAAAAGTCAATTTTGTTTGTCAAACTATTGGTTAAGGTCAATGTTTGACTTGTTTGACTTAAAAGTGAAAGAAATTTTTTTGTTCTTAAACTATCAGTCAAGGTCAATGTTTGACATAAAAGTTAAAGTCATTTTTTTTGTTAACTATTGGTCAAGGTCAATGTTTGACTAGGTTGACTTTTATACACAGGTTAGAACTTTATATGATGAAAAGCGGTTGCACATATTAATAGATAGGGATCTAAAAGGTTGTTATGATGCACAAGAGCTCGAGAAGGCGGTGGAACTCGCACTCCTATGCACTCGGGCACACCCGACTTCTAGACCGAAGATGTCAGAAGTCATGAAGGTGTTAGAAGGTATCACAGGTCAACCCTGCAATGTGGACGAGGCACAAGCGGGACCCGCCCAACAAAGTGATGGGAGAGCTTTTAGTTTTTCTAGGAATCTGAGTGTTGCTCGTGAAGGGTCTTCGTTTATATTTGAAGCAATGGAGCTTTCGGGACCTCGATAACGGGTCTTTATGGTGTATGGATGACTTAGTTGTGGTGTAATTGTGAATATTTGAAGTTGCTAGTTTCCATTATGGGAAAGTTTTGTTATCTTATATATGTTTAGAAATGGAGCCATAAGTTTTGTCAGTAATGGCATGGCCTATACATTATAATGACTGAAGCACATGAAGATATCAAAATTTAAACTTGGTACATATTTACTATTTAGTAGGGGTGTTCAAATTTTGATTCGTATTCGAAACATTCGAAATTCGATTCGATTCGAATTCGATTATTAAGATTCGAATTCAGTTTTAAAAAATTCGAATTCGATTCGATTCGTATTCAAGTATATTAATCGAATACGAATCGAATACGAATTTATGATTTATTATTCGATTCGAAATTCAAATTCAAATTATATATACATATACGTATATATATAATTATTTTTTATTTGTGTCAAATACATAAATAATAAATGTCCATTACAAATTAATTAAACCCAATGTGTCATATTATTGTTTCTTAGCCAATACTAATATGAGTGTTATTTACTTTTGAATTTATTATCATGTGGTGTTGTAGCTACTTTAAATTTATACGTTTGTTTTGCAATTACGATTATTGTTTTCGAAATTTTGGCATAGGTAAACTTGAATTAGATCGAATATATTCGAATTAAAATCTAACTCATTCGAATTCGAGTTTCAAATACGAATTCAAATCGAATTTCGAATTGGGCAAATAATACGAATACGAATAGGAATCGAATAGTTCAACTTTTAATCGAATACGAATATTGGCAAAAAAAAATAATTATTCGGATTATTCGATTCGATGAACACCCCTACTATTTAGTCCTTGGAGGTGTTCAGAATTTCACAGTCGTCGCTTCTACTCGTTCTTGTGTCAACTATTGTGTTGTTAGTACTATGGTTTGTTGACGAATATTGAATAACTAAATTAGACGGATGGTTCTTGTGGTATGTTTGAAGATGGTTCTTGTGGTATGTTTGTAATATGCGTTTATATGTACATTCAAATATGTACATATACCATATGGGAACATTTCAATAATAAGTAACACAAAAGTATATGATGAGCATAACATAGTCTAATATAGCTGTTGAAATGCTACATGTGACATGACAAGTTAAAACTATTAATCATGTTTCCTAATGTTTTTAGATTATCATATGATCATTTTTTTCTCACCTAATTAAAAAAACCAACCAAACATATTATTTCTTCCTTAATCACATTATGTATTTCATATTGAAAAGCCCCATTCTTATCGATTAGTACTCTTTAAAAAAGAAACAATTGTATTGTCTAAAAAGGACTTGCATATCTTTTAGTTAAGTAAAAATCAAGCTATCACTCTTTTACCCAAGAACGCTTTGCATCCAATATATAGAAATGAATAGAAAAGACAAAACACCCATAACAATTTGTATTTTGGTATGCTCATAGGATGTTTAGTAGCCTTTTAAAACCTCCTAATCGGTCAGCATCAACCGATGTCTGGTTCACTAAAACAAAACCTCTGAATCAGTTATGAAGCCTCTTATACAATTCTTTTTAAACCCCAGGGACAAAACCGTCAATTCACATCCATACGAAACCCTAGCAGGCCTCAAAACTTGACATAAAAACCTTTTTAATCCTCATTCACTCTCATTTTCGCTGCTGCCTCCATCAGCAATCTCCAATGGTAGCTTCCATCTCAATCAAACACTGTGTTAATCCGCTATTAGCCTGTCATGGTTCAATCAAACAGTTGTCTTGTTTATGTAGGCATCAGAGAGGAAGCAAGCGAACCCAATGAGGGAGATTAAGGTTCAGAAGCTCGTTCTCAACATCTCCGTCGGTGAAAGTGGCGATCGTCTCACTCGTGCCGCCAAGGTCAATCATATTATTATTATTATTATCTTTTTTTTTTATCCGATCTGAAATTTTACTGATTCAGTTTTTATTTTTTATAACAATTAGGTTTTGGAACAACTTAGTGGCCAATCCCCTGTCTTTTCCAAGGGTAAGTTATACTTTTGTTTTATATTATTATTTGATACATCATTTATTTAATTCAGAAGCGTTATATTTGTTTCATAAAATTTGTCACGGTTTTTACAAGTTTTATTATGTCTTATGAGACAGACATTACTGAGCTTGTTTTCACTTGCAAGAGCTTGAGATTGAGCTTGGCTTGTTCCGAGCTTTTTTTCTAGAGCTGGAGACCATGAGCTCGACTTTTGAGCTGGTTTTTCAAGCTAGGGCTCGGCTTGCTTGTATTTAATTAATTAGTTTATATACAATTATATTATTTCTATTTATTCTGAAAAAACTTTTAGTGGCTTGGCTTGAGCTCGTGTAGTACCTTAAACGAGCCAAAGCTTGGCTCAAGCTTGGTGGTGCAGTGTAGAAGAGCCAAAATGAGGTTCCTTTACAAGGCTCGAGCATGTGCTCGATAACTAAACAAGCTTTATTTGAGGCTCGGAATTGGCTCGAGCTTTTTATTGTTTTGAGCTTGAGTAGTTAGTGACTGGCTTCGGTTTTCAATGTCACAGTTTTAGATTTTGTATTCGAAAGGAGTTTTTGTGGTTTGATTTGGAAAATGTGGTTAGCATGCATTTGAAATGCTTTTGTAAAGATTTATTTAGTCTTTAAAGTTGATTTTGATTGTTCTGCGGAAAGCATTGAGTGAATAATATTTTGGTTTTGGCTGGTGCAGCACGGTACACCGTGAGGTCTTTTGGCATCAGGCGTAATGAAAAGATTGCGTGCTATGTCACCGTTAGGGGCGACAAGGCGATGCAGCTCTTGGAAAGTGGCTTGAAGGTGAAGGAATATGAGCTTTTGAGACGCAATTTCAGTGACACGGGCTGCTTTGGTTTTGGCATCCAAGAGCACATTGATCTTGGCATCAAGTAAGTTAGTTTCTGTTGGTTGGTTGAAACATTTTGTTATTGTTTTTAGGAACTTCATTTGTTGGTTGGTTGAATCATTTTGTTTTATTGCTTTTATGAATGTTATTCTCATATTATTATATGACAGGTATGATCCATCTACTGGTATTTACGGTATGGACTTCTTTGTGGTGCTTGAACGCCCAGGATACCGTGTGGGTCGCAGACGTAGGTGCAAGGCTCGTGTTGGGATCCAGCACAGAGTTACCAAGGAGGATGCAATGAAATGGTTCCAGGTCAAGTATGAAGGTGTTATCCTCAACAAGTCCCAGCAGATTGGAGCATAGAAGGCGTTCTAAGTTTTTTTTGTTGGTTAACGTATGACATGGGTCACCAGAATTTTTATTACAACAATTTTTGTGTTTCTGTTTTTTTGCGTTTTGACTTGTGATGTTGTTTTTCTCTTGTTTAGGAGGATTTTATTGAACTTTGTTTTGGTCAGATGTCTTTTATTTCTATATTTGAGACATGCTGCTTTGATTTGTTGGTGCCATTGTGTATTATCACAAGAGATCAACTCATATATCATTTCATGAGAATACCTGACTAATTTGGGGAGTCAAAACAAGCATGCTAATAATAAGTTCGAACGCATTGTAGTAAGGGTTATCAATGGCTGCAGTGAACCTCATTGTTTTTGCTGTCATCAAATTTCCCCATATTCCAGTTCCAGTCACCAGAGAGGTGTAAGAAATCAAAGTTATGAGTTGCCTCATCACATGGCCTCCCCTTATGATCTGGTTATGGGCCATTATAACCTTAGATTACACGGCCTTAGAGACGAGTGGCATGTATGAGAAAAACTATAACGACGTAAGGCCTTAGAGACGAGTGGCATGTATGAGAAAAACTATAACGACGTAAGGTCTTTTGGTGCATTTCCAACCACGTTTTAAGGCCAAAAATGGCACCCACTAAATCTAGTTTGGCAAATCTTCCTTATAGATTTAACACTTGTGAACGATGCACATGTATATATACGATGCACATGTATATATACATGATTTTGCCTTTTAAAATTCTCAAATTATCACCAAAAGTCACTACTAGTAAGACATCTTAGACCAAAACTCATTCATTACTCAATTCTATTAGGGTTTAAATTGAAGTATTATACTTGTAACTATCGGAACAATACAAAAAGGATTAAAGGTCATAATGGCCATTTTTCTACAAATTCTTCTCATTGGTAGACGTGCACAAAATAACCGGTTCCGGAACCGAACCGGTGGAACCGACCCGGAACCGGTTCTAACCCATACCCGGAACCGGTTCCTGACCGGGTATAGGATTTCTCCTCGGAGCTGGTTCCGGAACCGGAACCGACCCGGAACCGGTGGAAAAAACCCGGAGGAACCGGTCAAAAACCCGAAAAAAACCCGGAGGAACCGGTCAAAACCCGACCCGGAACTGGTCAAAACCCGGTCAAATACCCGACTATACCCGGAACCGGTTCCGGAACCGAACCGGGTTTGACTTTTGTTGACCATACCCGGAACCGGTTCCTACCCGGTTCCTGGTTTTTTAAATACCCGATTTGTGCACCTCTACTCATTGGTACTTCTTTGTCAGTGCTATTTGATAATGTTTCTCTATTAGCAGCGTGTGAACTGTGAAGTCTACGTGCATTATACATTAAGGGTTTCTTATTGTAACTCAATGTGATTGGTCGCCTAACAAGGTGACATGGAAGCGTCTTTGAACCCCCCACCCCCCTCTCCCACGTCGATGATGCTTTTAGATCAAATGTAAATGAAGCGTTGCAACAGATGCCTTGGTTTCTCATTCTTTTTGGCCCATCGATCACGATAAATCAATTGTTAAGATGAGATGGTGTCAATTTCTTAAATGCTTTTAGCTTTGGCTTAGTGAATATTGGCCCTCAGTCAAGTGCTTGATTGTCCATTCTCTTGATCAGTTCAAAGAAAAAACTATACCGTGTACTTAGAAATGAAGAATCGGCTTATATATTTACAATGGACTTCGTTGATGAAACTTATCACTTTCATAACTTGAATCAACCGCCAACTTTCATGATGCACAACTCATAATTCAACTTCCAAATAACCAATTACACAAGAAAACTAAAGATTTACATGCACTGTTTACACGTCAACCATACACATCTAAGACGGTTAAATTAATGTTGGATTTTCATATTCATGAACAAGCAACATCAAAGAGTTCAAGTTCACGTGACATGTTTCTGTTGCCTGGATCATGCATGCAATTAAGATCATGATTAGGATTCATTTAGGATGAACTCGATGATATGCACACATCATGTGCCAGGACTCGAGATACATGGACAAGGCAAATCACAAACAATACACACTATTATGATATAAATGTCGTACACACAAGGGGTATTTATACCCTTCAAAATTGACAGTGAATTAACCATTTTAACCAACTGTTGGTCTAAAGTAAAACGCCCATTCTAAAACCTGCATATATTCTAACCTATTTTGATCTTTTACATAACAATTTGACTTACATATTTAACCTATTTTGACTCCTAAGGTCTGTTTGGGATTGCTTATTTAAGCTAAAAAGGACTTTTTGTAAAAAGACTTATTAACTTATAACTTTTTTAAGAATAGTTCTTTAAAAAGTGTTTGGGTTAGCTTATGTGGTAGGGAAAGCCAAAACGACCAAAAAGGCACCCTTTTTTAAAAGAAGTGTAACGGGTTTTGGGGGTTTGAGAGGTGTAATGTGTAATAGGTAAATCAAACATAAGTTAATAAGTTACACTTCCCCAACTTATCAAAACGTCGTTATTTTGCCTTGTTGATAAGTTAAAATCCATAAGTCCTTTTTGTTTGCCAAACAACTTATATAACTTATTAACTTTTTGAAAAGTTGATAAGTTATAAAGAGACTCAAATAAGCAACCCCAAACACCACCTAAATAACTACTTTGATTTATTGATTAATATTAAGTCCTAACAGTTTCAATTTTCTTGCTTCATGTACAAAATCTTAAATCACAAGTGTAGCTTTTTTTGTCAATATAAAATACAACCTAAATGCGGCCATTCGTTAGTAAACTAGTAAAATTATCACTTCTAATGTTCTTTGCATACCAAACTTATTTAAGCATCTAAACACAAATCAAAGAGAAACACGCAATGAGTCAAACTTTTCTAAGTATATAAACACAAATCATTCAAAACCTACAAACAAACTTATTTAAAACTCAACTAGCCTCATCACCTGCAGGACCATCACCAAGGCGAAGTTGAAGGGACCTTCAAGTTTGCCAGACGCTTGAAACCCTTCGCTTCCAAACGATTCAAAACCTACAAATTAATTTTAACTCAACATCACACTCACCCGCATTTTATATAAACAAAACCAGATTCATCATTCATATAAGCAAAAGCTTACCTTACAACAGTAACCCCCAATTTTAACCACCTTGACATGGTGAAGGCCGAGTATCAGTCCCTTAAGCGTCTCTTCACAGTCAATGCTCGTCCCATGCCAGTAATCCAACTCAGCTTCAACTAAAGACGACACATTCCGCAAAAAAAACTTCCTCATACAAACATCCTCCAGAATTTGCAGCGACAAAATATTCGGCGCGTTAATCTCGAAACCATTCTCTCCAAAATCAATATTTGGAAAATTCTCGTACCCGGATATCACCAACGTCTTAACACTCGTCGACTTAATATCAAGCCGCTTATAACCATAGCAATTTTCCAACACCAGCGTTTCCAATACTGGACTACCCGATACCATCTTCCCGATCACATCCTCATCCAACTTCCCACACGTAATAAACAAACTCCTAACGTTTTTCCAACTAACCGCCCGGTGGGATTAAACGAGCACCCTGACAACGTCAGATCCACAAAACTCGAGCACACGAACACAAACTGGTCCAGCAGAAACTCATTTGCGTGATCCACAATCCATAGCCTCCGGGTGTTGCGTTCGACACGCCGTAAAGTCAAATTAAGCTCTTCAACGTTACAATCGATAGCATAACGAATCCAATTATCGATCCGGGATTCACATCCATTATCGTAACACGTATCGAGAACGAATTTGTTAACCTTCAATTGGGGTCGAAGGGCTAGGGTTTTATCAACGGCGTCAAAGAAAGCCGGGCTAACGTCATCGTAACAGACGAATCTGAGACTAGGAACCGAGTGCCAGACATGTTTCCAACGTTTGGAGAGTGTACCTGTTCTAACGGCGTGTTTTGTTTCGGGTAAACGGGTAAGGATTTCGACAATTGAGCAGTCGGGTAAGCTGCTGAGACGATCTTTATCATCATCTGCTTCGTCTTCTTCAGATCGGATGTGTTTCATGGGTTGATTTTGCCCTAATTCCATTGTGGGTTTTGATTAAAATTGAAGGAAAAAGATGGGGTTTTTTGTATGAGTGTAAGAGAGGAGGTGTGGACTGTAAACATGGAAATTGAATGAATGTAGACAAGGAATTTTGTTTGGTGAGTTTAATGTGAAGTTCGTGAAAGTTTGGTAACATGTTTGTTTAGGTTCGTTTGTTATTGTTCGTTTACATTCGTGAGGTTACGTTTGTTACGTCTGTTTGGTTAAGTTTGTATATCTATGTTCGTCTTGATAGAATTTTACTATTACTATTTCCGATTTTATTTGTTTATTTATATATTTATTTATTATTACTATTTTGATATAGTTATGTTTATAGTGACTATGTTAATTTTTTTTTGGGTTATTATGTTATGTATTTTTGGATTTTTGGGTGATTTTGTGTTGATATAGTGATTGTTATTCTCAAACTTAATATACGTTTCCTTGTGTTCGTTAGTGACCTTTATCGTCTGGTTATGTTTGTTTGTGTCTGTTGGTGTTCATTAGCGTCCGCTTACAAAATTGATGAACAGACACAGATGGACACGAACAAGTTCAGTTCCTTAACGAATGAACACAGACACGAAATTTTGTTTGTGAAAGTGTTCATGAGCCGTTTATTTATCTGATAAAAGCTTAATAGGCGGACACTGACAAGTTCAGTTCCTTAAAAAACGAACAAGGACATGAAATTTCGTTCGTGAAAGTGTTCATGAACCGTCTGTTTGCCCGATAAAAGCTTAACGGATGAACACAACCAATGTCTCGTTTGGTTTGGTTTATTTACAGCCTATAGAGAATTGTTTTGTTATTTATCAAAATAATCCGTATTTTTATATAATAGAAGATTAAAATGCAAAGTGAGACAAAAATGTGAAGTGTGAGAAGGATTTGTGGCAAAAAAGAAAGAAAAAACCCTTCAATTTTATTTTTTAAAAAATCACAACTCAAAGTATAGATAAAAAACAAAATAAATTTAAAAACTAACATGTTTCCTTCGTCATTCCCATTCAAAAAGAAAACGACGAAAAGACACAATGACAAAAAAAAGACGCAATGACGAAAATAAATAAAAAAACAAAATGATAAATAAAAAGACACAATTATCTTTTTTCTTAAACATTTTTTTAAGAATGACAAAGACGGTGAAAACATTTTTGTGTTTTTATTTTTTTTGTTTTTTTTAATTAAATTTTGAGTTATGATTTTTCTATTAATATTTTTATTATTTTTAAGGCAACAAATCATTCTCATCCTTCTCATTTTTGCCCATTTTATTAAATAACCTGACCCTTGTAATATATACAATTTTATTTACATTTATGTTTTAATATGCTTACTAATTTATGTTAATTATAACACATATTAATTCACATGTTTTGTTACAATATAGGACATAATAACAAATCTTGCAAAACTTAAAATTTTGGCTTAAATACAATTCTTAAAAAACTATTTAATGAGAGAGAGAGAGACCTTTTCTGTGTCAAAGAAACAAAGTTGAGCCGGTGCTTTGTTAAAGATTTACTTTATACTTCGTTTAAATCTTTAAATGTAACCCATATTATAATACGTACGATTTTGAGTCGCATTAAAGAATTGCTTTGTTATCTTAAGTCCAAAAAATAATTTGTATTGTAATCTAATATGCATACTAATTTAATTAAGAAATTTATGTTAGATGTTAATTATATAGTTTTGATTTAAAGAAAAAAAAACTACCTTGGTATTTAAGTGCTAACTATAACACACATAGAGTTTTGAATCTTTGATTATCAGTTACTATCTAACTTTACTAATAAAAGAAAATAATGAGGATGATGTGATAATTCCACATTCATTCTTAATCTAATCTTTATTCTCATTTATTCTATCTATACATGGGTTATGGGTAAAACCATTTTGTTAAATGGGTTATAATTTTCTTTCTAATCTTTCATCTCATCCATCCTATCTATCCATGGGCCATGGGTCAAAAGAATTTTGGCAAAAAGGTTATAATTTCCTTTATAATTCTCTAATTCCTCATCTTATTTATCCTATATATCCATGAGTTATGAGCCAAAACAATTTTGACAAATGGGTTATAATTTCTCTTCTAATTTTTAACCTCTCATTTCATTCATTATAGTTATCAATGGGTAATGAGTCAAAACAATTTTAACAAATGTCGTATATTATTGTAAACGTGTAATGGTTTATCTTATTCTAATTTCTCAATTTGATATTATAGACTTCTTATTATTTGTAGTATATATTTTATTTTCTTCTTATCTTTAATTTTGTTCATTTCTTTCAAAAAAAACGTACCTTATTTATTTTTATTATTTAACAAATCCCGTGTAATACACGGGTTCAAAAGCTAGTTCAATATAACATGTGTGTACTAAAATTATTTCTTGTAATATAAAAGTTCTAAACCATTCTACAATTTTGTTTAGTTGTTGTTTCTAAGTTTTATAATTATCAGTTTATATAAAAATTGTGTAACATATATTAATTCATATGTTTTGTTACAATATAGTTCATCATAACAAATCTACAAAACTTGAATATTTTGTCTTTAGACATTAATGAAAAAACTATGATTTTGGAGTAAACACTCTCATTTCATCATTTAATTTAGAGTAAATTATGGTTTTCGTTCTCATAGCGTTAACAACCGCTATTGCAATCCAGTATGTTAAAAGTTGTGATGTCAGACCCTAATATTTTATTTTCGTTGCAATTAACTCTACAATCTACATCATTAACACCGTTAAATATTTTTGTTAAATAAAGACGTATTTAAGTCTTTTCCACCAACTAATAAATTTATGTAAAGATAACTCACCTACTCGGATGTCCGGGTTAAACACCCTGCCCACCCAAATAGGAGAAATCACAGCATTACGTTTGACACAAATTTTTGTATTTAGTTGGCATCATTTTTATTCAACCATCTTTAGAATCTAATTTTTCTTTCTTTTTTCTACAACTATGGAGAACCTAACTTTCACAATTTGAAAAAGAAAAATTTTTATCAACACTTCGACACTGCTAGTTTGTTTAAACAAAAGTACCAATTAGGTTCCGAGAAAAAACATCTATGATCATAACAAGCTAAGATTGGAACAAAAAAAACTTATTACAGAATTGAAGTGAGGAAGATCATCCGCTTTTCTTGATACTTGCCTGCATTTTTAGTTGTAGTTAAGCTCAATAAAACACTGCAAAAAATTAACTGAAATATAATCACTTAACCATCAACTTGCTATTGTAACCGGAGGTGCCAGACAATATTTTTTGAATTATGGTCTCGTTTTCATGAGCAAGCAACATCAACAAGAAGAAGTCACATGTTTTAATCTTCTTGTTTCATGTTTAAATCTCAAATGTTGTCAGATCATGGCAAGACATATAATATAGAGTATAACCCGAATTGGCTCATTTGTTAGTAAAGTAGTAAAATGATCAGCTCTAGTGTTTCTGTAACTTGTTCTTGCATACCAAGATGTGTTTTTTTTCCTAGTCATGATAGTTCTTTACCCTTTATGAGATACCCTAAATGGGTCCAACTTTTTCTTCATCTATTTCTTGACAAACGAATGAAAAAGAGAACTAACGGCCAAACATCATACAACTTTATCATCTACCAGAAATATACCATCAACAATTAGTCTTTTTGTGTGGTTAAGACAAGCATTATTCACTTTGGGTCAACAAAATAGACATAAAACATGAATCTAGAGTGCCATTAATCAACTAACCTCATGAGTGTAAAGATCAAGTAACATGAAGGATCTTCAAGTTCGATGGAGAAAGGAACCGTTAGCGTTCAAACGAGTAAGAAGAAGAAGAAGAAGAAGAAGAAGAAGAAGAAGAAGAAGTGTAGGTCCCGAGACGGGTGGATCTAACAATAATCTTGGATCAACCGAACTTAGTGCTAGCGGAAATCACACTAAGCCACCTAAGTGGTCTCGGATCTTGAGATGTTATTTTCGGTAGTTTGAGAGAAAGAGAGAAAGCTGAGAGAGAATGAGAGTTTGCCAAAAGGTTTTCTATTGATTAATCATATATATGTTTACTTCTCATGGCATGCTTCCTATTTATAGGGAAGCATGCATGAGAAGTAAGTCACATCAAATGCCCAATGGGCTTTACAACATTATTTCTTTTGGGCCTAAACATTCACAACTAACAACTAGAGCCCAATACATATAATTACAATACAAAAGACTAAAACTACAAAATGGGACTAACAATCTCCCTCTAGTCTTTAGTATTGAAACTCGTCGGTATCGTAGACCAAACATTCGTCCTCGGTTAGTGAAAGTTTAACAAGTCTACGCACGAACTTGTTGAAGGCTTCAACTATCTGGTCTGTCTTTCTGACGTCCCAAGTCCTCGACGGTTCCCAGTGGCTTGTTGTAGAGCTTCTTCACATTCTCAATGTGTAGACCCATAAGCTCATGCTCGTCAAACACTCAAATCTCGTGCATATCACGGCAGTGGATGACGGACTCACCGGTTTTGTTATCAAACTCCCAGTCAATGAAAACTCGGAGAGCGTTGGGAAGATAAGGCTCGCCGTGATAAATCTCGTGACAGTCTTTCGGTGCCCTGTATCTCCACATGGTGCGAGGCTCTCCTGTAGCTGGGTCTATCTCCTTTGGGTTCTTGTACTTGAGACCCTTATTCGGCTCAAAATCTTTGTAGTCGACCCTCGATTGACGATGAAGATAATCGGGGATCCAACTTTCTAGCGTACTTCCAACCGCACCATGGCCTAGAGCTTTTCGGAGATAATTGATGTCAAGCTCTGGTAGCCACTTTAGCTCGTGGTGGTTGAGATAAATAATGTCTCCGCTATATCCTCTGATGGCCCAAACATTGTTCCTCTTATCATACTTCGCATAAACGATCAGCGAATCGTCATGATAAGGGTAATTGAGCAAGCGGGCACACACATGACTTGACACAATGTGCGTCTTTCTCTTCTTCTTTGGTGGTTCCTGTGTCAAGTCGGCTGCTGGAGTTAAGACGGGATCTGTTGCAGGTGCATCTGAAGCTTGAGCAGGAGGAGTATCTGGATTTGGCGAGTAGTTGATGTCGTCATCTGGCTCGTTCACTGCCTCCTCCGTTCTTGTTAAAAAATCTTCAAAACTCATACCCGCCTCAATAAGAGCATCCACCATCCCTGTAACATTACCTGCAGAAAAAACATCTTTATATAAATCGTCAATCTGTGAGTCGTGCTCCCTGACTTTACTGGCAGAGTCTGGATCAGCAGGGTCTTGAATATCATGTTGAGAATGTGGAGGTGATTGAGTGTTATCTCCACCTCCACCTCCTGCTGCCCTGCCCCCCTCCATCTCCTCCATTCCCGCCATCATCATTACCGTCGTCATCCTCATCAAAACTATTATGAACGTCATCATCGTCATCATCTTCTTCATCATCATCGTCATCATCTTCTTCATCACCATCCTCATCATCTTCATCATCACCATCGTCACCAACATCTTCTTTATCACCTTCATTACTACCACTAACACCGCTAGACTGGCCGCCCTGTTGTACTAACCGACTAACAGTCGCCTCTCCTTCAGACGCCTCAACCCTTACTCCTCGCAAGGCCACACTTGGACCTGCGGTGGGATGCGAACCACCAGCCTGAGAAGTCTCACCAGACCTTCTCCAACTTATGAAAACTGTATCAAGTCGATCCTCCAGACCATGAAAGTCATCCTCATGAATACCCATAAGGTCTGAGGCCGCTTGATACTTGCTCACCAGCTCTTCATTTGTTTTCAGCTGAAGCTCATTGAGATGATCGTGTTCCTTGAGCTTCTCTTGAACAACCTCCATTTTGGCTCTGAGTGTATCGAGGGAAGCGGATGAAGCAAGCTGATTCTCTAAGTTTGTGACTCTAGAGTTTGTAGCTTCTTTCTCAACATCCCATCTTCGAGTGGCATCCTCAATTTTCTTGTTAAGACTTGTTCTGAGGGCGCTTGCTGATGGTAGGCTTCTTTCAAGAGTGGCCAATCTATCAGCAAGCCTTGAATGGTCTGCTCTCAGATTGGCATTTTGAGATGCTTCGTTGTTCAGCAGCAGTTGTTGATTCTGGACCCTGGTGTGAAGTGTGTTAATAAATAATCTTTGATTCTCCAATTGAGCCTCATTCACGGCCTTCACTTCCTCCAGAACTTGTACCCTTGATTTCAACTCTTCCTTTTCCTTTTCATCTGCAATCTCCTTTACTTTCAAGTCTTTGATAAATCGGAGAAGCCCAATTTCACGTTCCGCCCTTTTTACGTTTGATTCCTCCAGTGTTACGATCCTATCGAGGATAGGATCGGCGTACACTGGAGGTGTCGAAGACTTTCCTCGGGCAATGGGTTTGGGTGAGATAATGGTGGATGGTAGGGTAGCGGACATTATAGGTGGTGAGGTTGTTTGCAAAGGTAGGGTGATGGGTTGGGTGAGGATTGGTGAAGTTGTAGTGGTGGGTGGTGTTGGTTGTGTCATAGGTAGTGTTATGGTTTGGGTTGGGGAAGTTATAACGGTTTGGCTCCATAAGCTGGTTGTTTGGATTGGTGAGCTGAAGACGGATGATGTGAATATGGAGGAAGTTGTTGGTTCGGTGATTGGTTGAGTGGGTGGTGTTGTGATTTGGGAAGGTTCGGGTTCGGTTTGGGTTAGGTGTGTGACTGGAGTTGTGGGTTGGTCTTGAGGTGGTGAGGGTGGTATTTGGGGTAGGAAGGTAGAAATTGGTTGGTCTATTGGAGTGGTTTTGGGTGAGGATTCAGGTGAATCGTGGAGCAAGGTTTTGGTTTTCTTGGATTTGGATTTCTTTCTTGTCTTTGGCCTTTTGTGGGTAGGGATGGATTTTTGTTACATCTAATGCTTTGAGGGCTTGGGCTAGGGCTTCTTTGGTGATTTTGGGTTGGTCAGATGGTTTGTCCTGTGAGGGAATCTTGACAAGAATCTTGGATGACTTCTGGGAGTCCCCAAGTTTCCTCAGACGCTTCAAGGGTGGCTGGTCTTCCTCTTCCTCTTCAAGCTCAATGACCTTGCCCTTCTCAGCCTCCTTCCTCTTTAAATCATGCTTGGCCTTTGTGCGGTCCTCAAGAGGCTCATCAGACGAATCTTGTTCTGCCTCGACCTCTGGCTCATCCTCCTCTTCACGTGTAACAAATGCCTCATCCCCAGCCGGATCTGTTTCCTCAAACAATCCAAATTTAGGACCCGGCCTTGGTCCTATATACTGGTGTCCTCTTCTTTTGGTGCTAAGCAACACTCCAAAGATTGATGTCTTGATCTCATTCACATGATAGGGCTAGGGAAATGACTTCTTGTCCTTGGCTTTCTTTGATCCTAGCCTAGGGACATCTGGAATTATATCATCAAGAAGCATCTGTACAAATCTTGGGTACATAAGCCATGTCGCCCCACTCTTAATATTCCCCAACATGCATAGGAATATCCTTCGAGAGTAATTGAACTTCTCTCGAGTCGTCAGTGCAAACATAATGCGGACCCAGTCAGTACTCATGCTATCAACCCCTCCACGAATATCAGTAAAGCAATGAGTGACTATGTGGAATAGAAACCTCCAGTATGGTGGAAGATGTTTCTTCTCGAGGCTCTTCCACTCAGTGTCATATCCCATATGTGTAACAAAATCAACTAGCTTCTTCATGTCTCCCTTCTCATATGTAAAATCTGGCTAGTCAGCAATCTTGAACACACGTCTAATATCTGCTTCAGTAATCGTTAACTCCTGTCTTGCAACCTTTGTTGTGAACGATAGGGAATCATCATCAACTTTTGCAAAAGCCCAGAAATCCAGAACCCACTTGTAGTAAATAGCTGGGTCGGCATGCGCAAGGGGTGATTGCTTGAGCCCCTTGACCATAGATGTGAATACTTTATCTGCCTTAGACTTAGGCAACCTGAGAGCACAAAAGTTATTATGACCCTGAGATTAAACCATAAGAACATGAGTATCATCATTATAACGGAACAAAATAAATTATATACATATGCCTTAAATATTTGCATAGTACTTAACTTAGTTAAATTTTACAATAAATTTATCATATACACTTTAGATTTTATAAGTTAGTTAATAATCTACTAAGTCCAATCTGTATAAGGATTAAGTCCAAATCAGTCCAAAAGTTCAAACAGTCCAACAGTCTAGTAGTCATCAGTCTTAAATTTTAAAAAATTTTGCTAAGTATAACTTTTTCGCATGACACTTATTTCGCTTCGCATGGGATGCGAAGCGAAACAAGGACTCAATTCGCTTCGCATGATCATGAGAAGCGAAACAAAGAGTATTTCGCTTCGCATGATCATGAGAAGCGAAATAAAGGTATTTCGCTTCGCATGACCATGAGAAGCAAAACCTTCTTCCAAGCGAAAGAGTTCCTTGGCACAAATTTTGACTCCTTTTCTTTTCCTTGGGTGTTGCCTAGCCCTGAATTGTATTTCTGGAAAGTTTGAACCCGAAAACTTTTAATTTACTTGGTCAATTTTAACCATAGAACCCATGATACATTAAATCAAATCTAATACTAACAACTAATGATGATAAACATAAATCTAAGGTCACATAAATCTAAGGTCCTAATTACAGGTTATGATCATGAGAACATAAAAAAATCAACAGATCTGCTTTAGGTCTAGCCGACGGTTCACTTGAACCGCCGTCTCGATCCTCGAGAACCCAGAAACAAAGAATCATCAAGATGAACGATGGTGTTTGTGTTGTTATACCATGGGAGCGTGATCTGGATTCAACGACATGATGGATAATGAGTAGGCCGGATCTTTTAGGGTTTGAAGGATGAAAGGATGAAAGAGAAGAGAGAGAGTGAAAAGTAAAAGTGTTGAAAGATATTTTAGGTTTTCTATATATATAGGGTCAGCCTATCTCGCGATAAGGTTAAAACATGGCGAATATTCACCAAAAATACACTCTCGGTCCTCGGTCTTTAAAAAGATTTGCATTTTCAAATCCGAAAAACATTTACCCACAGAATCCAAGCACTTGTTTAATTTTTATGATTTTCTTTTGTCGGTCCATAACAGTTAAACTTTGCACTAACGATCTCTTAAACATAAGCATAAAATGAAATAAATATAAGAAATTAAAAATAAAAATAAAATAAATAATATAAATAAAATTAAAATAAAATAAAATAAGATTAAAAATAAAACTGAAAATATTAAACTATAAAGGTACTTAATATTTTAGAAAACAAAAACAAAACAGAATAAACTAAAATAAAAGAAAATTTAAAACCTTTTGAAGTTAAATAAAAATATTGAATTAATTTACATAGTATTGGTTTAGTTAATTTACAAAGAACGATTGCGACATGGAATCATATTGATTTGCAAAGCCAATATAACGTCTCCATTTTGAAGTTATTGTGACACAAATTTATCACTGACTATAGATATTGTCCACCTTTTTAACTTGACAAGTGTTTTGATGTCAAAGTGATACATTTGAAGTTCAATTAGGCACGGTGCTTATGTGGTCCCCACTTAATCAGACATGTTACTGATTCCATCATATCTCGGGTTTACTTTGTGTTAACATATCACCTCAACTTGACTTAAACCTTTCTTAGTTGATCACAGTACTCTTATTAACATACTTGACTTATTGTACACTGTACACATGACACTTTGTGCATTGCACACTTGACTCGATCTAGAAAGATTAAAATAAAGCAGAAGTTCAGGCGATAACAATCAGGTCGGATAATACCATATTATCACGCAGAGAAAGTCCAAGGCTTGAACAAAAGAAAGAAGATAAAACAAAGCAGAAGACTCAGGGCCTTAACAATCAGATCTTGTATGACTACAAACGTAGAAAGTCCAAGGCTTGAGTCAAAAATAAATAAAGAAATAAAGCAGAAGTTAAAATTCCTAGGACTGACTCTTTTTCTGACTCTTTTTCTTTTGTTTTTCTGACTCTTTTGTTTTTGTTTTTCTTGCTTTTCTTGATGTTTTACTTGACTCTTTTCTTGACTCAATGATAATTAAAATTGACACTGACTTTCATAAGACCACTGTGATCAGGTAAAGAGAGGCTTGGGTATGACATGTGTAATTACATTTTATCCTTCATTGATATGACTTAACTAGAATCATGCAACCGCTTCTTAAACGTGTTGTCACTAGCAGCGGCAGAAATTTAAGTTTATATCGCCCAACGTTTACTTGTTTGTCAAGCCTATCTACACATCAATGAATGACTTTGTAGTCTTTTGTTCTATTCTTTTGACTTGCTAGGATCAATACATACCAATGTACTATCATTTTCCATATGGTCGGATCAGGTTCTTAATTGAAAATTTTAAATGTCCGACTCCCTCTACGAAGGAGCTCCCTCTAAGCGGGACAACACTTTTTAGAGTTTTCTTAAGATTTTCTTAAATAGGATGAAATTAATATTATATATAAAAATTAAAATCTTTTTGTTAAGTCAAGTGACTTGATTTTTGTTTTACTAAAAGTAAATTTAAAATCTTTTTGGTGAGTTAAGGTTAACTCATTTTCTCCCTCTAAAATTGTGACATATTTGAAAAATATTTACTATTTTAAAACCAAAAAAAAATTTACTCAAAAGAGATCATGCCCACTGACTCCACGAGAAACAAAAATCGGGCACGACTAAAGGCTTTAGTAAAGAGATCTGCAAAGTTATAGTCAGTATGGACCCTTTTTATGTCGACAAGCTTACGATCATAACAATCACGAATAAAGTGTATTCGGATGTCAATGTGCTTGGTCTTTAAGTGCTGGACTGGGTTTTTAACAATTGCAACGGCCGCCTCATTATCACATTTTATCGTGGATCCATAGAAATTCAAACCGTAATCCAGCAGCTGATGCTGGATCCATATCACTTGAGAGCAGCAGCTGGATGCGGCGATGTACTCGGCTTCTGCTGTAGAGGTGGATACGGTGACTTGTTTCTTGCACTGCCACGAGATCAACCGATTACCCAGGAATTGACATCCACCAGATGTTGACTTTCTGTCCAAGTTGCATCCTCCATAATCACTGTCAGTGTAAGCATGAAGTTCCAAGGGTGACTCCTTTGGATACCAAAGACCCAAACGTGGTCTACCCTTCAAGTATCTGAAAATACGCTTGACAGATGTCATGTGGGATTATCTTGGGTTAGACTGATATCTGGCACACTGACAAACAGGGAACATGATGTCCGGTCTGCTTGCAGTAAGATACATCAGGGAACCAATCATTGACCGGTAAAGGTGTTGATCGACTGGTTTTCCTGATGGATCAGGAGCGAGAGTAGGTCGCGTAGCGATTGGAGTCATGAAAGATGTTGAGTCCTTGAAACCAAATTTCTGAACAATGTCGTGAACGTACTTCTCCTGGTGTACTAAAGTCCCGTCCTTCTTTTGCTCAACTTGTAAGCCCAGGAAGAAAGTCATCTCCCCTAAGGAACTCATTTCAAATCGTTGTTGTATAACCTCAGAGAACTCCTTGCACAGATCCTCATTCGTGGACCCGAAGATGATGTCATCAACATAAACTTGGACCAGAATCAGATCACCGTTGACCTTCTTGACAAAGAGAGTTTGATCGACAATTCCTCGCTTGTATCCATTCTTCACTAAATGATCGGCCAGTGTGGCATATCATGCACGAGGTGCTTGGTGAAGACCATAAAGTGCTTTGTCAAGGCGGTAAACGTGATCAGGATGACTTGGATCTTCAAAACCTGGAGGTTGACTGGCATAGATCTCTTCTTTTACTTTCCCGTACAAGATAGCAGTCTTCACATCCATTTGATACACTTTGAAGTTCATGTACGAGGCGTATGCCAGAAAGATGTGAATTGCTTCTAGTCTGGCTACTGGTGCATAGACTTCATCGTAATCAAGACCTTCACGTTTCCAAAAACCTTGCACAACAAGCCGGGCTTTATTTCTAATGATCACCCCCTTGTCATCTTTCTTATTTCGGAACACCCATTTCGTTCCGATCGGCTTCTTATTCTCTGGTTTCTTCACTAGCCTCCAAACATTCATCTTCTTGAATTGTAACAGTTCTTCTTGCATGGCTTCAACCCAAGAGTTCTCTTTCAGTGCAACCTTGTAGTCCTTGGGTTCTACCTGTGAAATAAAACAAGCAAAAAGACATCTGTTAATGTTACCGAAAGTACTGCGTGTTTGGATGCCAGCGGACGGATCTCCAATGATGTTCTCAGTCGGATGTCGACGATGAATTAGTAGCTGTGGAATCTGGTCGACATGCTCGACTGGTGTGGCCTTAAGCTGGATAGTCAGACTCTCAATTGGATGAAAAGCAGTAGTCGCAGGGACATAAACACTTGTTTGAGGATCAATTTCACCTTCTTGTGGTTTAACCAAGTGTTCTGGAGGAATGGGACCTTCCCATAGGTTGTCATAGAATGGGACAACTACTGCTGGAATAGAGGTAGTGTTGGTGTTATTAGAATCATTATTCGGACTTGGTTCAACCTGCACATTTGATGCATTGACCTCCATTGAAGGTCCTTGATTGTCTTCTTCTGAGGGAGGTGTGGGGACAGATTCCACCACACTTGGTTCTGCAGGAGCTGGCTCTGCTTGATCGACTTGAATATTTTGATTGTTGTCGGGTGACACATATGAATCAGAATCTGAATCAGTCATGTCTTCAACAACTGGCATTTCAGTGGTGTCGGCAGAGGGCTTCTCATCATTAACCGGGGCTGGTTGATTCGCTTGTATATTAAGTATGGGTGTAGCAGCAGCTATGTCAACATGTCCAAGATCTTTCAAAACAACATGCATCAGGATAGACTGATCATCAGCAGGTTGAACCGGTGGAGAAACAATAGGGGAAAACATTGGTACAGCGGGTGTCATGTACATTCCATGAAACTGCTTGACAAACTTTCATAATCAAACGTCCAGTCCGAACCATTGTGTGCATCAGTAGGGTTCAATTCTTGCCAATCAATGTTGAAAGACTCCAAGATTACTCTAGTTTTCTTGTTGTAGACCCGATAAGCACATTTGTCAGCAGCATAACCAACAAAATAGCACTCATCCGCCTTTTCAGCAAACTTGGAGGTCGTTCCAGCATTTGTTTGGAGTATGGTATATGGACATCCAAACGTTCTGAAGAAATTCACCCTTGGCTTCGTTCCATAGAAGACTTCATACGGAGTCTTGTTCAATCTTTTGTTCAGAAGCACACGATTCTGGGTAAAACAAGCAGCGTTGATGGCTTCACCCCAGAAAATCAATGGTAGTTTGGAATATGAGAGCATTGTTCTAGCGGCTTCCACCAAAGTACGGTTTCTTCTTTCAACCACCCCATTTTGTTCGAGAGTGTAAGGTGCGCTGAGTTGATGAACAATTCCCTTGTTGTGACAGAATTCATTCACCACCTTGTTGCAAAACTCTGTGCCGTTGTCACTTCTGATACACTTCACCTTCTTGTCAATTTGATTCTCATTCAACACGATAAACCTGAGCAGAAATTGTGATGTCTTGTCCTTGTGCCCTAACAGAAATGTCCAACTGAAACGCGAGAAATCGTCAGTAATAACCAGACAATAGGCTTTTAGACCTATTGCCATTGGTTGAATTGGACCGAAAAGGTCCATGTGCAATAGCTGAAGAGTGGAATTTACAGAATTGACTGTTTTGGGTCTGTGAGGGAGTTTGTGTTGTTTGCATTTAGAGCAAGATAAACATTTTTCTGCACAGTGAAAAGATTTTACTGGTAAACCCCTCACATGGTCACCTTTAACCAACTTATTCAAGTTCTTAAAGTTGACGTGACTCAACCGTCGATGCCATAAAGATGAATCATTCTCCGAGGCCTTGGACATCAAGCAAGAAGCATAACGCATGGAATAATTGCTTCTCATGTCCAGAATGTAAGCATCATTATGCCTCGGAGCACGCAACATGATCCACTCTTCAGGGAACTTAAAACCTGGTTTTAGAATGAGACATTCATTTTCTGTAAATAGGTTGAGAATTTCTTATCACAGATTTGAGACACACTGAGCAGGTTGTGGTTGAGCTGTTCCACCAGATTAACCTCATCAAATGTCAAAGTACCATTCGAGACCTTCCCTTGTTTGGTTATTTCTCATCCAATGTCGCCGGCAAAAGAAACATGTCCACCATCGTATGATTTGATGTCGAACAACAGGGACTCGTCTCCTGTCATGTGTCGGGTGCAGCCACTGTCCAAGTACCAAATACTGTTGACAGGCCGTCCTGGCTGACCCTACACACACGAAGAACCAGTTAGTGGAGGGTTTCCCGAGACGTACTTGTCTCGGGAAAATTAAACACAAAATCACCAAGTTTAATTTTATGATTTCTGAAAATGTAATCTTTTGGTGAGTCAGAATCTGAAGAGCAATCCCTCGAGGAGCTAGAATTATGATTTCCTCGGTTTTGAAATGATTTTCTTGATTGCCTTCGTTTTGGTTTAGGTTTAATCACAAATTCTTCTTGATTAGCCTTTGAGAAAACCTTTGAAGGGTTCTTGGGCTTTTCAGCTTCAGATCCCTTAGCTAACCACTTCCTTTCTCTTTGGGTTAGCCAAAATGGTTTCTTGGGTTTTTTGGTTCTTTTGGGTCTTAAATCTGTCTCACTGGCTGAAGTGTAAGTTTGATGAGGCATTTTCTTGGTTTGAGCATTATACTTAGGAAATGTCTGACCAAACTCACTGTTGAAGTCTCTTTGTTGCTTATGCCAGTTCTTGCAATGTCTTGCAAGATGAGACGGATTGCCACAAACAAAGCAACATTTTCTTTTAATGCAATTATAGATATCTTGATCACTAAGATATGTGGGATAAGGTGGTGTGGTTGGGTTAACTTGTCTTATCTGACTGATAATGATGAACATTTGAAAATTTTGAAGCAAAATAATTTGAATGTTTGGGTTTCTGTTGCGAATAATAATAGTCACTATCAATTTGATCATAATATTGAGCACTATTGTTCAAATTTGTATACTGGGAAAAAGAAGTTTTCTTTGGTGGCACGTATTTACAGGAGGTGCTTGGTTCTTCATATTCAAATTTGGATTTCTTTTTTGATAAGTTCTCAACATTATGATCAGTTGATGAGCAATTCTGACTAGTCTGTTCATTAACCTTGACTTCAATGGTTTCATCAAAAACAGTTTCACATTCTGAAGAAGAACATACACTTTCATTACAAATATTTGTACAACAGTCATCAACCGATGTTTCACAAAACACAGCTTCTGATCCTGACATTAAGCTTTCTAACATTGATTCACACACTTTATTACAGACAGGATTGTTAATCGTTTTGGTTAGACCCACACAAGATTAAAAACGGGGTTCTAATTCTCCTTTTGGTTTACAACCCTGGTTAACCTTCCCACAATCACCACTTACATCACCTGCTACACAAGACACATTGACGTTAGACTTATCAGATGATGGAATTTGAGCTTTTAATGGAGAGGCAGCAAGAACGAATTTCACTGGTTTTGGTACCTTACCAATCCCATAGGCCATCTCTTTATCAGGAGAAGTATTATAGCTAAAATGGGGTAGGCAAGTGTAATTATCATTCATTGGTGGAGGCACCGCTGAATAATCATAACCTAGTCCCGATTTAACTTTAGTACTTCTCTGAGCTCCAATAAGATCATCTAATTGTTCAGATGATGCTTCAAATATTTCAACTTGTTTTTCCTTTTCTCGTTTATCAGAAATGTCAAGTTTCAACTTTTCAATCTCATCTTTCAAATTATTAATTATGTTCTTATAATAGATGACATTGTGCTCTCCTTGAAAAATTTTAAGTTTAAGATTTGCAACATCATCGTGATGAGTTTTAATCTTTTCAACACAAATCTTGTCAGCCTTAACATATTCAGCATTTAGTTGAGGAAGTTTTGCATTTTCTTTCAAAAATTCGTCCTGAAGATATCTATAATATGTAACTTTGTTCACGCAAGCTTGAGAGCAAAGATTTTTATTTACCTCATCAGAGAGTAATGCATTAGAACTTGCAGCAGTGGATGAGGATGCTTCATCATTTGTCGTGAAAGCCATGCCAGCCATGTTGAGAGGATTTTGCAGCTCTTGGAATTGATCATCCCAATCCATACCAGTTTGGACCTCCGACTGGGAGACAAGGGCCTTTGAGTTTGTACTTGAATTGCCCTTATGTGGATGATTCCCAACTCTTTGAGCTGAGCTGCTTGGCTTCTGCACTTCATGCCTCTTTCCAGCAACTTTGCTGTTTTCTTCCTCTGTTACCTCGGTCACACGAATATCATTTGCTGGCTTTGAGGGATTCGTGCACTCTCGTGAAAAATGACCCATCTCACCACAGTTGTAGCATCGTAGCTTCAATTTGTCAAATCAAATCCTTTTCCTGTCAGAGTCATTGAAGCTATCCTTCCCATACGTCTTCATGAAGTTTGTGGCTCTTTGCACAGCCATTGCCATTTGGTATTTGATATCCATCTTTTCAAGATCCTTCTAATTGATATCTTTCAAATCCCTAGTCTCAAAGTGTGGTGGCAATAGATTTCCTTGCAATAATTCTTCATGACATGACAGAAAGGCATGAACTATTGAGACATTTGAGTCATTCAACAACGGAAGAGCTTCACAGTAACTTGAAGGTTTGCTTGGTTGAGTTTTTGAAGATGAGGAAATCCCTTGAGCTTTCAATGCTTGGGCAACCGCACTGTCGACTGCCTTTTGAAATGAGCTTGTACTTGAAGAGTCTGATGGATTGTTGGTTGAGATGAAAGCAGTTGGTTGTGAAGGCACACTTGGGGAGTACTTAGGAGTGGTCACAGGATACACATTCTGTTGAGTCTTGCTAATAAAAGCAGTTGGCATTGAGGAAGCAATATTCACTCCAGCTTAATTCAGAGAACTTAAATGATTGTTCATTCTCATCTGCTCATCCATTTCAAATGATTTGATAGTAGAAATCAAATCACTGTTTGTCATGGCATTCAGATTAGTTGTTCTTTTGATCGTGATTTTGTTTGTACTCCAATTGTAGGGCAACAAATTCATCAACTTGTGATTGACCTCAGAGTTGGTTATGTTCACACTGGTAGCTCTGACTCTAACCATCAGCTTCTCAAATCTCTTTACCAAATCCAACACAGCTTCACCTTGTCGATGGTTGAACATATTGAACTCTTCATTCAATAGGGTCTTTTTGTTTTCCCTAATTTCAGCATTGCCTTCAATCTTTTCAACAAGTGCTTCCCACAAACCCTTAGCACTTGTGTGTTCATGAAGAGTCTCAGTGATCTCATTTGAAAGACAGGCAGTTAAAATGAGATAGGCTTTCTTGTCTTGTGCTAATAAGTCTCTGTCTGCTTGATCATAGTTTTCAACAGTTTTAAGTTGTTCCCTAGCATCAGTGCGAGTCACAGGAAAATGAGGACCTTGTTCAAAACATCTCATTAGATCAGTTTCAGTCAATGAGATGTAGTTCATGAACCTAAATTTTAAGTCGGCAAAGTCGTCATCTAAGGTCATAAACTTAGGAGGTTTCTGAGGGGTTCCCACTTGGTTTTCCAACAACAAATATCCCTTTAGCAACTCAGAATCAGTGATTGTCATGGTCTTGGTGGTCTCAAACACTTATCCAACCTTAAGAAAACTTGAATTTTAAAACAGCCAACTTTTTCGCGCGAAACAGCTTTCAAGCGAAGCGAAAAAGATGTTTCAAGCGAAGCGAAAAAGTTAAGCAAGCGAAGCGAAAAATATGTGAACAGTAAAGCGAAGTGAAAAAGTTCCAAGCGAAGCGAAAAAATTCCAAGCGAAGAGAAAAAAGTGAACAGTGATGCGAAGCGAAAAAGTTTTAAGCTTCCAGAAGCAATCTTTCTCGGGGTCTGTTCTACCTAACTTGTCAGTACTAGGTCAAAGGTTGGTACATTGATTTTGATGCCGTGAGAAGCAAAAAACTTAACCTTTGTTAACACCTTTCAACAAACCGTAACACCAAATTTTACTACCTTTTAGCCTAAAACTTTTTAGATCTAGAACTTAAACACTTTCTAAGACATTTTGTGAAGATTTTGTTTTTGTATTTTTCTTATTTTTGTGGTTTTTGTGAACTTTCTTTTCAAGAACACTTGTTTTCTTCTACTCAAGATCAAAGCCCAAGGTTGTAATCCAAAAACCCTCAACTAGCGAGCCGAAGCTCTGATACCAATTGTAGGTCCCGAGACGGGTGGATCTAACAATAATCTTGGATCAACCGAACTTAGTGCTAGCGGAAATCACACTAAGCCACCTAAGTGGTCTCGGATCTTGAGATGTTATTTTCGGTGGTTTGAGAGAAAGAGAGAAAGCTGAGAGAGAATGAGAGTTTGCCAAAAGGTTTTCTATTGATTAATCATATATATGTTTATTTCTCATGGCATGCTTCCTATTTATAGAGAAGCATGCATGAGAAGTAAGTCACATCAAATGTCCAATGGGCTTTACAACATTATTTCTATTAGGCCTAAACATTCACAACTAACAACTAGAGTCCAATACATATAATTACAATACAAAAGACTAAAACATCAAAATGGGACTAAGAAGAAGAAGAAGAAGAAGAAGAAGAAGAAGAAGAAGAAGAAGAAATGTTAATATTATTTAGTTCTTTAAATTACCAAAAGAAAAGTAACTTAACCTTATAACAGGATTTCCCAATTTTGAGGTCCTTGACATGATAAAGGTCAAGTATAAATCTTTTAAGCATCACTTCTTCATAACTAACGTTTGGTGCGTGCCATTAACCTAAGTGTGCTTCAACTAAAGAAGACACATCCAGCAACAAAAGCTTCCCCGTCATTACATATTTAATTGTTAGTGACAAAATATTAGGAGCATTGATTTCATATTATTTTGAAAATCACGACATGAGGATTCGTGTATCCAAAGAACACCAAGTTCTTAACACTCTTTGATGTGATATTGAGCCTCTTGTAACCATAGCAATCGTTCAGCATCAGGTTTCCAATACAGGACTACCTGATAATATACTTTCAATCAAATCTTCATCCAACTTTGTGCGAATAATGCATAAACTCCTAAGGTTTTTCCAACTAATCGCCCCGGCAGGATTAAGTGAACAACCTGACAATTTCAGGTTTGTATAACATGAACTGATGAAAACAAACCGATCCAGCAGAAACTCGGTTATAGGTTCCAAACCCCATAACGTCAAATTAAGGTCTTCAACATTGTAATTCACAGCATAACAAATCCAATTGTGGATCTGAAAATCAATCCGATGATTGTAGTAGCTATGCACTTTAAATTTCTTGAGCTTTAATTGGCGACGTTGAGTTAGGGTTTTGTCGACGAAAGAAAAGAAACCGCGGCGAGCGTGATAGTGAGCCCCGAAATAGGAAAACGAGACTATGAACCAAAGTCCAAAAAAACATGTTTCCATCGTTTAGAGAGAATACCTGTTCTAATGGCGTATTTTGTGTCTAGTAAACGAGAAAGGATTTTAACAAGTAAGCAATCTGATAACTTACTAATTCTATCTTCATCTTTGCGTTCTGACATTTCAAATTCACAACAAACTAGGCTTAAAAGGTAAGCATGGTTGTAAATAGGATTTTAGGGTTTATGGTTTGATACTAATTGGTAAGCATGCATATACAATTTTATGATTTTGGGCCCAACACTACATTTCTAGGCTCTAGAAAGATATTGCATTGGTGGACAAATAAACCGGTTAACCGAACCGATCTAAAAATCGGATCGAAACTGAACCGGTTTGAAACCGATAACGTAGAAACTGATTTGGAACCGATTGAAACCGTAGCTTCGGAACCGGTTTGTAATTTTCTCTACCAAAACCGGTATCAGCCAAAACCGGGCAAACACCGGCCAAAACCCGAATCGAAACCGATCATAAACCGGTTTTGACTTTTGTTATTCAAACCGAACTGGTTTCAACCCAAACCGATTTTGAGTTTTAAATCGATTTTTCACCTCTAATTAGAACGACTAACTAATCCCTAAACTCACAAATACGTGATTCAAAGTATGAAAAATAACTGAAACCGGGTTTTTTAAAACCATGTATATCTGGACCCAATCCTATCCAAAGGGTATGCATTTCAATACAAAAAAACATGTACCTAAGATGGTGGCGGTTATTATTATTTTTTTTAATATATTAGGCTCAAAGACCCAAGTGCCCCATTAATACTTTTTTAGTGCTCTAAACCCAATTTTTTGAGCCAACTTTCCAAGCCCAAGTTTAATTTTTATTTTTGAAAAATAGCAATTAAGTCAACATTGCTTAATTTTCTAACAATTTCATCAATTAGAAATTTAGAAACCGCAAATTTTGAGTGCTCCAAACCCAACTTTTTGAGCCAACTTTCCAATCCCAAGTTTAATTTTATTTTTTTAAAATAACAATTAAGTCAACACTGCTTAATTTTCTAACCATTTCATCATTTAGAAATTTAGAAACAGCAAAGTATACGAGAGTGGGAGACGAAACAGATGCCTGCCGTTTCACATCTCAGATTGTCGTTGTTAAGATCTTTTTGCGATTTTGGTTTCTTGTTTTTATTTTAGAAAAAAAAGACACGTTCATCAATTGTTTATTTGTTTTTATTTTGATTACTATTGATTTTGTTTTGATTTAGTTGTTTACGTTTTTCTAGAAATTCGAAAGGCAAGGGAATTTTGTTGTCAATTGGAGAATGTCGATATGGATTCTAGGTTTTTAAAACATGAAATCACGAATGAAGCAATTGCAAGTGTTATGAAATCAAAAAGCACTTGCAAACAATGCTTTCATAACTGGATCGGACAACGAACCGGACAGGCTGTTGGTTCACTGCTCAACCAATCGAACCGTCCAAATAACTTTTTTCACAAAAAAGACGGTTAAGGTTGAAAAAATTTTAAACTAAAAAAAATCTCATAGTAAACCGATTCAACAGGTCCGGTTCTTCGATCGGACCGACGAACCGCTCCTAACTACCTAGAACCATACCGGTCATGTGACCGATTCCCGGTCTAACAGGCCGAGCCAATTCGGTCTCAAAACACTGCTTGCAAGTGTTACAAAGGAAGCTATAATTGACCCTTTTCAAAAGACAAAATCACGTAGATGTTAGTTGTAATATGTATTTTGTTTATTATGTTTAATGAAATTTGTTGCTTACAATTTTATACTTAGTTTATTTAATGTGATTTTTTCGACCTGACCCATTTTGATTTGACTTGACTTGTTCTAGGTTGATCTTTTGACACCCAATGGCTAAAATTCCTAGTTTCCATCACTGCGTATGCGTATGTGTGCATATGATGGTGTTGTTGTGGAATAGAGTGATGGATGAATTGCAAACCAAGAGGATATCTAGATGAAACGAATCTTGAGTTTTCCTTCACACATATTCTTTCATTTACACCCATGGTGTGTTTTTCAATTTATTTTTTATATTGGTTTTATAATTGTTACACGACAGATCAACCTTAAGGATTCAGATCTTGTAAAATGGTTTAAAAGGGCATAATAGCCATTCATCTGACCCAAAGACCATTGAGAAAATGGCATGGGGGGTTGGGGACTAAACATGCAAGCACAAATGATTGGGTTTCCAGCCTAGTAGTTAACAGGAGCCCATTGCATCGTTAATCTATGGCCCAACTAATTTTGTTATTTTTTGTTGTCACGTGAGTTTTCTTTTTTTCTTTTTTTTTAATTTCAGAAATAAAATTTCTTTTGGTCGATAATCACATATCAATTCTTTCAAAAGCGTGCGGATTGTTTGAAGAAATGATTGAACATATCTTTGTGTCATGCGGCCTAGCCCAAGCAGTTTGGCAAAATATTTCTATCTGGTGCAAGGTTTCTCAGTTGTCCGTTTTCAGTAGTTCTTGCATTGTACAAGCCTACAAAATTCTCAAAGCGAAAGGCGAAGTCGTTTCATACAATTTGTCTTATCACTTTATGGTGTCTTTGGAAAGCTAGAAACGATATGGTGCATGATGGGGTGGCAGCATCTATTGGAAGTGTGATGGAGAGTGTTAAAACGTTAAGTTTCCTTTGGATCAAAAGTAGGTCGGGTGGGGCTGAAATTTCGTGGGCACGTTGGAGTCGGTTTGACTTGTAATGTTGGGTGAATGATTTTATTTTTGGTGTTTTCTGTGCTTGGCTTAGCAACTTGCTAGGCTGGCAAAGTGTGTTGTTGTTGTCGCCTTTTGTGGTTAATGTTATTTGCTTTTTGTTTGTCGTTCAAAAAAAATTCCTTCAAAAGCATATTATACATAAAAGTATACGCATAACTACGTGTGTAATTGTACAGTTTATAGTTGTGTAATTATAAACATATGATATGTAATTATACACTCACTCCAAAAATTAAGAAAAATAGTAAAGGAAAAAGAATAGAGAGAGGCACAACTTGGGAAATGGACAATCCATACGTAGGTTAGTGAAAACAATACCAAGTATTAGCGAACTTGACTGCTCTTTGACTCTTTTCATTTATCATTAAGAAAACAATGTCTGATATTTAAAACTTAAAAATGAAAAATCGGCTTATACATAAGCGGAAGGGACTTGATTATGAAGCTTATCATTTTCAAAAACAAAATCAACCTTTAATTTTCAAGTTGAATAACTCACAATTCAACTTTCAAATCAAAAAATCATACAAAAAAAAAATTTTAAATAAAAATGAAAATTATGCATTCATGGTTTAGCTACAAAACACAAGAACATGTCAAACCACACATATCTATAACTATAAGGTTAAAACATAAGATTAACATTAGTGAAGGTATGAAGCATCATATTCACCATCCTCCTCTCCACCGCTGATAGTAGCATCAGCTTGCTCTTGTAACTGAAAATCAATCAATCAATCATGCCCAGTAAAATCCCACCGACAGCAAAGCTATAAGTAGGGTCTGGGGAGGGTGGGATGTAGGCACACCGTACCTCTATCCAAAGGAATAAAGAGGTGGCTTCCAGAGAGACCCTCGGCTCTAAGTACATGTGTATGAAGCAAAATAAAGGAAATCAAAGTTTAACAGTTATATAAAAACTACTACTAATTATAATAATATTAATAATAAGATCACAGTTTAACAGCTATATAAAAGCTAATAATAATTATAATAATAATAATAATATATGTAAGGGAAATACCATTATGGTATGTGACCTAAATAAGTTAAGTCTAAGCCCTAAGGTATTCAATTCTCTCTAAAAATCCTTAACTTTAATTCTACTTCTCCACGAATTCCTATCCTCAACCATGTCCTCGGAGAGGTTTAGGTCTATCAAATCATGCCTAATCCTCTCATCCCAAGTCAATTTCGGTCGTCCTCTACCCCTCCTCCCCTCTATAGTAATGTTTTCTACGGATCTAACAGGATTCGTCGTCTGTCTTCTCTTTACATGTCCAAACCATCTCAATCTCCCCTCTCTTATCTTGTCTGCTATGTTCGCCACCCCTAATCTCTCGCGAAACACAACGTTTCTTATTCGGTCTAGCCTTGTGTGCCCACACATCCAACGTAGCATTCTCATTTATGCTACCTCCATCTTCCGCACTTGTGCCTTCTTGATGGCCCAACAATCTGTTCCATATAGCATTGCAGGTATAACTGCCACCCTATAGAATTTTCCCTTTAGTTTAGTCGGGAAACTCTTGTCGCACAATATACCTGTGGCTGCTTTCCATCTACACCATCCTACCTGAACTCGGTGGGTCACATCACTGTCTAATTCCCCATCGCTCTGTACAAATGATCCTAAATACTTGAACTTCGTTACCTGCGGGACCACCTGCCCTTCAATTGTGATCTGTGCGTCTTCATTGTCGTTTATCCCACCAAAATCACAGTGGAGGTACTCCGTCTTAGATCGGCTAATCTTTAAATCTTTTGTCTCTAAGGTTGTTCGCCACTCCTCAAGCCTCATGTTTAGATCTTGTTTTTTCTCAGCAAGTAACACAATATCGTCTGCGAATATCATGCACAACGGGAGAGTCCCCTGAATCGACTTTGACAACTCATCCAAGACTACTGCAAAAAGAAACGGGCTCAACGCTGACCCCTGGTGAAGACCTACCTCTACAGGAAAGAAATCAGTATCCCCCACTGGCGCACGGACACTTGTTTCACTCCTGGTATACATATCCATAATTATCTCTATGTATTTCCTGGGCACTCTTCTACCCTCCAAGCACTCCCAGAGCACCTGTCGTGGCACACTGTCGTAGGCCTTTTCTAGGTCAATAAACACCATATGTAGATCACGCTTCTTCTCCCTATACTTTTCCATTAATCTTCTTATAAGGTGTATTGCGTCTGTGGTGGAACGCCCCGGCATGAAGCCAAATTGGTTGACCGTAACCTGAGTTTCTCGTCTAAGTCTACCCTCAATCACTCTTTCCCATAGCTTCATAGTATGACTTAGTAGTTTGATTCCTCGGTAGTTACCACAACATTGGGCGTCTCCTTTGTTCTTATAGATAGGAACTACAACGCTGCTCCTCCACTGGTCTGGCATCTTACCTGATTTGAGAATACTATTGAACAGAGTAGTTAACCACATGACTCATTCCTCCCTCAGACACTTCCACACCTCGATGGGTATGTTGTCTGGGCCAACCGCCTTAGACCTTCCCATCCTCCTAAGTGCATCCTTCACCTCTTCTCGTGTGATCCGTCGGCAGTAGCAGTTATTCGATGGTTTTCGTTGAAAGTTTGTGTTGTCATGTTCTTCTTGGTAAGCTCTCCCATTGTTAAAAAGATTGTGGAAGTAGGTTTGCCATCTTAGCTTGATGTCCTGCTCCTTGACCAGTACATGCCCATCTGTATCCTTTATGAACTTCACCGGTCCTAGATCTTGCCTTCTACGCTCCCTGGCTTTGGCAATCTTAAACATAGCATGTTCCCCCCTCTTTTGTTTCTAGACTTTCATACATCCGTTTAAAGGCCGCCTTCTTTGCTTCCGCCACTGCCTTCTTCGCCTCTATCTTGGCCGTTTTGTAGTTGTCCCTCAATTCCACTCGCTCCTCCTCATTCGTGCACCTCATTAGCTCCCTAAAACATCCTTGTTTGTCCCTTATCTTGTCTTGCACTGCGTCATTCCACCACCAAGACTCCTTATGCCCACTTGTCTTTCTTGTTGTGACCCCGAGAGTCTCCTTTGCTACTTGGATGATCTTTGTCTCCATAGCTTCCCATATATGAGTTGAGTCCCCATTTAGTCGAGCCCGCGTATGCAGTATGAGTTTATCCTTAAACAGTAGGAGATTTTCGTCCTTCAAATTTCCCCATCGAATTCTCGGTGTACCTTTCTTCTCTCGAACAGTCAGCTTATTTCTGAAGGCTATATCTGTCACTAGTAGTCGATGTTGAGTCACAACTGCCTCCCCAGGTATGACTTTGCAGTCATTCCACCAACGTCGGTCTCCTTGCCTCATCAAAAGGTAGTCAATTTGCGTGTCGCGTCCGCCACTGCTAAAAGTGATTAAATGAGAATCTTGTAACTGAAAGCATTACTCAAATTAATGCTTCACGCGTATTCATTGAATATTTATCAAATACAGTTTAATTGTATATATTATACGAGAAGAAAAACAGGTCTTATATCAAAGAGTTCAAATTACGTGATGCATGCTCAACATCTAATTAATGAGCCAATAATTTGTGTTACAATTTGTCAACAATTAAGACAAGCATTTGGAATACATCAACAAAATGTAATCAAACAGGAATAAAAAGTGCCATTAATCAACTAACCTCATCACCGGCGACCTTCAAGTTTGATGGACAGATGAAACCCTTAGCTTTCAAACGACTCAGAACCTACAAACAAAAAACATAACAAATTTTAGCATTATATTCATACAAAGACACCACACCACATATTGTTAAAAAAATAATTATACCTTAAAACATTTACTCCCAATTTTGAGCTCTTTGGCGTGACAAAGCTGGAAGATAATTCCTTTAAGCATCTCTTCTTCTTGAATTGCATCATAACCCCAGTTCAAGGTGAAAGCCATGTAATCTAAATTAACTTCAACTAAAGAATACACATTCGGCAACAAAAGCTTATCCAAGCCCAAAACTCCTTCAATTGTTAGTGACAAAATATTAGGAGCATTGATTTCAAGGATACGGTAATCGAGATAACGTATTTGGTCCACATAATGCCAAGTTCTTAACACTCTTTGAGGTTATATTGAGCCGCCGGTAACCAAAGCAGAAGTTCAACCCCAAAGTTTCCAATACAGGACTACCTGATAATACATTTTCGATCAAATCGTCATCTAACTCCACAAACATAACATGCAAACTCCTAAGGTTTTTCAATCTAATCGTCGTTGACGGATTAAACATACAGCCTAACAAACTCAGAGCCGTGACACATGTATTCCTGGAAAATAACTCCTTATCTAGGAATAAGTTAGCTGTACGTTCCGTATTCCAGAACGCTAAACAAAGGTTTTCAACGTCGCAATTCACAGCATAACGAATCCAGCTATTGATCTGATATACATTATGATTAGCGTAGTAGGTAAACATCATAAATTTGTTGAGCTTGAATTGGGGGCGTTGAGTTAGGGTTTTGTCGACGAAACAAATGAAATCGAGGCTCACGCAACGCTGAGCTCCATCAGCATGTAGGAAAGCGAGATTAGGAACCTAATGCCAAATATGTTTCCATCGTTTCAAGAGTGCGCATGTTCTAACGGCATGTTTTGTTTCAAGTAAACGAGAAAGGATTTCAACGAGTAAGCAATCTGGTAAACTACTGATTCGATCTTCCTCTATAATTCCTTGCTTGATTATACCCTAATAATTAATTAATATTTATATGGCGGCAACTGTAAAAACAGACTTTAAACAAATTTGGCTTTGGGCCTACAGCCCAACTGAATTTTTATAAATATGACCTTTACTTTTTCCGAAGTTACTAATAATTATATTATTAGGTTATAATAGAAACAATGATTTTTTTAGAAAAAATAAGAAATAATCTAGTCTATTGATTTTAGACATGAATTGTTAAGATTAGTTTAGAGAGGAAATCAAGCGTAAATAAGATCATGTGTACTGGATGGAGTGACTCTGGGGGCGTTTTGGGCCATGTGGCGCCACGTCATCCTAAGCGTAAAATAAATCTTGTTCATGTTCGTTCATTTAGCATTAAACTTGTTGACAAACCGTTCGTGAACACTAACCAGAACGACAAATCTTGTTTGTATTTGATCGTTAATTGAACTTGTTTACGAACACAAATGAACATAATCTATTGATTTTAGACATGAATTGTTAAGATTAGTTTAGAGAGGAAATCAAGCGTAAAATAAGATCATGTGTAGCGGATGGAGTGACTCTGGGGGCGTTTTGGGCCATGTGGCGCCACGTCATCCTAAGCGTAAAATAAGTCTTGTTCATGTTCGTTCGTTTAGCATTAAACTTGTTGACAACCGTTCATGAACACTAATCAGAACGACAAATCTTGTTCGTGTTTAATCGTTAATTGAACTTGTTTACGAACACAAATGAACATAATCTATTGATTTTAGACATGAATTGTTAAGATTAGTTTAGAGAGGAAATCAAGCGTAAAATAAGATCATATGTAGTGGATGGAGTGCGTTTTGGGCCATATGGCGCCACGTCATCCTAAGCGTAAAATAAGTCTTGTTCATGTTTGTTCGTTTAGCATTAAACTTGTTGACAAACCGTTCGTGAACACTAACCAGAACGACAAATCTTGTTCGTGTTTGATCGTTAATTGAACTTGTTTACGAACACAAATGAACATAACCTATTTAAGAACAAAGTAACATTCTTAATCCAAAACATTTGAAATAATCACCTTAATGAAATAAGTTAAAAATAATCACCTTAATTAAATAAGAAGTTAAGTAGTTGAGATAATAATATTATTAACACAATCATCCCCAATCATTGGTATTATTCAGACAATGCCAACGAAGCACAAGTTAGATTTGTTGTTAGTTTAAGCAAGACGTAACAATTAATGAAACAAATCGGACATTAATAATAAAATTATAAAACTTAAATGTTAGGTTGGCTATTACAAATAAAATATTAATATAAAACAAACCCTTAACTAACAATCATAAACAAACGAATGTAAACGAACATAAATGAACACATTACCGAACATTCTCTAAAAACAAATGAACGAACGCAACCTCAGTTCATGTTCGTCATTAAACTAAACAAACAAAATTTCTTGTTCGTGTTCATTCATTTATTAAATGAACGAAAGTAAATGTAATTTCCGCTGAACGGTCCACGAACTTTTCCATGAACGTTTGGTTCGTTTACAACCCTATTCTTGGCATATATTTCACACCTCATTGGATTATATTTTACCTTGATCAACACTTTCTTCATTATATAATCTTTAGCAGTTAGTAACTGGTATTTAAGAAAAAAGATTAACCCTCTAATGCACATATACAATCAATACAAACTTACGAAAAACACATACATTAACAGACACAAACATTTCAAAAATTATAGTTTGCACTCAACAATCAATTGCAATGCATCCTTGCGTAAGACTCGACTCACCTTTACTAACGAACAGATCAATCTTCACCCACACAAGCGAGAAAACAGACGCCAACAACACTGACCACAATACAACGATAGTGGGAGTCCGGTTCTGTCCACCCATCAAACCGTTCAAAAACGGGTACAAATGAAGAATCACCCAAAATGCAAAAAACACCTTCCCAAACAATGGGCCCCACGCCTAGTACCCTTTGTTTAACGCATCCGAAAACCCTGCCACGATGCCTACTAAGTTCAGCACCAGAAGGGTGGTCGGTGGGATCAAAACCGTGGTCCATTTGATCATATAAAGCTCCCTGAACTCCTGGTCATCAGCTGCCTTGGCTGTAGCCGTGAAATTGGTGTCGACACCAGCTAACATTTTCAGGAATCCTTGAAAAACCGCATACAGATGAGCAGACACACCACCGATCACCCAAAACTGTTTGTTCCTCCGGAGCTCTTCGATACTGACACCGCTCCATCGGATTTCAAGAACACTTGTTGTAATAATTGACAAAAATAGCCCCAGAAACCAAACTGCAGCTGCAGCTAAGTTGGAAAGCTGCATCAAAGCGAAAACCTATCATTACAACAACAACAACAACAACAAACAATAATTACTGTGGGGATGATGAATTTTCCAGTTAAAAGGCAAATAGCAGGCAGTGTGCAGTATGCAACAAGAGGGAGAGATGTGAACGGGTAAACAATGGTGTTAATATACGCTAGTCTTTGAAGCAACTTAAGGCGGCCTCCACCCAAACTGTACCATAACGGGCAATGCCGACTCAAAAAGATCTCAACTGATCCAAGGGCCCACCGCAGAACCTGGTGCAATCGATCTGATAAGTTGATAGGAGCCGAACCTTTGAATGCTGGTCTTACTGGCATGCAGTATATCGATCTCCATCCTCTGCAATGCATCTTGAATCCAGTTAAGATATCCTCAGTAACGGATCCATATATCCACCCAATCTGTTTGTTAAACAGATAGTAGTCGCACATGCTTTGGACAAAACCCCATTTGGTTAGAGTCCCAACCAGTTTTTCATTCCACATTCTAGGGGCTTGTTTTAAAACATATAAAGACTTATTTAAGAAAAAAAATTCTATTTGTATACCTGTGGTTTGCTGCTTCCATCCGTTTGTATACAAATTCGAAACCTTTAACATTTTGAATACATATTAATTCCAATTGTATCCGTTTGTATACAAGTTCCAAAAGGAGTTAACCAATGCCGTTAAAACCTCCCCCACATGAGGGGTATTTTTGTCTATTCAAATAAAAAATAAATCCAAAAAGTCCATTGTGATTGCAGGTACATAATGGTATACTGTTAGTGAAAGTTCAATGTGTAAGCCTGCTCCATTTTTTCAGTTTAGTCTACTATGTAGTGTATAAAAAAATGACATTATGCATGAAAATCTGACAATATATTCCTACGATATATGATCTGCTTCAATATATATCGCAATCTGTTGCAATATATTTGTCGCAATTATGTTGAAATAAAAAATCTGAACCTAACATTTTGGTAGATGCTTGACTGGGTAATTAGATCAATAATTCAATAGTTTGACCAAAAGGTCAAATGTTGATCATGAACATGTGAACCTTAATTATACCACATTTATGTGTTTTCAAATTGTGTTTAAATTATATCAGAATTGCCTCCTTTTTATACAAATAAATTATGTTCCATTTAAATCTTGTAAACACAGTTTGACTATTGTCAAACTATTATAGAAAGTCAACTACTGCTATTTTCTTTGAGTTAGCCTAATTACAACATTATATGTAGGAATGTAAACGAACCGAACGAAAACGAGCATGTTCGTAGGTGTGTATTTAACTTTTAGTGAAAACAAACACTTAATTAACAAAATTTATGTTCATGTACGCTTGTTTTAAAATTGAACATGTTCTTGTTCGTTTAAAAAAGTATCAAATTCATGTTCGTTTATTTTCTTTTAAAAATGAACGGTTTAATGCATAAACGGTTTTATTGGAATAAATATCCCTCATGTGGAACAGGTTTTAACAGTTTGTTTAACTCCGTTTGAAACTTGCATACAAATGGATACAATTGGAATTAATATGTATTCAAAGTGTTAAAGGTTTCGAATTTGTATACAAATAGATAGAAGCAACAAACCACAGGTATACAAACAGAACTTTTTTCCTTATTTAATTTACAAACTTTGGTTTCATGTGGAGAAAAATAACCTTCAGGCAAACGCATGTAGACTTCCTCATTTAAGTTTCCATACAAAAAAAAAACATTGTTAATGTCCAACTGAAAAAGTGGCCAGTCATTTTTAGCGGCAAGGCTAATCACACATCGAACAGTAACCATTTTAACAACAGGAGAGAATGTTTCATCAAAATCTACTCCTTCTTTTTTACCATACCCTTTTGCTACAAGCCTAGCCTTAAATCTATCGATTTCTCCTGTAGATTTGTATTTGATTTTGTAGACCCATTTACAACCTATTGGTTTCCTACCTTCAGGTAGGTCAACAAGATTCCACGTATCATTTCTGTTTAAAGCCTCCATCTCTTCATTCATGGCATTCACCCAATTAGTATCATTTTGAAAATTTTTTTTGGTTCAATTGATTTGTTAAGACAAGAAGTAAAACACTTATTTTCAAAAGATAAGTTTGAGTAGTTAACAACTTTCTCAAGACCATATTTTACTTTGCCTTCGATGATAAAGTCATCTAATTTTTTTGGTATAGAAGAATTTCGGGTAGACTTTCTAACATGAATACTCGAAGTTTTAGTTCCCTTAGGAGAGCATGTGCTGTCATTGGTAGTTCTAGTACCGTCGACCTCACTAGCACCTTCAGTCGACTCATGAGGCTGCTGTGGGACAGCCTCGCCATCACGGTTTTGAGACTGAGCACTAGGCTGCTGATCGATACCAACTACCTCACTAAGATCCCTCTCCTTATCATCGGGTTTTTCACGCTTAGAATCATCTGGCTGGTTAGACTCAAATAAATCCAAAAAATTTATGGAGGGACTAACATTTGAAGAATCTTCATTAAAAAAATCATTATTTTTGAAAGGAAATATGGTTTCATAAAATTTTACATCTCTGGAAAAAATAATCTTCCTTTGATCAAGACTCCAAAGTTTGTATCCTTTTTTAAAAGGTGAGTACCCTAAAAAAACACATTTCTCAGCACAATTTGCAAACTTGTCGGTGTTATATAAGATAGTGCTAAAACAAAGGCAGCCAAATGTTCTAAGGTGATTAAGAGAGGGTTGAAAACCAAACATGAGTTCATAGGGTGATTTGCCATCAAGAATGGAAGAGGGAGTCCTGCTAATTAAATAAGCAGCGGTAAGCACGCATTCAGACTAAAACCTAAGAGGGATTTCTCGCAATGTTTAACATATGCGTATGTTTTCGATCAACAATTCCATTCTGTTGTGGAGTATGTGTGCATGTGGTTTGGTGAATAATGTCGTTATCTCTTGTAAAATCATACATTTGACTATTAACAAACTCAGAGCCATTATCACTTCTGAAAGTTTTTATACAGGTGTTAAACTGAGTTTTTATAAGATTGAAGAAACTTTGAATGTTGTAAAAAACCTCATCTTTGTGTTTAAGCAAATAAATCCACACGGACCTTGAGAAATCATCCACAACAATTAGAAAAAACCAATACCATCATAGCTTTTTACTTTATATGGCCTCCAAATATCTAAATAAACTAATTCTCCCACATAAGTTGATTTATGGTCACTTAGTGGGAAGGGCTCTCTATGTTGTTTGGCCTTGTGACAGACATCACAGGGGAAAATTTCATTTAGGGGTTTTAATTTTCAAAACATTTTCTAAAACTTTTAGAACCTGATCCAAACATAGTTGTCAAAAGCGGAAATAGCGACCGCTATAGCGCGCTACGTAGCGGTGCGCCTATAGGCCGCTATATAGTATATATCGGTAATTTAGCGGTGGTAGCGATTGTGTACGGAATATTTTTTAATAAACGACCATATAAAGTGGTCTTTTGGCTTATTAGGGTTTTTTATTCAAAACCTTCTCTTTCTTGTTTCAAAACACCATCGACGGCAGTTTTCTTCTGCTTCTTCTCTGCTTGCTCCACTTATTAACACAATTGATCCTCAATTCAGGTTTTCTTCTTCTTAAATCTCCATCAATTAGGTCTTTAACACCTCAATTTCAAGTTTTTTTGTTTCTTTTGAAGTAGAATCAAGAAAAAAAAGGACGAAACTTTCTGATTATGAATTAACTGATTCTGAATTTCTGATTCTGATTCCGGGGGTTTATTTAATGGGTTTGACAGTTGGTTGGTTTGCCATCAGTATTTATTGTACACTTTTTTGGTTGGTTAAGTAGTTATTACTTATTACTTATTAACTTATTATAACAATTAACAAGTAAAAGTAGGAAATTATTTGAGTGTTTATTTGATGAAGTATTTAATGAACCAGCTGCTGATTGTTTAAGAGAATGAGAGATACCGATCCTTGGTGGAATTACGGGACTAAGGTAGATGGAACAAAAAATTCAGTAAGATGCAATTTTTGTCATACTGTTTCAAATGGTGGGATTACAAGGCACAAACATCACCTTGCATGGGATTCCTCGGATGTGGCAAGATGTACCAAAGTTCCCGCCGAAGTGAAAACTTTATTCAAAGAGATGTTTGAGAAGAAGAAACAAGCAAAAGAAGCAATGAGTAAAATACCACATTTTGATGAGGTGGTTGATATAGAAGAAGATGAAGATGAAATTGACCTCCCTAGTAAATCAAAGGGAAAGAGGCCCGCTTCATCAACCGATGCGACTAATGCTTCTAATAAAAAAGCAAAAGGCCCGTTATATTCGGTATTCAAGCCATCTACCACAACCGGGAAGAAAGGTGGGGAACTTAGTTGGAAGTGTAGAATATAACAATACCCAAAAGAAGCTTAGGCTTGATGCGGTGCAAAGGTTTTGTCGTTGGATGAATGATGCGTCTAGTCCTTTCAATGCCTTGAAGTTTGATAGTCTAGGGCCCGCAATTGATGCGATTGGTCAATACGGTGGTGGTATGAAACCCCCTAGCTATCATGAGGCACGTGTTACAATGTTGAAGCTAGAGTTGGAGCATACGAAAAAACTTATGCGAGAAAATGAGGCCGAGAAATCAACTTATGGGTGTTCGTTGATGGCTGATGGATGGAGGGACCGAAGAGGAAGGCGTTAATCAACTTTTTAGTTAACACTCCTTGAGGTAGTATGTTTATTGAGTCGGTTCTCACACGGGTGAGAACATGTTCAAATTGTTTGACGGATTTATCAAGAAGATTGGGCCAGAAAACATTATTCAAATTGTGACGGATAGCGCAAGTAATAAGGTTAGTGTCGGTAAGTTTATAACAAAATACTTTTTATTTTAAATTCTTTTGTCACCCAAAGTCCTAAGTCCTAACACTTTTTTCTCATTTTTAGGCAAACTTGTGGAAGAGAAATATAAGCACATCTATTGGACTCCTTGCGCGGCCCATTGCATTGACTTGATGTTTGAAGACATCTTTAAATTGCCCCATTTAAAAAGAACTCTTGAAAGGGCAATTACGGTGAACACATATATATACAACCGCACATTGCTACTAAACATGATGGGAGAGTTCACGGGGCAAAAAGGCATGGTTAGGCCCGCAAAGACTCGCTTTGCCACCGCTTTTATCACCCACTTCTTCGGCGTGGACCAAAATCAAGTTTGCAAAGGAGGCGGGAGGTAGGCAAACCGCCAATACTTTTTTATTGCCTAGCTTTTGGAACAATGTAAATCTTGCTGTGAAAATTGGGTATTCATTGTTGGAGTGCTTCGTTTAGTTGATGGAGAGAGAAAGCCTCCTATGGGTTATATTTATGAGGCCATGGATAGGGCAAAGGAGATTATCGCCGCCTCTTTTAAGAACAAACAAGAAAAGTATAAAGAAATTTTCAAAATAATTGATAAAAGGTGGAATTGTCAGTTACATCGACCATTGCATTCAGCAGGCTATTACTTGAATCCAAGTTTATACTACAAAAATCCAGATGTGGAAGATGATAGTGAGATTCTAAGCTGGTTACATTCATTCATTGATAAGTTGGCATTGACTGAAGAAGTAAAGTCAAAGATTCACCTTGAGATCCTGATATAAGGCTAAATATATATTAATCCCTTGTATATTTTAATTAATATTTTAATTGTTTACGTTCGGTTTTTATTAGGATTTGTACACTACTAACTTATTTGAATAATGTAGGTTTCAGGTTTTAATTTCGGTGAAAAGAGGGCGAAAAACGAGCAAAAACAAGCCGAACCGGAGAACCGACACATCAAGAAACGAATCGGACCAAACCAGGAGAGAATTGGACCGGCTAGGCCCCCCCACCTGCTAGAGCGCCGCGCGGTGCGGCGGCCTCCTGGTCAGCCCATCTCCAGAATGTTCCGTTTGTTAACCGACTTAACCTATTTTTGGACCCCTGTTGCCTATAAAAATACCCCTAAACTCACCATTAATCATACCTTAACCCCACATCCGAATTTGGTGAGTTCCGAGGCGACCGAGACGAGTTTCCGATAGCTTTGGAGTCGAAGAATCAGCTGGTGTTGCGCATATTGGTTGAAGGCAAAGAATACGGGTTCTATCTGTTATTTCTTTCGTTTTCATTATTTTATCGCCATGAATTCTTACTTGTTTGTTTCGTTTAATTTTAAGATGCTAGGCTAAACGTTATAGACTGCCTAGACTTATGATGAACTTATCTTGATGTTTTGATTTGATTTGAGATTATTTACGTTATGGTTTTTATGATTTAGTAAAAGATTTGCTTATAATTAATTGATGCGTATGGATGCTTAGGATTGTTTGATGAGTTTTGTTCCATAGTTTTCCTTGATTATTGTTTGTCATATGATAGGATTGCTATTAGGTCAATTACTTTGTGTTCTTGATTATTTTATGATTTGATTTCGCGATAAGATCATAGGAATAATATTGCTAAATAAACCTAAGTGTGCTGCTAATCTAAAACCTGTAAAGTGCTGGATTATTGATAAGTCTTTACAATTTAATCTTGCTAGATTTAGTTCTTTGTAAGGAGTCCGTCTAGGGTTGATTATTTATTATTGTTTATCAAATCAATTAAGTATAGTAAATTGCCTTTGATTTCCGCGCTGTAAGGTAGGATTTCGTATAAAGGAACTAAATTATAAACAATTGGGTGACCGTAAGCGAACTTAATTTTTAATACTGGTGTGCGTTAAAACTTGTTAGAAATCCATAGGTTTTCTCTTGAGAAGGGTCAGGGGTATTATTCGGGTTTTCTTTTAAGTGTCTCTTTTACGATTCCAGTCCATAACTAAACATTTTCCTAAGTCAAGTCATTACTGAAATTTAAGGGATTCTAGCCTAGGTAGTTTTCTCATCATCATCGTATTTTAATAACAAACTTTGCTTAAATTACTTGTTTTCTTAATTAGTTTTTAATTATAGTATTAAATTAGTATTTTAAATAAAAATCCCCCAAGCAAATATAAATAATAAGTCGTGTCTTGTAGTCAAGTCTAATTAGCTAATAAACGTAATTTAAAGGGTCTCGTGAGTTCGATATCCGGACTTACTTAGCTTTACTAGAGTCAATCGGTTCACTTGCCGGTTAGTAGTTTAGTCGAGTTTTAGAGAGTCTAGAGTATTACTTAGTGTTTATTTTTAGTTAATTTAGTTAATAAATATTAAACTACTTCAAGCACATCAGATCCCGTTACATCGACATGCTAAAGGGATTTTTGGAACTCCATTTGCCAAGAAAATGAGAGCAACTCTTGCGCCATGTATGCTTTATATATATATATATATATTAAATATAAAAAGTTCAAGTTTAACTCATTTTTTGTGTAGTTTATTATTAAATTAGCGGAGTGGTGGATGCAATACGGAGCATCGGCACCGACACTAAAAAGGTTTGCCATCAGGGTGCTTAGTTTAAAGTGTAGTTCGTCAGGGTGCGAACGCAATTGGAGCATATTTGAACATGTAAGAAGCTCTTTATTTGATGTTAAATATATATAAATAAACTTATTAACTAATTATATTTTCATTTATGTAGCTTCCTTCCAAAAAAAAGAAGTCGACTTGATCAACAAAAACTTAGTGATCTTGTGTACATTAAGGATAATCGGGCTCTAAAAAGAAGGTACGATATGCGTGATACGATTGATCCGATTATCTTAGATAATGGAAATTTAGAAGATCCGCATGAGTGGTTGATGGAAGCTTTAGAGGAGTTAGAGGATGATGAAGAAAATGCTCCGGTGTTCGCGGGTGAAGATTTGACATTTGGTCATGTTGCAATGGCTATCGGGGCGGATAAGGCACCTTACGCGACAAGAAGAAGTAGTAAAAGGGCCAAGACTTCCTCATCGAGCTCAAGGCCTTGACAAAGAGGTTTAGTTGATGAACCCGATTATGATTTTGATGTGGTTGATGATGATGATGAAGAAAATGATGTTGGGGCTTTTAAAGATTTTGAAAATGATGTGGATCGCGATGAGGATGATGATGAAGACGATGAGGACGATCCGGAATATTAAGTTTTAAGTGATTAGTGATAGCAAATTAGCATTATTAGCTATTTTGGTGCTTACTTTGAAGGGATTTTTGTTGATTACTTGATCATAATATGCTAAATTGCTAACTAGTAGGTATTGTAGCTATTTTGGTGGATTGAATGTTTTTTTGTTGATTATAGTTGCCAAAATAGTTGACTTGATGATGTATTTCTAAATTTTTATAAAATATTCTACTACTTTATCGCTAAACACGAAATAGTGGTCGCTATTTACCGTTATTCGCTACGTAGCATATAGGTGACCCGTCGCTATTTACCGCTATTTAGTATTGACAACTATGGATCCGAAGGATGTCTTAGCCTAGAATGTCAGAGATTAAAAACATCATGACTATTAAAGCACACCTCAATAGGTTTAGAGGCATCACCACAAAAGTATAAACCATTAGTTTGATTACCAGTCACTAGGACTCTCTTTGTGTGCAAATCCTGAAGATAACAAGTATGTTCATCAAATGAGACACGCAACTTATTTTCACTAGCAAGCCTATAGACAGACATCAAATTCACATAATATTATGGAATAACAAAGACATCCGATAAAGTGACTCCTTCAGTTAATTTAGATGACCGATTTTAGTAACTTTAGCATTTGTACCATTTGGATGTTTAACAGAAATATTTAAATTGATACATCAACAAGATATATTAGCCCTTTTTTGGATGTCACCATATGCTGGTTTGCCCAAGAATCAACAACCCACCTGGTGGACATTTTGTACGAACAACTTGAAAATCCAAATATATATTTAGTGAAAGCATTTGAAGAAAAAAACCCAATGGAGTTACCTCCAAAGTTTGTATTTTGAGATCCATCATTGTTCTTATCTTTTAGAAGCTCCAATAGGTGAGTAATCTGACCAGTGGTGAGGGTAGGGGTAGACGTAGAGGCAACACTAGCAGATGTATCAGGACAAGTTTTATTTGATATAGAGTTATACACACGATTACCTTGACTATTTCCCTACCCAGATTTGGCTTTATTCCCTTGAGGATACCCGACCAGTTCAAAACACCTATCTACAGCGTGGCCCAGTTTGTGACAATGAGTGCATTTAAGGTTTGATTAGGCCCTTTATTAAACCTTTTTTTGTTATCCATAAAATGATTAGATTTAGACACAAAACCAACATTTACACCTTTGTTAGGGGCGTTTCTGTTAGGATTAAACGCACACACGAAACTGAACACACACACGAAAGCAGTAAACGAACACGAGGATTTAACGTGGTTCGGTCTAAACTGACCTACGTCCACGGGTGGCAACTAGGTATATCTTTATTGAGTGACAAATATTACAAGTACATAATGTTGTTTATATAGAGACTGAACTAGGGTTAGTAAATTATTATGCAAGAAATCTAAACCGGGCCAGGCTTGGGCCCGACCGCCCACACCCGTCTCCTCTTTTGACTTCATATAATAAACCGGGCCAACAAGGCCTACGAACCCAACAATCTCCCACTCGGAGGCCTTGAGTACTCTCGTCAGCACTCCTGATTGTACTTCTGTAATCTGAACATTAAACTTCTTCTAGTTGCCACCGCCTTCTCATCAATTAACCTGAAGGCCCGTTGAAGCTCCCCGGAGCTCCAACACGTCAGTCATGGCTGAAACTGCCCCTGACCCGTTCTCTGTCCCTACCGGCTCCCACTATAACGAACTACCGGATCCTGAGATAACCTGAAAATAAACACTCTCCATATTCAGCAAGTAATTCATTGGAGAGACTTTTACAGCTGGAATACTGGTTTTCTTAATCCACTGTCGACCTGGAACTGTAACTGAAACACAACCTGTGCTCCCACTGTCACGATGTCCCCCAACTGATTTAACCTTCCTAGCTCGTTCATCCTGAATCTTCACTTTGGCTCTGGGTTTGTTACTTGCAAAACGAACCTTCTTCTGCCCACGAGATTCTGTGAACCGGATTTTGTCTTAAACCAAAACTGGATCCACTCCTTTCGATGACATGCCGACCATATACAATGAACCAATTTTCTTTCCACGAGCAACAACGAGATTCCCTTTGACTACTTTCCACTGCCCATTCCCGAACTTAACATCGTGCCCTTGGTCATCCAACTGCCCAACTAAAATCAAACGTTTCTTCAAACTTGGAATAACCCTCACGTCTTTCAAAGTCCAAGAAGTACCGGCTGAAGTTATCAAATCAACGTCTCCCATACCCGTAACCTCTAAAATATCATCATTCGCTAGTCGAACCTTTCCAAAATCCCCAAATTTAAGATTCTTCATCGTTTCACTACAGTGAGTGGCATGAAACGATGCACCAGAATCCATCACCCAAGCATCAACGCTACTCTCAACACTACAAACCAAAGCCTCATCACTACTGACCCCGTCATCTGTGTCGTCTTCTGTAACGTTCACCTCTTTCTTACCATTCGGACACTGATTCCTGAAGTGTCCTTTCTCTTTACAACCCCAACATTCAATATCCTTACGAGTCTTAGACTGACTCCTCTTCCTGCTCCCACTGCCTCGCTGTTTTCCCCTACCTCTACCTTCTGTGACTAGCATATTGCCTGATGATTCACCTAAACTTCTGCGTCTTGAATCTTCTCCCAGAATCAGATCTCGAATCCCATCGAAAGTAATATTTGTAGACGAACTACAAACTGCAGTCACTGTTTGCGACCAACTGTCGGGCAAAGAGGATAATAACAAGAGGCCTTGAACTTCATCATCAAACTTAATGTCAACTGACACTAAGCGGGACAAGATCGAATTAAGATTATTGATATGAGTTGTAACTGACCCACCCTCTTTCATTCTTGTTGTCACTAGCTCTCGGATAAGATAGACTTTATTCGCTGCCGAAGGCTTCTCATACATGTTGGATAGTGCGTCCATCATACCACGGGCTGTGGTTTCTTTCATGACGTTAAACGCCACATCTTCCGACAACGACAATGTAATACAAGCCCTAGCTTTCTTGTCTAACTTCTTCCAATCTGCTTCTGACATCTTTTCTGGTTTTTCATCCTCAAGCACTACATCTAAGTCCTTCTGACAAAGTAGTGCCTCAATCTGCATCTTCCACCAACCAAACTTCTGTCCGTCAAACTTCTGTATCGAAACTTTTCCGTCTTCTGCCATGACAATGACTAAAACGAAAAACTGAATAAAACAGAGACAAACACAGCAATCGCACGAGCCTGAACTTAACGACTGTTCTACTGAACTCTGTTAAAAAAATCAACCTATTTATACGCAGCGGAAATACGAACTGTAAATCAGAAACTGAAATTTTAAACTGAAACGATAAAACCTGACAAACGCGGTTGGCAACTGGTTATCCGTTTCTTTAACGCTTCTTCTGACTTGACAACTGTTTTTCAACAAAAATAGGATCTTGATTCAAACTTTCATGTCTCGTACTATGCTTCACCGGAGCTGATCATAAAAAACGAACCAGCAGCTGCGGAACCCTAATCAGCGGCGGCGGAACTGTAGCAGCGGCGGCGGTACTGTAGCGGCGGCGCGGTACTGTAGCGGCGGCGGAACCCTAGCGCAGTAGGGTGGCGGCGGCTGGATGATTTGGCGGCGACTCGGCTGGTTCAACGTGTTCTTCGCGTGATCTGAACCTAAGCTCTAGATACCACTTGTTAGGATTAAACGCACACACGAAACTGAACACACACACGAAAGCAGTAAACGAACACGAGGATTTAACGTGGTTCGGTCTAAACTGACCTACGTCCACGGGTGGCAACTAGGTATATCTTTATTGAGTGACAAATATTACAAGTACATAATGTTGTTTATATAGAGACTGAACTAGGGTTAGTAAATTATTATGCAAGAAATCTAAACCGGGCCGGGCTTGGGCCCGACCGCCCACACCCGTCTCCTCTTTTGACTTCATATAATAAACCGGGCCAACAAGGCCTACGAACCCAACAGTTTCCACCTCTATGTGATTCTTCCCTAGAAATTATTGAAAAAGCAGTTTTGATTGAGGGAAGGGGATCACGGGTTAAAAGACTAGTTCTGACAGGTTGATAAACTTCATCAAGCCCCATTAAAAACTGCATTAGTTTTATTAAGCGAGTGAAATCATTAAATTCTTTTGAGGCCTTACACGTACATGTGGGTAATTGCACCATAGCATCAAACTGGTTCCACATTGTATTTAGTTTCTGATAGTAATGAGAGACGGAACTACCATTTTGAGACACAGAATTGGTTTTTTGGTATGAGTTAAATACTATCGACCCGTCAACCTTATCATACGTTTCTTTTAAATCATCCCAAACATCAGAAGCAAATTTAGAATAAACTTGACCCACATAAAGTTCTTCACACACAGAATTAAGAATCCAAGTTAAGACAACTGAATTACACCTTTCCCATTGAGATGCTAAAACTTCATTTTCAGTGGATTTTTTGCAAGAGCCATTGATAAAAACCAATTTTATTTTTTTGCTTGCGAAGCTAATAAAAAAGAATTTGCCCAAACATTGTAATTTTTGGTGCCTTTTAGTTTAACATTTACAATAGTCAAACAACTTGAATCACTAGGATGCAAATACGAAGGGTCACTAGCATCTAGTTTGCTAATTAAGGTCTCTAAGATGCTCATAGTGATCAATTAAACACATTATAATAACAATCACTACTAAAAAATAAAGCAAGAAATAATGGGGCACAATAAAATACCTAGCAGTAGCAAATTATGAGAAAAATAAAAGGAACGAACTCACCAGGGGTTCCAAGTTGTGGTATTTTACTAAGAAGAGTAATTGTAACCTTGTATTAGGATTACATAGTGCTAATTAAGGTCTCTGAGGTGCTTATAGTGATAAAAGAGTATTGCAAAGTCTACTGCCCAATCGGAGTGAAATAGAATACAAATCATCTACAATTGAAAGATGATTTGTGATACAAATAAAGGCAGCAACAACAAGATTATGATGTAGAACCCTTGAATTGGAGTTTGGACTAGAACAGGAGCATCTACTTGTATGTCTTCAACACAGAGAGAGGTAACTTTAAATAGGCGGATGAATTCTTCATTAGTCATTAAGAGAACCAAGATGAGCGGAGCCATCACCGGAGTTGCCGAAGATAAGTGCAGAATAGAGGACGCGTCATTCCAAAATTAAGAGAAGATGAGGACGCGTCAAAGCTGAACGTTGGCAGCAAAGGCAGCAACCCTAGCAGAAACATGGAGATGGGCCAGGTCCAGTAGCAGTCCAAAAAGCCCATATGCAAAGAAATAAAAAATAAAAGAGGATTATTAAATTGAAATATGCATATATAAATATATATATATATTTAACAATAAGATACAGTTTTCTTTGATCTGAACATATTAGGAAGTTGTATAACGCATTATGCTACAAATGAAAATTGAGTACTTGAAGATGCCTTATTACGTGCTGTGTTCTCATCTTCATTATGCTACAAATGGCATTAGAGTAGTGGTAAAATGTTATTTTCTCAAATGTTGCATGTATTTGTTTCTTACTATATGATTATGTTACATATTCAGCATATTCTTTGTGAATCAAATCCATGAATGTTTGATGTGTGTCTAATAACCCTATAATAATAACCCTCAAAACTAAGCTTTAATATTAAAACGAAAATCCTAAAACCACACACAACCGACAAGTGTACCGATCACAAGTAGTATAGCACTAGGAAGTCCGAGTATCGAACACGTGGACACGTAAGACGCTAACGATTACTAACCCTAGACAAGACCTACCTTAGAATAATATTTAATTGATTTTTGATTTTTTAATTACTTAACTGAACTAACTAGACTGACTGACACAACTTACCAAAAATAGAAAACTTAATGGGGAACTAACTGTGTTAACTTAGGGTGGAGAAAAACGTCTACCTAGGTCTGAATCAAATTGTAGGCCTAACAAGCTAATGGATTGAATGACTTCAAGACACCAGTCCCTAAAGATGACACGACTAAGGATCGCTCGGGCTCACTGGATTACCTCTCGGTCTCACTCAACAAACCTAAACTATTCAAAATCGGCTAAAACGACCAAACCGGGAAACAATTGCTAACGTGTTCTAATGAAGGATCACTTCTCTGTCTCACCAACACTCGACCCTAATGGCAATGAATACTACACAACCAAGGATAGAGGAACAATTCAACTTAAACCAAAATAGATCAACTAGTCGCTCAAACACCTAAACCTGACAAGAAACGAACTCGCTCTCGCACAATCCTTATTCTAGCATGCAAAGGCAATGAGACAACCCTAACTTCTTATCACCTCTCGGTCTCAAATAAGGTGTCTAACCACTGTACTTTAATCAATTAACCATGCAACAAAACCCTACGGTTGTTCCTACCGCAAACAAACCCTAAACACCAAGTCTAGAATCAAACAATGCACCGATCAATCAATACAAAACTAATCAATCAACACACGGGGTTTATGCAATAAATTGATATAATTTCCAGCCACTAAACACAACCTATTTCATGTCTAAATCAAACTTTACAATAACAATTCAAGTCTATCAATCAAACAATCCATAAAACCTATCAAACACTAACAAGAATCATCATTCCTAGGTAGAACTAACAAGTTTAGCCAAGAATCATTTTTGGACAGCAACAAACAATTAATAAAACATCATTAATCTCATACCAAACATATTAACAATCATCCAATGATCAACAATAAACAATAACAATTCAATCTCTCAATCAATTGCAAAACAAATCAACAATTAAACAAGAAAATCAAAGTGTATGAACAATGAAAAAGATGTAAGGATATGGATGTTTCCGGGCTGCTCCTTGGCTGTAAAAACTGATGGTGAATGATCCCGAGGCTTGATTCTTGTGTCTTCTTCCTTCCCTAGCCGCCACAAGCTCCAACCTTAGCTCCACAAAACTTTTTTCCTTTTTTTTCGCCCTTGCTGCCTGCCGATCGGAACCTTGTTCCAGCCCTAGGGTTTTTTTATTTTTTTTATATTATATTATAATGTAAGATTTGGGCCTCCATGATGCATACGAGCCGGGCCTTGAGCTTTGTCTTGAACTTGTATGCATAAAAGGGTCGTAAAATGCTCGAAAAGTCCCGGTTTCTTCCTTTCTTTTACCCAAAACCTACAAGATTAATAAATGTATGTAAAACCTATCTAAAACGAGTTAAAACATATAAAATATAATATAATACGTTGATAAAACATGCGGAAAATACGTGTGTTTTACAATACATCAATGTTGTAGTCTCATTGTTTTCTAATCTACCTATACTATTAAAGCAATAAGGTTTATGGACATTTGTCTTCTTTCTATTGGTCAATTCCCATAAATTCCATATATACTATGTATTCTTATAATTTCTTGGAATATAAATAATTCAAAACTAAAATGTATTGCTAGAATTTATTGGAAATTAATATTTCAACCCACCAAAATTGTTCTACAATAATAACTATGTTTGTTTAATTCATATAATAATCTAATTGCATTGTATATTCATAAATTAGTAGTAAATGCATTTTGTGGCGTTTGAAGTCAATTCAACCATTCTCTATAAAAAATTAAGCCACAAAAATAGCATGGAATTAAACTAACAAATGTATTTACGTTTTTTAGTAAATTTACACAACCATAAATATTCAAATAATTATCAAAATGAAATTTTTGGATTATTTGAGCATGAATAGGTGAATACTATTTAAGTTTACACCTTTTATTGATTCATATGCAATACACAATATTGGTGGCTTAGACATTTTTACATAAATGAATTTCTAATCGTCTATGCCGATTCAAGTACCGATAGTCTTGATATCCGGTAGAGTAAGTTATGTTTTTGTTATTTTCCATGTAATATTTCTAATTTCCATGTATTTAATATTTATATAAACACCCGATATAAATAACCTACAATTGTTACTAACGTTAATACTATTTGTTGTCCCGATTTTCTAAGGGGGTGTTTGGGATTCCTTATTTTACCTCCTTATAACTTTTCATTAAGTTAATAAGTTACAAAACTGTAACTTATGGAACTTTTCCTCTCACAATATAAGCAATCCCAAACACCTTATTACTTTTCAAAAAGTTAATAAGTTATAAGTTGATGAAAATAAGCAATACCAACACCCCTTAAATTTCTATTTTGTGTACTTAAATCCTTCATAAAGTCAACAAAATTGAAGCATCTATAAGTTTCGGTTTTTTTATTTATGTTGTTCATCCTTTCATATTTTTTTTGAATGTTCAAGCTTTCCTCCTACTATTTACATTATACCGCCAATGCCAGGGATCGAACCCTGGAGCTCTCACCCAAAGGCCAAAGCCTTTACCATCCCACCAAAGTGGTGATGGCTTTACAATCAAATAAACGTAATTTTGGTCAATTAACGTCTTCCAATAAGATGAGTAATTCAAACGGTTAGTCATTTTGTGTTTTTTTATTTACCCTTTAAATGTTATTTAAGAGTGCATTTTTGTAAAAGTGCAGTTTCAACGCCAAGAGAACCACTGACTAGGATTTCGAATGGTAATAGTTTACTTAAACTCGTTAATACACTATAGTTATTTAAATTTACTTTTTTATGTAATTATTTTCAAGTTAAACCTTACATCAACAAATACAATCTACTGACGTCAAAATAAAGTAAATAAAAATTAATTTGTTATTAACTATAAATCAGGCATTTGTAACAGACGAATTTAAAAGATTTTTAATATAGTTTTTCTAAACTGCATTATACCTTTTAGATAACCAGATTCTTAATAATATTGAATGTATGTTTACACAATTTATTTTGTATTTTTTAATTTTGAAATGATACAAAACATAATTTTCATGTATCCAATACTATTTTATTTTCTTAAAGCCAATTAAAATACATGTTTTAATTAGCATGTTTATTTGAATCAATTATGTAAATTAGAGCAACAAAGATATTTCTCCATATTTTATTTACTTATATTTAGTTTACTTAATTTATACTTTTTTCATAGTTGGCAACAAAATTCACAAATTTATATGTAGTCCACATAAAAAAACCAGTAATTTGGCTTTGTATATGGGATCATACCAAATTTTTTATATTTAAATTTGAACTAAAATTTTCATAAATGCATTATGGTAAATAAAATCAACATGACCAAAAGTACTCAGACTCATGCAAACTTAATTATAAATAAATAATAAATAATTAAATATTTGATTGTAGGGTTAAAAAACCATAAGCATATGTGTTTTTTTTAGTAATAATTAACTTAATTCTTTATGTTTGGTATCAGTTTAAAGTTTTAGATTATATTTACATAAGCAGTTTTTTTTATTTAATTAAACGGCTTAATGAATTTAACAATTATCATATTTTGTTCGGTAATTAATTTGCATCTATAAATCAATAAATTGTTTGTATGGATTTTCATTGTTTTTTTTAATTACAGATAACGATGTTGTTACTTATCTAATTTCATCATTTAATAATAATCGATTATGTGGTGGTAAAGAAAATCAAGCCGTAAATACTATATAAGGTTGTATGTCAACAACATCAATATATAGGTATAATATAGGTATGTTGTCTGGAATAATTTTTGTACACCTACTACATGTAATTACAATTAATTTCTTTTATTATATCACATTTTATTAAACCATGTTTTTTGACGTTAATGACAGATTAGGTATGTTGTCTTGAACCTTTATATGAGGTTAGCAAGACATTAATGACAGAGTTTTGGCGTTATTTCCGGGAGAAGAAGTTGATACCTCAGTTCTGATAGTATAAATCAATCTGATACTGTTGGCCCTGGTTTCGATCCAGCTTTACACTCACCGGATTTCTAAATGGTTTAAAAATGTATGGATTGCCTAACCATAGATTGGTTCTAAGTCGGTGTGCCAATAATGTTACTAAGGAATGTTGATCAGAAGAATGGTTTGTGCAACGAAACTAGATTGCAAGTAATTAATTTGGGTAGGCGCTTTATTGAAGTTAAAGTTACTGCAGGTACTAATATTGGTTATCGTACTTATATAACTCGTAGTGGCCTAACCGATACAGATAAGAAACTTCCGTTTCGACTGAAGAGAAGACAGTTTCCAGTTGCAGTTTGTTTTCAATGACCATTAACAAAAGTTAAAGGTCAGTCTCTAGCAAGAGTTGACATATATTTCAAAAACTCTATATTTATACATGGACAACTTTATGCAGCTTTATTAAGAGTGAAGAGTAGAGACGGTGTTAAAATGCTTATATTAGACAAGGAAGGTAAAGCTACAAATAAAACAAGAAATATGCTTATGAATTTTACATTTTCAACTTTTGATTATATTTCTAAATATTGTAATTTGAATGTTATATTGGTTTATATTCATGTTTAACAATCATTTGTTTCGTACCAATATTATTTGCATCTTGAAGTATGTTGTCGTCCCAAAAAACATATAACAACTTATGCTGTCAATTACATGTGTTTATTAGACAATTTCAATATTTTCACCCGTGTCGTACACGGGTCAATAACCTAGTGCTATATTATATTGGCTTAAGTTTCACTTTTGCATCTTTTGAATGCTATATTATATAAAGTCAAGTTTTACTATTTTCGAATCAAAATTGGCGCTGGATGGTATTGGAATATTGGGAAAGTCAAACTAAGGAGTATAACATTAAGGGTATATTTTTCAAAAATTACCAAACTAAAGAACCTAGGCTACCAAAAGCGTGATATATGTGCTTTTGTTAAAAAATTACTATTATAAAAAAAATCTTGCGCTCATGGGCTAGGATTGATTCATATTATAGTTCCATTTAAGTTTAAAACTTTTGTTAACTATCATCGGCACTTGGCACTAGGGTTTGCATTCAATTTGTACACATTGCGAATGCCAATGTGCATAGGGGTATTTTAGTCATTTTTAAGAGGTTTGAGTTCAATGTAACTTAACAGTTCACAGTTGTGTAGATTATTATTTAGGACAAATTACAATCTTATATATTAAGTTTCTAACAAGTTGTGTGTGAGGGCAGTTTGAATCAATTGGAATCAAAAGTTGCAGTTAGTATTTGGTATTGTAGGTCCTCTAGATGGATCTCACAACTTGACTCGGATCAATCCGTGTTGTTGGTTAGCGAAAATCACCAACGGTACTCGAATCTATGATCTTAGTTTTGTTATTCTAAATGAGAGAAAAATGAGAAGTGGGTGAGAGAAAGAAACTTTATTTCCTTGAGTTTTTTTGAAAGTGTTGGAAGAGTTGGAGTTGGAGAAATGGGTAAGTGACCCTTTTATAGGGTCTCCATTTCTCCAATACTTACAAAATAAACGTACCGAGTACGTACCACGCCGACTAAAAGCAAACTAAAACGACATATACAATCCTAAAAACAATATATAATATTGGCCCTACAATCTCCCACTAGGATTGAGTATGTCGAGGAACCTTCGTTAAGTTCTTTGCTTCGTCTTTATTTCTTGAAACTTAGTACTTGTCTTGATCCAGGATCTTGAACCAGATAGGATCTTGGACAATTCTTTATTTTCCAGTCATGTAGACTTGAACTTCAATCTTATTTTCTGGGAAGGATCGGCAACAACAAATTTTAGAAACATCAGATGCGGGAGGCTCGGCATCTAATTTTCTTTTGTTGACTTTCTTGAGCCGACTGGTTTCATTACTTGTCTTAAGACACGATCACTTCATCTTTAGGTTCAATCACCAACTTTCACGTTCTCATTTTCTTTTAAGCGCTTCAACATCTGCAACTCCAAGCCGAGTTGATCTTGATCTACCTGTCCATGTACACCTGCACAAAACTTAGAACGAATAAGATTCGTTCACAGACCCTCTCGAGGGTCAAAGAAGAATTTGTTCACAGACCCTCCCATTTTCAGTCCCTCAACTTGTAAGTGATTTGTTTAAGTCCTAGGTTTCCAGCAAACTTTGCATGAATGACCTTGACAACAAAACATATGATTTTGAATAAAACAAGGTTTAATATAATATGTACTAACACAGTAAAAACTTAAAATCTTTTTGGTATTTTCATATAGTTTAATATTACGAAAATATATACATAGTAAAGTTGAAACTAAAAAAAACAAAATCAAAATAAACAATAAAAGATAGCAGTAAAGATGAAATTAATATTATATATCAATAATATTTACAAAATTTTCTAATGATTTTAATATTTTTGTGAGAAAGATCACAATATGGAATCATATTGATTTGCAAAGCCCTAGATCGCGTTTCCATTTTGATATTATTATGTCACAATTTCATCACCGACTGTAGATATTGTCCGTTTGTTTAACTTGACAAGTGTTTTGATGCCAAAGTGATACATTTGAAGTACAATTAGGCACGGTGCTTATGTGGTCCCCACTTAATCAAACATGTTACTGATTCCATCATATCTCAGGCCTACTTTGTGTTAACATATCACCTCAACTTGACTTAAACCTTTTTTATTTGATCACAGTACTCTTATTAACACATTTGACACTTTATACTTTATTTTGCATACTTGACTCGATCTAGAAAGATTAAAATAAAGTAGAAGATTCAGGGCCTTAACAATCAGATCTTGTATGACTACAAACAGAGAAAGTCCAAGGCTTGAATCAAAATAAATGAAGAAATAAAGCAGAAGTTAAAATTCCTAAGAATGATTATTTTTCGACTCTTTTTCTTGATTTTTCTTTTTCTTTTATGTTTTTCTTTTTCTTTTCTTGACTCTTTTTCTTTTCTTTTCTTGACTCAATAAAAATTAAAAATTGATAAGGATTTTATAAGACAATTGTGATAAAGTAAAGAGAGGCTTGGGTATGACATGTTTAATTACATTTCTGCCTTCATGAATATGACTTCACGGAATCATGGAACCGCTTCATAAACGTATAGCCACTAGTACCGGCATGAATTTTAGGTTTATATCGCCCGACACTTACTTGTTTGTCAAGCCTATCTACACATCTGTGAGTGATTTTGTAGACTTTTGATCTACTCTTTTCATGCGCTAGGATCCTTGCATATCAATGTACTATCATTTTCCAAGGGTCGGATCAATTTCTCAAAATTTTTAAAAGTTTTAAAATATCCGACTCCATCTAAGAAGAAGCTCCCTCTAAACGGGACAATATCTTTTGGGATATTTTTAGGTTTTCTTAAAATAACATAAAGTCTTTTTGAAAAGTCAAATGACTTGTTTTAGTTTTTCTTAAAAGCAAATTGAAAATCTTTTTGGTGAGTTAAACTTAACTCAATTTTCTCCCTCTAAAATTATGACATATTTTAAAAATATTTACAATTTTATATACAAAAAGATAGATAGGTTGTTTTAATCAAAATTTATCATGCCGAGCGATTCGACCCGAAATTCAAATCGAGCATGATCAATGGTTTTAGTGAAAAGGTCAGCAAAGTTGTTGTCAGATGAACTATCTTAAGCATGCATCATCACATCGTATAACAAAGTTGAAGAGATTCAAACCGAGACCCAGCAGCTGATGCTGGATTCATCACTTGAGAGAAGCAGTTAGACGAGGTTGGTTTGAGAAACGCTCGAAAAGTTGTTTTTGAACCATTTAAACAAGGCTTCCTTTCCTTGAAGTTTGTCCTCCCAATGTCGCTTATGAAAGACTCGAATCCTCCATCGAATGGTTTAGCATCAAATATCAAGGGTTCGTCTCCCATCATATGCCGGGTGCAATCACTATCTAAGTACCTAACACTATTGATAGTCCTCCTTGATTGACCCTGCATGCACTAAGCGTTCAAATAGACATGGGTTCCCGGGATACCTTTGTCCCGGGAAGGTCAACCGTAAATCGACCAAACTTAATTTTATTTCCTGAAAACCATTTATTTCTTTTTGGAGCCTCACTTGATGAAGAACAATCCTTAGGAATCCAAGAAAAAACTTGTTCCTTGGTTTTGTCAATTTTGGATTTTTCTTTTCTTGATTTTGAAACTATTTTTTGTGAATCCTCAGACTTTATAGTCTTAGGATCCTTTTTGATTTTATCCCTTTTGGATTCCAAAAGGGTTTCTTTTTGTGTTTTACTTTATTAACTTTGGATCTCACATCCATTTCACTAGGTTCACTATAGTCCTTGAATCAGGGCTACTAAAAGCTCCTTTTGGGGACGGACTAAGCCGCCTTTGAATATCAAGTTGCTGCTTGAACCAGTGCTTGCAATGTGACACACAAAACAACACTTTCTCCTAGGAGTGTCAAAGAACTCATTTGAACTATAATGTGGTTGGTGTGGTAGGAAAGGTGATTCTTGGAAAGGAACATGATTATAAAACGCATTTGTGTAATATGGATCAACAAAATTTTGTTGATAATGACCATAGTAGTTGTTGTCACAGAAGTTGTATGGCTGAGGATTTCTAAATTGATTGGTTGTTTGAGAAAATGATCGTTTATTTGGTGAAACATATTTACACGAAGTACTTGGCTTTTCATTTTCAAAAACTTTACTTTCACTTGAATTATCCTCAGTCTCACAACTTGATGATGAACAACTTGATATGTTCACCTCAACATGCCTACTTTCGATGACACATTTTTCAACTAAAGTTTCATCACAAACGGTTTCATAATCACAACTCGTGTCCGTTTCCAACGACCCACTTTCTTCAACACAACCAGCTTCAAAAGATACATTGATGTTAGTTTTATCAGATGGTAGGACTAGAGCTGCAATTTGTGAGGCAGGAGGAACAAATTTCACAGGTTTTGGTATTCTACCAACCCCGTATGACATGTCTTCCTTAGAAGTATTATAGCTGAAATGGGGTAAGCTGGTATAATTATCATTTAAAGGTGGAGGTACAGCAGTATAATCATACCCTAGCCCAGCCTTTAGCTTAGTACTTCTCTGGGCTCTAATAATATCATCCAATTTCTCAGATGATGTTTCAAATCTTTGGATTATCTTTTCTTCTTTTCTCTTCTCAGAAGCATCAAGCTTTAAACTTTCAATTTCATCTTTTAGTTTTGAAATTATGTTTTTATAATAAATTACTTCTTGCTTTACTTGAAAAATTTTAATCCTCATATTTGCAACATCATCACGATGAGTTTCAATTTTCTCAACGTAAATCTTGTCAGCTTTTACATACTCAGCATTTAATTCACGAAGTTTTGCATTTTCTTTCAAGACTTCATTCTGATGGTATCTATAATATGTGACCTTGTTAATGCAAGCTTGAGAACATAAATTGTTGTATACCTCATCAGCATGTAATGTGTCGGGAATGATAGGACATGCATGACTGCTTTCACCTGCAACACTTGTCCCAACTTTATTACTTGTCCCAACTTTATTTTCTTTGGACTGATTGTTTATTCGGAGCTTATCTTCCATTATTTCAAAAGACTTGATGGTAGAAGCCAACTCTGAGAGTGTCATGGTATACAGGTCTGTGGTTCTTTTAATGATAACCACATTAATATTCCATGTGTAAGGTAGTGAATTCAACAACTTCATGTTGATCTCAAACAAACCATTGATGATACCGGCACTACTCATTTTAGAGACGAGTGACTCAAATCTGTTGATGAGAGAGACAACCGATTCTCCTTTAATATGTGTAAACATGTCGAATTCTCCTTTTAATATTTTCTTTCGGCTTTCTCCCATATCCAGATTTCCTCCAAGCTCAGGTTCGTAAGACATTTTTTTTAAAGAGAAAAAAATTTTAAGGGTTTTTTTTTCCTACAGTGCCGAGTCGCTACAGTGTTTCGCATAAGTTACTACAGTACCCGATGCAAAGCGATTGCTACAGTACCCGTGCGAAGCGAAACGATTGCTACAGTACCCCCGTGCGAAGCGAAACGATTTGCTACAGTACCCGTGCGAAGCGATTGCTACAATACCCCCGGCGATTGCTACAGTACCTCGGAAGCGACTGCTACAGTACCCGATGCGAAATTTATTTATTTATTTTTTTGATAATATAACACCCAAACTTCCAAAAAGTCAAAAAGACTTTAGTCTAAAAATCACTAAATCGGTATAGATCTGAGTTTTAAGCCGAATATAAGCTCAGACACAAAAATTTTAAATACTAAAAACTTAGATTTGGTGATTCTCGTGTATTTCTAAGGTGAAAGGGACTCCAAAAGAGGTGAGTAACAAGAAATCAACCTCAAATCCAACAAAAACTAAGATCAAAACCCGAAAAGTTTGACCCGAAAACCACAAAAAATCGAGCCGAAAGCTCTGATACCACTTGTAGGTCCTCTAGATGGATCTCACAGGATCAATTCGTGTTGTTGGTTAGCGAAAATCACCAACGACACTCGGATCTATGATCTTAGTTTTGTTATTCTAAATGAGAGAAAAATGAGAAGTGGGTAAGAGAAAGAAACTTTATTTCCTTGAGTTTTCTTGAAAGTGTTGGAAGAGTTGGAGTTGGAGAAATGGGTAAGTGACCCTTTTATAGGGTCTCCATTTCTCCAATACTTACAAAATAAACGTACCGAGTACGTACTACGCCGACTAAAAGCAAACTAAAATGATATATACAATCCTAAAAACAATATATAATATTGGCCCTACAGGTAATCAATAAATCAAAAGTACCTTTAAAGGGTCGTCTTTAGTGTGGGTTAGGTTCTGTTTAAACATGTTCGAATCATTAACTTGTCACCAAACATAACCCTATATTAGTTGGGTCCTGTTTGGTGTGGGTTTAAGTGGGTCAATTCGTAAATGGTTTAAAACACCTAGCCCGCATATTCAATGAGCAGTGTTTGGGTTGGGTTGCGCTGGGCTGGGCTGTGGTTAAATAGGTTGGCCCGCCATCCCTTTAAAACTTTCAAAATGCTTTAACTCGACTCATTTTGAGCCATTTTAATTTAATTTTCTCAGGTGGGTGATCCGGATATCCGGATGCTGATCACAAAGGTGGGTGATCCGGATGCTGATCACAAATGTTGGGACAGACCTGAAGATATGACCAAAAAATGCATCTGTCCCCAGAACAGAATTTGCAACAGAAACTGCAGCAAGCAATGCAATATCACTGTGTTCAAAACGTGAGTGCCCAGTTCTTGTGGTAATGAAAACTAACAGAATGAATTGGGTTTTATTTTCGCTTGAGTTTCGTGATTTTATGGTCGTATTTTTTGCTTTGAATAATTGATAAGTTGAACAAGCATCATGTAAAATTGTAAGTAAACATACTCCATAGAACTGTATTTCCTAAACATTTGTTTTTGGATTGTTCTCTCATAGATGTTGTGTATCCAGAATAGCATATGGTTGCTTTAACTCAAAAATTTTAAGGCATACAATTGATCATAAGTTATATTGAAAGCAATGGCAAGTACTGAAAATGTAAGTCTGTGGCCAGGTATTAAGAACTTACTAAAACTAAAACATAATGCAGTTCATGTTTAACTTCCATAAGATTCTAATACTTTTGATCTTTAAATGCCAAGCGTTAAGAATAAGGGAAAAAACTATGATTTTATCCAAATATTTGGTTTAGGTTTGCTGCCAGTCTAACACCGTCTCGATAAATCTCCAGTTCATAATATTCATCAGCAAAATTATGTTAATGCATGTTAAACCAAATTCATGATGATAAGGTCAACTTTTTTGTTCCGTGCACTACACGGGTTTATAACCTAGCTTTTTATAAGTATTATTCAAATAAATAATCTATTAAACATATAATAATATTTGTTTACTTAACGAATTTTTTAATTTCCGCCCGTGTAGCACACAGATCAATAACCTAGTAACACATATAGAGCTTTGATTATCCGTTACTATTCAATATAATGTGTGTGTACTAAAATTATTTCTTTTAATATAAAAGTTCTAAACCATTCTACAATTTTGTTTAGTTGTTGTTTCAAGTTTTATAATGATCAGTTTTTATAAATTGTGTAAAATATATTAATTCATATGCTTTGTTACAATATAGTTCATCATAACAAATCTACAAAGCTTGAATTTTTTTTGTCTTTAGACATTACTGAAAAAAAACTATGATCTTGGAGTAAACACTCTCATTTCATCATTTAATTTAGAGGAAGTTCTGGTTTCGTCCTTATGGGTGTGTTAACAACTGTTATTCCAGTCTAGTATGTTAAAAGTTGTGATGTTAGTCCCTAATCTTTTATTTTCGTTGCAATAAACTCTACAATCTACATCATTAACACCGTTAAATATTTCTGTTAAATAGAGACGTATTTCAGTCTTTTCCGCCAACTAATAAATTTATGTCAAGATAACTCGCCTACTCGGATGGGTCCGAGTTAAACACCCTGCCCACCCAAATAGGAGAAATCACAACATTATGTTGACACAATTTTTTGTATTTTAGTTGGCATCATTTTTATTCAACCATCTTTAGAATCTAATTTTCTTTTCTTTTTTCTACAACTATATATGGAGAACTTAACTTTCACAGTTTGAAAAGACAAAGTTTTATCAACACTTCGACACTGCTAGTTTGTGTTAAAAAAGTACCAATTAGGTTCCGAGAAAAAACATCTATGATCATAATAAGCTAAGATTGGAACAAAAAAACTTATTGCAGAATTGAGGTGAGGAAGATCATCCGCTTTTCTTGATAATTGCCTGCATTTTTAGTTGTAGTTAGGCTCAATAAAACACTGTAAAAAATTAACTGAAATATAATCACTCAACCATCATCCTCCCAGCTACTATTGATTATAACATTAACTTACTATTGTAACCGGAAGTGCCAGACAATATATTTGAATTATGGTCTCGTTTTCATGAGCAAGCAACATCAACAAGAACAACTCACATGTTTTAATCTTGTTGTTTCATGTTTAAATCTCAATTTTGTCGGATCATGGCAAGATATATAATTTAGAATATAACCCGAATTGGCTCATTCGTTAGTAAAGTAGTAAAATGATCAGCTCTAGTGTTTCTGTAACTTGTTCTTTGCATACCAAGATGTGTTTTTTTTCTAGTCATGATAGTTCTTTACCCTTTATGAGATACCTTTATGATAGTTCTTTACCCATTGCATACCATTCGTTTTTTTCTAGACAAACGAATGAAACGAGAACATAAACGACCAAACATCATACAACATTACAACTTTATCATCTACCAGAAATATATCATCAACAATTAGTCTTTTTGTGTGGTTAAGACAAGCATTATTCACTTTGGGTAAGACACTTATATGAAATTGGAATATACCAACAAAAGAGACATAAAACATGAATCTAAAGTGCCATTAATCAACTAACCTCATGAGTGTAAAGATCAAGTAACATGATCTTCAAGTTCGATGGAGAAGGGAAACCTTTAGCTTTCAAACGAGTAAGAACCTACAAAGGAAAAAAAAAACAAATGTCAATATTTAGTTCTTTAAATTACCAAAAGAAAAGTAACTTAACCTTATAACAGGGATTCCCAATTTTGAGGTCCTTGACATGACGAAGGTCAAGTATAAATCTTTTAGGCGTCTCTTCTTCATAACTAATGGTTGTCTCCTGCCAATAATTTAAGTGAGCTTCAACTAAAGAAGACACATCCAACAACAAAAGCTTCCCCAACACTAAATATTTAATTGTTAGTGACAAAATATTAGGAGCATTAATTTCGATATTATCTTTAAAATCACGACCATGAGGATTCGTGTATCCAGAGAACACCAAGTTCTTAACACTCTTTGATGTGATATTGAGCCTCTTGTAACCATAGCAATTGTTCAGCATCAGGGTTTCCAATACAGGACTACCTGATAATATACTTTCAATCAAATCTTCATCCAACTTCACGTGAATAAAGCATAAACTCCTAAGGTTTTTCCAACTAATCGCCGTGGTGGGATTAAATGAACAGCCTGACAATGTCAAATCTGTAAAACTTGAACAGATGAAAACAAACTGATCCAGCGGGAACTCAATTATACGTTCCAGCTGCCCCCATAACCACAAATCAAGCTCTTCAACGTTGCAATTCATAGCATAACGAATCCAGTTATTGATCTGAGATTCAAGCAGATAATTGTAGCGGCAATACAGTCTGAATTTATTGAGCTTCAACTGGGGACGTTGAGTTAAGGTTTCATTGACGAAAGAGAAGAAATCGGGGCTTGTGCCATAACCTGTTTCATAACAATAAGGATGCCGGAAAACGAGATTGGGAACCGAATGCCAAATATGCTTCCATCGTCTGGAGAGTGTGCATGCTCTAATGGCGTATTTTGTTTCGGGTAGACGAGAAAGGATTTCAACGAGTAAGCAGTCTGGTAAGGTGCTAATTATGTCTTCATCATTGTCATCTTCAAATCGAATCTGTTTCAGCGGTTGATAATGCCCTTCTTCCGCCATTCTTAACTCTTGATGCGGCAACAGAAAAATATTAAGCACCATATATATTCGCAACACAACATCCTTAAAAGGTAACTACGTAAGCATGGTTTCTTAGGCCGGACTTGATACTAATTGGTATATGAGTTTAGGCCCAGCACTACGTACACTTCGAGGCTATTTGTTTTTAACGGCCAACGAATCCTTCAAAAAGGCTACTGGTTAAATTCACTGTATCGGAATACACTCGTCTTTTGATCCAGGAAAAACTCTCGCCTAAGGCCAACGCCCGTGAACACTCGCCCGAAGACACGACAGTGCGGTGAGATAAAACCAGCTCAGTTAAAGGATCCAACTAGTGGAAGCCACCTAATCGCCTAGTCTCCGATCATCACTCGGGTGCCTCTGAAACTAAATGTTGTGGGCAAGAATCGAACCTGGGTCATATAGAACACCAAGTATCTTCCTTACCACTCTACCACTAACTTATTGGTCTATTAGAAAGATATTGCATTGGTATAAAATATCTTAATCTTAAATATATCTTATCTTAAATATAATAAACGAAACCTCCATATTTTCTTTCAAGTCACCAGATTGTTTTATTTGTAAATGATGGTTTTCATGCTTTGACCCGAATTCAGGGGTATGGGTCTCACCAAACCCAGATAGTCATTAAACAGGTTATAACATCTCATTATATTAATAATTAATCACACAAATATTTGATATGAAAATCCTATAAAATAGGAAAATATTAAAAATTAATATCCGTTTTTTTAAAGACATTATTTATAGTTATGAAACAATTTTATAGTAAAAAAAATAAGCGGCTCATGGGTCTCATCAAACCCAGATAGCTTTTTAACGGGTTATAACAACTCTGTGAAACCCTTTCATCATCAAACCATAAGTATATTATTAATTTCCTTACAATAAATAAAATTAAAATACAAAAAATATATAAATATTAGAAACGTAAAATGTAAAACAAACCCCGTAATCAAACCCTAATTTAATTTCTCAATATGGAATTAGTTATATTAGCTATTAGATTTTATCCCCTGTATTACGGGGGTTGTTTTACATTATTCGTTTTTAATATATATATATATATATATATATATATATATATATGGATTTTAATTTGTAAGAAAGTTAATAATTAATATACTTGAGGTTTGATGATAAAATGGTTTCACAAATAAATGATATGTTATAATCCGGTTTAAAAGCTATCTGGGTTTGGTGATACTCATTACCCGTTTATTTTCTTTATTATAAAATTGTTTCTTAATTATAAATAATATCTTTTTTTAAATATAATAGGATATTAATTTTTAATATATCCCTATTTTATAGGATTTTCATATCAAATATTTGATGAGATTAATTTTTAATATAATGAGATGTTATAACCCGTTTAAGAGCTATTTGAGTTTGGTGAGACCTTTACCCGTGAATTCTGGTCAAATGCGTGAGAAACCTTCATTTACAAATAAAGCAATCTGATGGCCTTAGAAAATGGTTGTTTTACATTTTTTGTTTTTTAATATTTATTTTTTGGACTTTAATTTTCTTTATTGTAAGAAAGTTAATAATATACTTAGGGTTTGATGATGAAATGGTTTCATAAATAAATGATATGTTATAACCCGTTTAAAAGCTATATGGATTTGGTGACCCATGACCCGCTTATGTTTTTTATTATAAAATTGTTTATTAATTATAAATAATATCTTTTTCTTTTTAAATTGGATATTAAATTTTAGTATATCCCTATTTTATAGGATTTTCATATCAAATAATTGGTAAGATTAATTTTTAATTTAATAAGATGTTATAACCCGTTTAAGAGCTATCTGGTTTTGGTAAGACCTATACCTATGAATTTGGGTTAAATCAATGAGAGGCCTCCATTTAAAAATCAAGCAATCTGGTAACTTCCATAAAAGGGGGGAGCGACCACATCGCGACACGTAGGATTTTAGGGTTTTCGTTTATATATATTATAGATCCTTTTTTCTTTTAAGTTTAACTTAAATGAAAATTTTCACATAATTATCCAAATTATAACAAATGAACATAAACAAATAAATATAAAAATTAAGTAGATAATTCATTCAACGTATTAAAAAATGAACATAATACAACATAAGTTAGTCAAAATAGGTTCAAGTATTGGGGGGGGGGGGGGGCTTCCCGTAACCACCTCCGGCGTGAGAATAAGTATTGTTGTTAGGAGATAAGAAGTACGAAAGTGATAAGACTAATCAGATGATTGTGAATGAACACCTCATGGTGATGACCAAGGTATTTATAGCCAAGGGTGAATGGAATGTGATTGGTAGAGTTGTCTCTATTCAAAAGATTCCTTGTCTACCTAAATGGACGCACGTCACGCTGATAGGAAGTGACAACTGGCCATGTGCATTGTTGTTACCAGGTGTCCAGTTGTCCCTCTCTCATTGTCTGTATCACCTCGTGCTCCTCGTAAATGAGGTAAACGTCCCTGTCAGGGAATGTTTTAGTAATCTTCTAGAAGAATATTGTTACAATTGTTTATCCTTTTCTAAGTAAGAACTTTTATTGTTTCTTTCTTGTGCGGAGGTTTATGCGGTCTGCGGATGTCTTCCGCATGTCTGTTGATGACCCACGGGTGCTATGGATAACCCGTGGGTGTCTTTCTTTGTCTCGCGGGTCTTTTTACTGCTTTACCTCTATAGAGACAAAATATTAGGAGCATTAATTTCGATATAATCTTTAAAATCACGACCATGAGGATTCGTGTATCCAGAGAACACAAAGTTCTTAACAAACACTCTTTGTGGTGATATTGAGCTGACTGTAACCACAACATCTGTTCAACACTAGAGTTTCCAATATATGACTACCTAATAATACTTTCAACCAAATCTTCATCCAACTTCACACACGTGATGCATAAACTCCAAAGGTTTTTCCAACTAATCGCCCCGGCAGGATTACTGTGTGTGCTCCCGAGTTCATTTATGAAAAGAAAAGCAAGGAAAAGAAAGTTTTCTCTTCTTATCTTTTCTTTTGGCATCTCCTCCTTTTTTTCAATTTACTTTCCTTTAAAATCTTTCCAAATTGAAAAGATACAAATTCTCTTATTTTACTCATCATTTTCTCTCCTCTCCCCTCCCTTTTTTTTCTTTTAATGAAACTCGGGAACACCACTTTTATATTTTCCTTTCTTTTCCTTTCTTGAATGAAACTCGGGAACACCACTTTTATATTTTCCTTTCTTTTCCTTTCTTAAATGAAACTCGGGAACACTTCCGTCCCTCATTTTCTTTCCCTTTCCTTCTTTAAATGAAACTCGGGAACTTAAGCTAAGTGAACAACCTGACAATTCCAAGTTTGTAAAACATGAACTGATGAAAACAAGCTGATCCAGCAGAAACTCGGTTATAGATTCCAGACCCCATAACGTCAAATGAAGGTCTTCAACATTGTAATTCACAGCATGACTAGTCCAATTGTGGATATGAAAATCAATCCGATGATTGTAGTAGCTTTGCACTTTAAATTTCTTGAGCTTTAATTGGCGACATTGAGTTAGGGTTTTGTCGACGAAAGAAAAGAAACCGCGGGGAGCGTGATAGTGAGCCCCATAAGGAAGTAGGAAAACGAGACTATGAGCCAAAGTCCAAACATGTTTCCATCGTTTAGAGAGAATACATGTTCTGATGGCGTATTTTGTGTCGGGTAAACGAGAATGGATTTCAACAAGAAAGCAATCTGGTAACTTACTAATTTGATCTTCATCTTTGTCTTCTACATTTCAAATTCACAACAAAACAGGCTTAAAAGGCAAGCATTATAAATACGATTTTAGGGTTTATGGTTTTTTACTAATTGGTATGCATGCATATACGATTTTATGATTTTGGGCCCAGCACTACATTTGTAGGCTTCAGAAAGATATTGCATTGGTATATGTATGCATGATCTATAAAATAAATGTTTTAGTTGATTGAATTGTATTTTTATGATACAATATGATATTAATTAGAGGTGGGCAAATAAAACGGTTAACTGAACAGACCTTTGCTCATTGCTTGGCTCGTTTACAAACTGAACCAAGCAGAGCGGCTCGTTTACAATCGAGCAAAAAAACGAGCGAGCATTTTCCAAGTAGTTTCCGAGCGAACGATGAGCGAGTACGAGCGACAAACAGTTTAGACGGCCCTAGGTTGGGGACTAAACATGCAAGCACACCTGATTGGGTTTCCAGCCTAGTAGTTAACCGGAGCCCATTACATCGTTAATCTACGGCCCAACTAATTTTGTTAATTTTTGTTGTCACGTGAGTTTTCTTTTTTTCTTTTTTTTTTCTTTTTTTGATTTCAGAAGTAAAATTTCTTTTGGTCGATCATCACATATCATGACCTTTTCCTTTTTGAACCCTTTCAATTCTTTCAAAAGCAATACATAGCTATGTGTGTACTTGTACAGTTTATAATTATGTAATTATAAACATATGATATGTAATTATACACTCACTCCAAAACTTATAAAAAAATAAAATTGAAAGAGGCACAACTTGGGAAATGGACAAGCCATACGTAGTTTAGTGAATATTGGCGCACTTGACTCTCCTTTGACTCTTTTCCTTTATCATTTAGAAAACAATGTGAAGTGTTTAAAACTTAAAAATGAAAATCAGCTTATATAATCAGAAGGAACTTGATTATGAACTTATTGTTTTCAAAAACATAATCAACCTTTAATTATCAAGTTGAATAACTCACAATTCAAACTTTCAAAAAAAAAAAAGCCCGAAAATTATGCATTCATGGTTTAGCTACAAAACACAAGAACATGTCAACCATACATATCTATAACTATAATGTTAAAACATAAGATTGGCACTAGTTAAGGTATGAAGCATCAGATTCACCATCCTTCTCTCCGCCGCTGGTAGTAGCATCAGCTTGCTCTTGTAGCTGAAAGCATTACTCAAATTAATGCTTCACGCGCAATCATTGAAAAAAATATAGTTTAATTGTATATATTGTACGAAAAGAAAAACAGGCCTTATATCAAAGAGTTCAAATTACGTGTTGCATGTTCAACTCTCAAATGTGTTCCTAATTACATGTGTAGCTTACTTGCCTCCCTAGAGCCACCCACCCAATTGACGCATTCGTTGGTGAGGTGGTAAAATTATCACCCCGAATGTTCTGTAATTTGTTCTGTGCATACCAAAATGTGTATTTACTCCCAAATCATGACAATCCATCGGACGCTTAAAGAGAAACCCTAAACGAGCCAAACTTTTTTTGTTACAATAATCCAGAGGCAATTACATAAATATATGGTGGTTAAGACTTAAGAATCGAGAACTGATAGTAGCCAGGTTATTATGGAAGCGGACCAAAAGTTAAAACAAAACGAAGAAGAAAATATAAACGGTCACACATCACTCAACTTAATCATTGAATACGAGAGGCAATAATTTGTGTTACTCTTTGTCAACAATTAAGACAAGAATTTGGAATATATTAACAAAATGTAATCAAGCAGGAATTCAAAGTGCCATTAATCAACTAACCTCGTCACCAGTGACCTTCAAGTTTGATGCACAGATGAAACCCTTAGCTTTCAAACGACTCAGAACCTACAAACAATAAACATGACAAATTTTCACATTATATTCATACAAAGACACCACACCACATATTGTTAGAAAAATAATTTTACCTTAAAACATTTACTCCCAATTTTGAGCTCTTTGGCATGGCGAAGTTGGAAGACAATTCCTCTAAGCATCTCTTCTTCTTGAATTGCATCATAACCCCAGTTCAAGGTGAAAAACTTGTAATCTAAATTAACTTCAACTAACGAAGACACATTCGCAACAAAAGCTTATCCAAGCCCAAAACTCCTTCAATTGTCAGTGACAAAATATTAGGAGCATTGATTTCAAGGATACGGCCATCAAGATAACGACTATTTGGGCATCCACATAATGCCAAGTTCTTAACACTAACACCCTTTGACGTTATATTGAGCCGCCTGTAACCATAACAAAAGTTCAACGTCAAAGTTTCCAATACAGGACTACCTGATAATATGTTTTCGATCAAATCCTCATCTAACTCCACAAACATAACATGTAAATTCCTAAGGTTTTTCAATCTAATCGTCGTTGACGGGTTAAACATACAGCCTAACAAACTCAGAGTCGTGACACATGAATTCTGGGAAAATAACTCCTTATCTAGGGAAAATTTAGCTTCATGTTCCGTATTCCAGAACGCTAAACAAAAGTTTTCGACGTCGCAATTCACAGCATAACGAATCCAGCAACTGATGTAACACCCCGGGCCCGGAAGGGGCTGACGTGTCACAATACACATGGTTTCTGAACAAAAGTCATAATTTTTATTTATTTACTTGCCAAAGTCATAATACATTAGACAAGACAAACTTAAGTCTAATTTACAAACTAACATATTTAAAAGATATTTTATTAGGATCCTGATGCTTTATTCTTCTTTCTTAACCCCGCTCAAAGTAACCCGTGTACCTGTATAAAAATAAATAACAACGGAATGAGCCGAATGCTCAGTACGAAATAATAAGCTCAAACAATAAAGGATTTAATGGGACGTCATTTAGATGGAACTTATAATAAATGATACGATGCAAAGTAATCTTATTAAATAAATTCAATCGTATCAAACGGATGTACCCATGAGTGAAACATAAAACGTAATAATATACAGGTAGCTACTCCTGCATATTTATCACACGAGATGGCGAGTTGGCATACCCGCTATCCATCTCCTTAATATTAATCCTATGACCGATCCATACGCCTCCTAATAGTCATATGTACCACTTATACTTAAGAGACGTCGTGAACTGATCTCACTGTCACGGGTGGTGCACATGCTGTCGATGCCACAACAACATGCTCGTGGGACACTCCACGAGAAGCGGAACTCAGGGTGCCAGAGTACAAATTACTTATTCATACAATAATCATAACATATATTGGAACATGCGATAATGAGTACAACTAACATAATTCTATCGCATGACGTCAAACTATATCGTAGTCTGAATAGAAATTAAACGGAGAGTCAACTGAATCGATATTATAAAGATGCAAGAAATTTCCAATGTATATGAAACTAATGGGTTTATAACAATTGAATAGGAACGCAATGAAAAGTGGGGGTAAGGATTCGTACCTTTAAGTCTTAAAACAAACCCAAATTTTTCATGAACATTTGTAATTCTCTATATACAAGTATAATTGATTTAGAACCATGCCTGGTTTCATTATTTGTTTGTTTTAAAGTGTGCATGTATCGATAATTCATTTATATGTGAAACTAACATCAACTTTATTATTATTATTATTATTAAAGTTATATAAATCCTATTCTAATACATGTTTTCCAGATATTATTATTATTATTTTCTCAAAGCTTTTATCTATTAGTTTTAACATCAACTTTATCTATTTGAAACTAACTAAAACATAATTCAGTATAATTTATATGTGATGTATTTGTTTAAATTGATGCATTTAATGAATTATAAGAAATCACTATATTTAACCCAAACATCAAAATAAAAACTTATCTTTTAAATTTTTTTTTTGAAAGGCAAATTTCATTAAACACCCAAAAAACGAACTAACTCCAAGACGGAGATAGTTCCAAGCCAAAACAAGGAAAACGGCTAAATTACATCAAAAAATTGAAAGAATGCCAACCCTTCCAATCTACATCACTTTTACCCCTACTTCTATACCAAAGGAAACCCAACGACTTTACGTCCGAAATAATCTCAGTAATCTTTGTATTATTCTTCGTAAACACCTTCTCGTTTCTCGCCTTCCAAATGCGCCAACATGTTAGCACCAAGATGCCATGAAGAAGCTCCTTTTTCCGGTTCGACCTCCGCGACTGATCAACAATAGTCTGTATATCATTAATTGAGAATAAGAAGATCGGAGGAATGTGACACCACCGAGCGATTCCATTCCAAACTCCGTCAGCAATTCGACACACCGTGAACACATGTTCAGCCGTCTCTTCAGCTTCTCCACATAGGGCACACTTGCAGTCTCCTACCAAGATATTCCGTCTTCTAAGGGCAACCTTTGTAGGAATCCGATCTAATAAAGTTCGCCACATAAAAATGTTGCACTTAGCCGGTAGCCAACTACTCCATCGAAACGTATGCCCAACAGCATCTGAATTGAAACTTTTAATCCACGACTTAGTTTCCTGTACCGTTAGTTGCTGCAGTCGACCCTTATTCCATTCCCACGAATCCCGGCTCGAGTCGAGTGTAGTCCCTGAAACCATCGGAGAACACTCAACAACCTCAGCTATTTCCTGGACAGTGGCCGGATACTTCTTCCATTCCCAAGTTATAGCACCAACAAAGTCATTATTGCCGACTCTATCCGCGACCATACACCATTTATTCTTTTCGAGACGGAAGAGTGCAGGGAATAAAGTCTTCAAAGGAAGGGTATTTATCCAAGGATCAATCCAGAATTTAATACTCAATCCGTTCCCGACCTTACCTTGCATCAAACTACTAAAGCTAGAGCCATTCACTATAAGCCGAGAACCACTGTTAACAATCTTTGACCAAGTACCCGAAACATTCCTATTACACGGAACAGATTGCCACCGTCGTTTAGACCCATGAACAGCATCAACTACTTTCCTCCATATAGCATCTCCCTCCATTCGGTATCTCCATATCCTTTTGAGTAATAACGCATTGTTGCAATCATCCAACTTACTCAAGCCTAACCCACCGTCCTTTTTTGAGCGAGTAACTACATCCCATCCAACCCAGTGGACTTTATTAGCTTCCAAGTTTCCTCCCCACAGAAACTTTTTAATCATCACCTCAAGCTTTTGGATAACCGCAACCGGGGCTTTAAACAATGAAAAATAATATGACGGGAGACTCTCCAAAACGGCTTTTATCAAAACAACCCTTCCACCAATTGAGAGGACTCTAGATTTCCACTTCGAAAGCCTGTTCTTGAACACTTGCACCACCGGCTCCCAATTATTAATTCTGTACATATTAGCACCAACTTGAGTCCCAAGATACTTGAACGGGGTTACTCCCGTACGACATCCCAACTCTCCCGCCTTCACCCTAACCTCCTCCCCATTTTTCCCAACACCAAAAAGGGTCGACTTGTTAATATTAATTTTTAGGCCCGAACACAAATGGAAAATCCGCAAAATTCTTTTAAGCGTCCGGAAATTCGAATCCGACCATTCACCCATAACCATGGCGTCATCCGCATACAGCAAATGAGAAATACTAGGACCTTCATTAGGAAGATCAACGCCCTTGAATAGACCAACATCACACGCCTTTTTAATAAGACCTGAGAGTGCCTCCATAGCTATAATAAACAAAAAAGGGGAAATAGGATCTCCTTGGCGCATACCTTTCCCACAAGCGAACTCAAAAGTAGGAGACCCGTTAACAAGAATAGAAGACCTAGCCGATGACAGCACCCCATAAATCCACATACACCAAGGTTCTGGAAACCTCATTTGCCGCATCACCATCAATAGAAATCCCCAATTCACATTGTCGTAGGCTTTTTCGAAATCAATTTTAAACATAAAGAACTCTTTACCACTTCTTCTAGCCCAAGACAAAACTTCACTGACGACTAATGGCCCATCTAAAATATATCTTCCTGCAATAAAAGCCGATTGAGTTTCATTAATCAGAGAACCCATTACCTTCTTTAATCTGTTGGCTAAGACTTTAGATATAACTTTGCTAACTATCCCAATTAAGTTAATAGGCCGATATTCTCCCAATTCCACCGGGTCGCTCACTTTAGGGATCAGAGTTATGAAAGACGACCCCGCCATACGACTAATCACCCCATTGTTAAAGAAATGTTGAAAAATACTACAAAAATCTTGTGAAAAGTAAGACCAAAACTTTTTCACAAACCGAAAATTGAATCCATCTGGACCCGGTGCTTTATCACTCCCGCAACCGAACACCGCATCCTTTATTTCCTTTTCAGAAAAAGGAATCACCATCTCCTCTGCATCAGCCGCCTTGACTTGCTTTAACCCGTAACATGCGAGGTACGGTCGCTCACCCATATCTTCAGTAAACTTTTTTCTAAAAAAACCGAATACCTCTTTTTTTATTGCACTCGGTTTCGTCTCCCATCTCCCCTTGATCATGAGGCCAGGAATCGAATTACGAGCTTTCCTAATATTAATCGAACCGTGGAAAAAACTGGTGTTTCGTCTCCATCTTTCGCCCACTTGATCCGAGCCTTCTGTCTGAGATCTTTATTCTTGAAATCCTCAATTTCCTTCAATCTCTTTTTACCCTCCTCAAAAATCCAAGATTCCTCTGCAGACAACTCCCTACTCTCCAATATAACCTCCAGATCGTTCACCTCTTTTTTTAAACAAAATTCCTCCTCCACTTCATTAGTCAAAACATCTTTTATCCACAATTGAATTCCGCTCCTTATCTTCTTTAACTTAGACATAAACACCTCATCTGGCTTTCCCACCATTCCATTGAACCTCAACAAGGACCGGCTAACAACCTCTTCGATACCGTTCCTGTGCAGCCAAGAATTGTAAAAACGAAAAGGTTTCGCACCGAAGTTCCGAGACACAACCTTTAAAACTAACGGGCAGTGATCCGATTTCTCCCTAGCCAATGCCCGATACTCCGCATTGGGCCAATCATTAAAAAAGTTCCACGAAACAAAAATCCGGTCGATTCGGCTTAACTTATCTCCTGCAAGAAAAGTAAACTAACGATCTCTCAAAACAAATCCACATAAACCCGATTCTTCAATAAATTCATTAAATTCTGAAGAAGCAACCGCATTGAACTTTGAGTTCCTCCTCTCGTCTCGGTGTCTAACACAGTTGAAGTCACCACCCACGATCCAGTACTTATCATCCGCCTCCATAATGCTCTTTAAATCGTTCCATACCAACCGTTTGTCTACCAACTTATGAGGGGCATAAACATTGATGAACGTAACTTCCTTTCCACTTTCTTTAATCACACCTGAAACGGCTAGAAAGTTCCTGTGCTTGACCACCACTGTGTTCACCAGCAGTTTCGGATCCCATAATGAAACCAATCCACCCGACCGTCCCGTCGCATCAACCCATTCATATTGAAATTCTGAATTCCCCCAAAATTTACCCATATCCAGCCCCGCAATAGACACAAATTGAGATTCCTGTAACATCACAAACCCCACCTCATTAGCACTTCGAAGATTACGAACCCAGACACTCTTACCCTCGGATCCCATCCCTCGAATGTTCAACGATAAAACATTCATTGACAAACAGATTGAGAACCTTCTTCCATTATCGCCTTGGCCACAGGACCCTCGAATTTCTCTATATTAGAAGCACCGAGCACCTTTCCCAGCTGAACTGTTTCCATGACTTCGTTCAACTGAGGATCTAGTATTGAGTGGGAGTTCTCTTCGATGCCGTCAATAGACTTGAAACCCATCGGGTTCACAACTTTGTTCAAATCTGGAGTCTGAAAATTATCCTGAGAAGCTTCAGTATTCGAGACCGAAGTTCTGGGCATTGGGCTCCCCTTCACAGCAAAAATATATCGGTCCAAATCGAACATATCATCTCCCTCTCTAAGCCTCTTCTTGGGCCTCTCCTGGCCCACTGGTGAAATTGATTTATGTTGCCTGGATTTTTTACGGAACCCCTTCCCTTTCTTTTTCAAACTATCCCTACAATTACTCCCATCAAATAAATGATGATTAAAAGTTTCCTGAATTCTCGGACCGTTTCCTTCTTCAATGGCATCAAGATTGGAAGGTTGATCTTGTTCCACAAAATTTGCACCTTCCAAATTAGCCCCTTGTCCGTTCCCACCCATGACCCCGGCGTTGACCTCATCCGAGCCCATGCTCACTTCGTCTTCTACGTCCTCCGCCGCATAATCTTCATCTTCCACATTAGCTATGCAATCAGGAATCCAATCACCGGACTCCTCTTCCACCAGAATGGGAAAAACATTAGCCTTCCAATTCAAATTGATCCGTTGTTGAATCCTGCTCACCGAGTTACTTAGAACCCCAATCAACACATACGAGACATCATCATCTTCTTCAGATATGTTCGCAGGTTGGACCACAACACCGAATTTGGATCCAATGTCATTAATCACCTGTTCAACCGCCAAACACAATGGGACCCCATAGACTTTAATCCATGCAATACGTTCAAAATCAAGAACCTGTCCATCCCACTCTTCCATCCTCTCAAAAACCGAATCCCACACTTCTTTTCTTTCTAAAAACAACTCTTTCTTTTCTTTATCTTCAAACACGAGGATAACCAAAAAACCACCCACATACTTAATGCAAATCTTACTCTTAGCAGCCCGTGACAGCCAGTTCCTTAGATTTGTCAATGAATTAAAATCTTTTACCCTGCCAACCAATCCAAGGTCGCTCCAGTTCGACCGTACAGCAATTTCAGACTCCACCGTCACCTCCATCGTCCCCTGCTCTGGATCTTTATCAATGAGAGTGTCCCGGAAAGACCTAAGGCCAACAACACTCGGACCCGGCTTATCCGTAACCACCTCTGTAACTTTTTCCATAGAAACATCTTTCTGTGCCGCGTTCTCGATAACCGGCTGCCAAACCTTGGTATCCTTCCTAGGCATCTTCTCGCCATCCACAAACCTTGCTAATACTATAAATAACTTATAGCTGCCGATCCAAACGTCTTTGAGATCCTTCTCGAGTCCCACCGGATCCCTCACGTTACGAAAGGATACAAAACCAAACCTCTTCCCGAGTTTATCATATTTCCTAGCAATATACGATCCGTGAATGTCCCCAAAAACCTTCAGCACCGCAACCAGCTCTGCCGATGAACATCTCTCCGGCAGATTTGAAACAAAAACCTTTGTGATCACCACGTCCTGTTGTCTTGATCTCCTGCTGTTTTTCGTCGGAACATCATACCAAGTATCAACCCTAAAGCGTTCCCTGCCCGCCGTTCTTACTCCTCAACAGCTTAACGTTGAAACAATTTGTTTTGTGTTATAACTTATCTTTTAAATACTATTTCAAAATATAAAATACTATTAAATTCTTAAACCAATTAAACTTATCATTTAGACAGAATTACAAATTTTGTCCTTTAAAATAAGTCGAATTACGGTTCGTGTCCTTTGTTAAGTTTCCTTGCAGGCGGTGTACTTTAAACTTTTTTTTCCTACAAGTTTTGTCCTTTACGCTAACTGGGTTAGAAAAAGTCAGTTAAATGCCCTCACGTGAGACGCATGTGAGGGCATTTTTGTCTTTTCGTCTACCCTGCAACTTCATCATCATCTTCTTCTTCTTCTTCATTTTTTGCAGCTCCTATAAACTATGTAAGTAACATCACCACGAGTAGCTTGAGGCAGTGAGTCAAACTACAAGGTTAGGTTTAAAGAAGTAAATTATAAGTAAGAGATTTTGATTGATGCTGTTTAATTGAATCCAGCAGTAAGATAAAGATAAATGTTCTAGGTTAGGTTAAGGAGTTGATCCAATCCAGCTCTGGCAGCGTTAGCCTAATTGCATATATATATATATATATAACAAATCATCGTCATCACTTTGTAGTTTCTGATATCAGATCTTAGCTAAATTAATTAACAGTTGCCAACAATATTAACATCAATCAGAGGTGAAAATGAAGTAATACTACCTACCTGTTGTTGTCTGGCGACTTGCTCTCGAAGCTTCGTTGCCTGTTTCCTGATGGCTTCCATTCTTCACAAACTGATCGGAGATAGATAGATTTATTTACCAGTCTGTAAGTAAATCGATGATGACTTTGAATTTGAATAGTCGTCTTCAATCTCCCTGACGAAATCTCACCTTTAAGCTGGGTTATCATTTTCTTGTACTCAATTCCACCAAAACCCCATCTGGGTATCTCAATTTCGATCCAAAAATGGGCGTTTGCATCAGCAAAAGCAAGAGTCATTCAAGACCTAATGTGGGTGTTGCTTACAATCACAGATCCGATGAGCCAAACATAGTTTACACCAAATCTCCAGCTCCGGCCGACCAAATTCCGGCCAAGAAACCACCTCCGGCACCCAGTCCCAACGGTGGCGTCGTTGGAGCTGGGAGACGATGGCGGCAGTTGAGTGGGGAAGACGGTGACGGGAGGTTGGAGACTGTAATTTGATTTTGACATATTAAAGATGATTTTAGGGTTTTGATTGAGATATGCAAAAAATGAAGAAGAAGAAGAAGATGATGATGAAGTTGCAGGGTAGACGAAAAGACAAAAATGCCCTCACATGCGTCTCACGTGAGGGCATTTAACTGAATTTTTCTAACCCAGTTAGCGTAAAGGACAAAACTTGTAGGAAAAAAAAGTTTAAAGTACACCGCCTGCAAGGAAACTTAACAAAGGACACGAACCATAATTCGACTTATTTTAAAGGACAAAATTTGTAATTCTGTCTATCATTTATGGTTTTATATTAAATTGTCAAAATTTTGAGATAAAACTTCGTGGATATAATCATAACATATGTGAATTAAACTAGTCATTAATTAAGCTAATTAAATTGGGTTTAGATGCCATGAATTTTTCTAGAGTAAACGTGTTAATTATTTTTACTATCATTATTATCTCTAATATTATTATTTAAGTTTATCAAGTTTTCCGTCTGTGCATTAGAACTTGTTTCAAAATAATAATGTATGATGCTTTTAAACAAACATATATTAAAGATGAGTATAAACTTTTATTACCTTTATTTTTTTGTGTGTGTTGAATGAACCCCACTAAAAGTTTGTCAGGAGCTATATTGTTGAAATTTGTGAGTTGAAGGGCTTGTAGTATGTCCATTTATAGTATGATTTTATTTTATTTTATTTATATTGTTTTACTTGGCAACCAAGGTAAGAAATTTTGGATAATGAAGAACGGTGGCATTCCACGTTTTACATGACTCATAAGAAATCCCACGTTGCCATGATTAATATGATTCCTATTTTTAAAAGATTGCTAATAATTTCTTTCTTCATTCATTATTGTATTAGAAACTTAAAAGTTAAATTTGTTCACTTTTGTTTACGTGTTTTTTTTTTTCAAATGTTATCACTTTACCTTTATATATATATATATATAAATTAGTGACAATTTTTTTATTTGTTATTATGAGTTTAAAATTTTTGGTCATTACAATTGATCTGATATACATTATGATTAGCGTAGTATGTAAACAACATAAATTTGTGGAGCTTGAATTGGGGGCGTTGAGTTAGGATTTGGTCAACGAAACAAATGAAATCGAGGCTCACGCAACGCTGAGCTCCATAAGTATGTAGGAAAGCGAGATTAGGAACCGAATGCCAAATATGTTTCCATCGTTTAGAGAGTACGCCTGTTCTAACGACGTGTTTTGTTTCGAGTAAACGAGAAAGAACTTCAACTAGTAAGCAATCTGGTAAACTACTGATTCGATCTTCCTCCATGATTCCTTGCTTGATTATGCCCTAATAATTAACTAATATTTATATGGCGGCAACTGTAAAAACAGACTTTGAACAAATTGGCTTTGGGCCTGCAGCCCAACTGAATTTTTACAAATCTGACCTTCACTTTTTCCGAAGTTACTAATAATTATATTATTCGGTTATAATAGAAAGTAAGATTTTTGTAGAAAAAATAAGAAATAATCTAGTCTATTGATTTTAGATATGAATTGTTAAGATAAGTTTAGAGAGGAAATCAAGCGTAAAATAATATTATCTGTAGTGGATAAAGCGACTATGAGGGCGCTTTGCGCCATGTAGCGTCAAGCCATCCTAAGGGCTTTGCGCCATGTAGCGTCAAGCCATTCTAACGAGACTATGAACCCAAGTCCAAACACGTTTCCATCGTTTAGAAAGAGTACCTATTCTAATGGCGTATTTTGTGTCTGGTAAACGAGAAAGGATTCCAACAAGTAAGCAATCTGGTAACTTACTAATTCGATCTTCATCTTTATCTTCTACCGTTTCAAATTGACAACAAAACAGTCTTAAAAGGCAAGCGTGGTTATGAATACGATTTTAGGGTTTGTGGCTTGATACTAATTGGTATGCATGAATATACGATTTTATGATTTTGAGCCCAACACTACATTTGTACGCAGAAAGATATTGCATTGGTATATGTATGCATGATGTATAAAAAAATGTTTTAGTTGATTGAGTTGTATATTTATGATACAATATGATATTAACTAGAGGTAGGCAAATAAACTGGTTAACCGAACTGACTTAAAAATCAGATCGAAACCGAAACTGGTATCGCAGAAACCGGTTTGGAACCGATTGAAACCGTAGCTTCGGAACCGGTTTGTAATTTTCTCCACCAAAACCGGTATCAGGCAAACACCGATCAAAACCCAAACCGAAACCGATCGTAACCTAGTCAAGAAACCGGTTTCAACCCGAACCGAAAACCGATAATAAACTGGTTTTGACTTTTGTTGATCTAACCGAACCGGTTTCAACCCAAACCGATTTTGAGTTTTAAGCCGATTTTTCTCCTCTAATTAGAACGACTAACTAATCCCTAGCTAAGTCACAAATACGTGATTCAAAGTAAGCAAGATACCTGAAATCGGGTTTTTTAAAACCATGTACCCGAATCCGATCCTATCCGAAGGGTATGCATTTAAAAAAAAAAACATATACCCGAGACGGTGGCGGTTGTGTCTGGCAGCGGTGCGGATTCAGTGTTCGGGGCCTTGGGGGGGGGCATAGAGGATGGTCAATCTATATATTTTTTAAAAGAAAAAGTTATAATATATTAGCCTCAAAGACTCAAGTGCCCCATTGATACTTTTCTAGTGCTCCAAACCCAACCTTTTTGAGCCAACCTTCCAAGCATAAGTTTAATTTTATTTTTGAAAAATAACAATTAAGTAAATATTGCTTAATTTTCTAACCATCTCATCAATTAGAAATTTAGAAACCGCAAATATGGTGGTGGGAGACGAACAGGTGCCCGCCGTTTCTCATCTCAGATTTGTTGCCGTTCAGATCTTTTTGCAATTTTGGTTTCTTGTTTTTATTTTGGAAAAACAAAAACGTTCAATTGTTTTTTTTTTTTTTTTTTTTTTTGAACGGCCAACAAAAACACCATTATATTATTTCACCAAACCGCAAGCGAGTAGCTCGCATTGTACACCAGGACAAAAGAGAAGAACAGTTTACAAAAATAAAATGTTATCTAATTTTTCACCAACCAACAAATTGTAAGTCGAATCTTCTCCATATTTCCCAGTTTAGAGCCGTGTTCAATTGTTTATTTGTTTTGGATTTTTATTAGTTTTGTTTTAATTTAGGTGTTTACGTTTTTCTAGAAATTCAAAAGGCAAGGGAATTTTGTTGTCATTTGGAGAATGTCGATCTGAATTCTAGGTTTTTAACACATGAAATCATGAATGAGGCAATTGCAAGTGCTATGAAATCAAGAAGCACTTGCAAGCAATGTTTTCATAACTGGATTGGACAACGAACCGAACAGGCTGCTGGTTCACCGATTCGAACAATCGGACCTTCCGAACAACTTTTTTTCAAAAAGGACGGTTAAGGTTGAATAAGTTTAAATTAAAAAAAATCCCAGTACACCGATTCAATAGGTGATTGACTCCCGTTCTGACTGGCCGAGCCGGTTCGGTCTCAAACACCGCTTGCAAGTGTTGCAAATGAAGCTTTAATTGACCGTTTTTGAAAGACAAAATCATGTAGATGTTAATTGTAATATGTATTTTGTTTATTATGTTTAATGGAATTTGTTGCTTACATTTTTATACTTAGTTTATTTAATGTGATTCTTTAAACCTGACCCATTTTGATTTGACTTGACTTGTTGTAGGTTGATCTTTTTTGGCACCCATCATCTAAAATTCCTAAATTCGTCAATATTTACGTGTGCATATGTTGGTGGTGTTGTGGACTAGAGTGATGGATGAATAACCAAGAGGATATATATTGCTTGGTTGTTTACTAGACGATCGATGAAACGAATCTTGAGTTTTCCTTCACATATTCTTTCATTGTGTGTGTGTGTGTTTTTTTCTATTTTTCTGTTTTGGTTTTATCAATTGTGACACGACAGATCAACCTTAAGGATTTAGATCTTGAAAAATGGTTTAAAATAGAGGTGTACAAAACCGTTTTTTTTTTCTCAAACAAAGTTGGTTTTCTAAATCGAATCGGTTTGGCTAATGCCTGGTCAAAACTGGTTTGGCTCAAGCCGTTTCGGTTTAGAAACGACCTGGTCCAGCTCGATTCGGTTCAGTTTACCTGATCAGCTCGGTTCGGTTCGGTTTATAACCTGTTTTAACCAAACCGGTCCGATTTTAAAACCGGTTTGGTAGATCAGTAGAGGAACCGGTCCCAAAATCGACGATTTGAGTCGGTTTGGGCGAAACCAGTTTTACTGTCAGACTGGTTTTGGTTCGGTTTGCATAGACCATTTTCACACCGGTTATTTTGTACACCTCTACTTTAAAAGGGCATAATAGCCATTCATCTGACCCAAAGACCATTGAGAAAATGGCATGCGGGGTCGGCCGTTGATCATCCCATATCATGACTTTTTCCTTTTTGAACCCTTTCAATTCTTTCAAAAGCATATTTATACGTATAATTATACATATAACTATTTGTGTACTTGTACAGTTTATGGTTATGTAGTTATAAACATATGTTATGCAATTATACACTCGCTCCTAAACTTATAGAAAAAAAAAGGCACAACTTGGGAAATGGGCAATCCATACGTATTTAAAAATTAAAACTTAAAAATGAAAATCAACTCGAATTATATAATCAGAAGGAACTTGATTATGAAACTTATCATTTCAAAAACAAAATCAACCTTTAATTTTCAAGTTGAATAACTCACAGTTCAACTTTTAAAATAACAAATTATGAAAAAAAAAACCCGAAAATTATGCATTCATGGTTTAGCTACAAAATACAAGAACATGTCAACCATACATATCTATAGTTATAAGGTTAAACATAAGATTGACATTAGTTCAGGTATGAAGCATCAGATTCACCATCCTCCTCTCCACCGCTGGTAGTAACATCAGCTTGCTCTTGTAATTGAAAGCATTACTCAAATTAATGCTTCACGCTTAATCATTGAATATTTATCAAATACAGTTTAATTGTATATATTGTACGAGAAGCAAAACAGGTCTTATATCAAAGAGTTCAAATTACGTGTTGCATGTTCAAACCTCATATGTGTCCTATTACATGTGTAGCTTACTTGCCTCCCTAGAGCATATTGTTACAAAATGTGTTCGGTTATTTGTTTTGTGCATACCAAAAGGTGTATTTACTCCCTAATCATTACAATTCGTCGGGCCCTTAAGAAACCCTAAACGAACCAAACTTTTCTTGTTACAATAATCCAGAGGCAATTACATGATGAGTATATGGCGGTTAAGAATCGAGAACTGATAGCAGCCAGGTTATTATGGAAGTGAAACAAAAGTTAAAACAAAACGAAGAAGAAAATATAAACAGTCACACATCACACAACTTAATCATTGAATACGAGAGCCAACAATTTGTGTTACAATAATTAAGACAAGCATTTGGAATACATCAACAAAATGTAATCAAACAGGAATTCAAAGTGCCATTAATCAACTAACCTCGTCACCGGTGACCTTCAAGTTTGATGGACAGATAAAACCCTTAGCTTTCAAACGACTCAGAACCTACAAACAAAAAACATAACAAATTTTAACATTATATTCATACAAAGACACCACACCACATATTGTTAAAAAAATAATTTGACCTTAAAACATTCACTCCCAATTTTGAGCTCTTTGGCGTGGCGAAGTTGGAAGATAATTCCTTTAAGCATCTCTTCTTCGTGGATAGCATCATAACCCCAGTTCAAGGTGACAACCTCGAAATCTAAATTAACTTCAACTAGCGAAGACACATTCGGCAACAAAAGCTTATCCAACCCCAAAACTCCTTCAATTGTTAGTGACAAAATATTAGGAGCATTGATTTCAAGGGTACGGTCATCGAGATAATGACTATTTGGGCATCCCGATAATGCCAAGTTCTTAACACTAACACTCTTTGACGTTATATTGAGCGACCTGTAACCATAACAAAATTCCAACGTCAAAGTTTCCAATACAGGACTACCTGATAATATGTTTTCGATCAAATTGTCACCCAACTCCACAAACATAACATTTAAACTCCTAAGGTTTTTCAAACTAATCGTCGTTGACGGATGAAACATGCAGCCTGACAAACTCAGAGTCGTGACACATGAATTCCTGGAAAATAACTCCTTATCTAGGGGGAAGTTAGCTTCGTGTTCCGTATTCCACAACCCTAAGCAAAGGTTTTCGACGTCGCAATTCACAGCATAACGAATCCAGCTATTGATCTGATATACATTATGATTAGCGTAGTAGGCAGACAACATAAATTTGTTGAGCTTGGATTGTGGGCGTTGAGTTAGGGTTTTGTCGACGAAATACATGAATTCGGGGCTCACGCGACCCTGAGTTCGATAAGTATGTCGGAAAGCGAGACTAGGAACTGAATGCCAAATACGTTTCCATCGTTTCGAGAGTGAGCCTGTTCTAGCGGCGTGTTTTGTTTCGCGTAAACAAGAAAGAACTTCGACAAGTAAGCAATCTGGTAAGCTACTAATTCGATCTTCCTCCATGATTCCTTGCTTGATTATACCCTAATAATTAATTAATATTTATATGGAGGTAACTGTAAAAACAGACTTTAAACAAATTTGGCTTTGGGCCTGCAGCCCAACTGAATTTTTATAAATCTGACCTTTACTTTTTCCGAAATTACTAATAATTATATTATTAGGTTATAATAGAAACAATGATTTTTATAGAAAAAATAAGATATAGTTTAGTCTATTGATTTTAGACGTGAATTGTTAAGATTAGTTTAGAGAGGAAGTCAAGCGTAAAATAAGACCATGTGTAGTGGATAGAGCGACGGTTTGGGCCATGTGGCGCCACATCATCCTAAGCATAAAATAAGTCTTGTTCATGTTTGTTCGTTTAGCATTAAACTTGTTGACAAACCGTTCGTGAACACTAACCGAACGGAAAATTTTGTTCGTGTTTGTTCGTTAATTGAACTTGTTTACGAAAACAAATGAACATAACCTATTTAAGAACAAAGCAACATTCTTAATCCAAAATATTAGAAATAATCACCTTAATCAAATAAGTTAAAAATAATCACCTTAATTAAATAAGAAGTTAAGTACTTCAGATAATAATATTATTAACACAATCATCCCCAATCACTGGTTTTATTCAGACAATGTCAACGAAGCACAAGTTAGATTTGTTGTTAGTTTAAGCAAGACTTAACAGTTAATGAAACAAACCAGACATACATTAATAATAAAATTATAAAACTTAAATGTTAGGTTGGTAATTACAAATAAAATATTAATATAAAACAAATCTTTAACTAATAAACATAAACAAACGAATGCAAACGAATATAAATGAACACGTTACCGAGCATTCACTAAAAACAAATGAACGAACGCAACCTCAGTTCATGTTCGTCATTCAACTAAACAAACAAAATTTCTTGTTCGTATTCGTTCATTTAATAAACGAACGAACGTAAACGTAATTTCCGCTGAACGGTTCACGAGCTGTTCGCTGAACGTTCGGTTCGTTTACAACTGGCATATATTTCACACCTCATTGGATTATATTTTTCCTTGATAAACACTTTCTTCATTATATGATCTTTAGCAGTTAGTAACTGGTATTAATACACATATACAATTAGAGGTGCACAAAAGAACAGGTTCCGGACCCGACCCGGCGGTTCCTATCCGGAACCGGACCCGACTCTACCCTACCTGCGGGTATGGACCGCTTTCACGATAGGGCAATATTTCGTTACAACGTGAAAGCGGTTCACAGCATCTCCATCAATTGTATTAAGAGGTACAATATTTTGTAACGAAATATTGCCCCGGCGGTTCCTACCCGGAACCGGGTATGAACCGATTTTTGGGAAAATATATGGGTCCGGGTAGGGTTTTCCGGGTATAATAATACCCTAATCGGGTATGGGGTACACCGGGTACGAACCGAAACCGGTTCCGGGTCGGTTTCACCGGTTCGGGTACGGAACCGGTTTTTTTTGTGCACATCTACATAATAGCTCATGATCAAAGTTAGTGGATTATTAGTAGATCATGTTATCATAACACGGCTCCTGCCCAATTAATCTAAATAGACCAACTTTTATTATTATTATTATTATTATTATTATTATTATTATTATTATTATTATTATTATTCAGTTTTGAACATTTAACTTTTGCAAACCCGGTTTTAGACATAATTTAATGTGGATTGACACCATGGCCCTTTTACCCAAAAACCAAACCGCTTTAGTTTTAAAACCAGTTTTTATTTTACAAACTAAACCGGTTTGGTTTTTGCATATTCCAAGCCGGTTTGGGTCAAACCGGTTCGGTTTAGAAACCAGTTTATGCATAGAAGTAGTCAAAATGATCTAGACCGGTTCGGGTCGGTTTTAAACCGGTTTGATTGAAAATACCCAAACTGCTATACGAACCGGCGGTTTGGTTCAGTTTGGGAACCGGTTTAGTAGAAATTGGTTAAACCTTTCGGTTTCCAGTTAACCGGTTCCAAACCGGTTTTTTTACACCTCTACTAAATTATTCCAAATATAAGCCCAGCTTTTAGTGGGCTTGCTATGGGCTTTTGTGTTAGGGCCTGCTAAAAAAAATATGAATTTTAAAAATTTTGTTTTTAAAGAGTATAATAATAAAGTTCACGAGAGTCAAGAGTGAGAACCAATTTGAGTTTTTTTTTTTTTTATACCTAAAATTATTTAATAGAGTAGAATAGTATTGAATGATTTCTATTCTTAAATTAATTTACTTCCCTTTACGTTGTAATAAGCTTATAATAAAGTACCCGTTAATAGATCAAAATGCTATAATACAAGTGTAAATGTCGAGTTTTACTCAAATGACATTGGAGAGAAAGTAATTGGAATGCCCGCCACGCCTTCGATATGTCGGTAGATAAAAGTCCTTATATAAAAGACCAAGGTTCGTGAATGATATGTAGGTAGATGTATCATATATGAATAAAAAGAGTGTAAATAAATCAGAGTTAGACCATACCAATTTATAAGTGTACATTTTTAAAGAAAAAGACAGTAAAATAAACTATCCCGAAATATATATACTTTTTAAATCTTAAAATTAATAAACAAATAATTTCACGTTACAAAATATCCTACGCGATGGGGCAATATCCTACGGGTAGGGTACATATCCTACGCGAAATACATATCCTACGCGAAAATATATATGCTTTCATCGTTGTAACGAAAATATATATGCTTTGACGTTACAAAATATTGCACCTCTTAATACAATTGTTGAATCACGAACTTCGCCATCCTATCGTGAATCACGAACTTCGCCATCCTACCCTACCCTACCCGTCAATTGATGGAGATGTTGTGAACTGCTTTCACGTTGTAACGAAATATTGCACCTCTTAATACAATCAATACAAAGTTTGATCCATCACTTTAAGCACCAATTATGTTGAAATCCATTTATATAATCAACTTACAAAAAACACATACATTAACAGACAAACATTTCAAAAATTATAGTTTGCACTCAACAATCAATTGCAATGCATCCTTGCGTAAGACTCGAATCACCTTTACTAACGAACGGATCAATCTTCACCCACACAAGCGAGAAAACAGACGCCAACAACACTGACCACAATACAACGATAGTGGGAGTCCGGTTCTGTCGACCCATCAAACCTTTCAAAAACGGGTACAAATGAAGAATCACCCAAAATGCAAAAAACACCTTCCCAAACAACGGGCCCCACGCCTCGTACCCTTTGTTTAACGCGTCCGAAAACCCTGCCACAACGCCCACTAAGTTCAACACCAAAAGGGTTGTTGGAGGGATCAAAACCGTCGTCCATTTGATCATATAAAGCTCCCCGAACTCCTGGTCATCAGCTGCCTTGGCTGTAACTGTGAAATTGGTGTCGACGCCAGCTAACATTTTTAGGAATCCTTGAAAAACCGCAAACAGATGAGCAGACACGCCACCGATCACCCAAAACTGCTCGTTCCTCCATAGCTCCTCGATACTGACACCGCTCCATCGGATTTCAAGAACACTTGTTGTAATAATTGACAAAAATAGCCCCAGAAACCAAACTGCAGCTAAGTTGGAAAGCTGCATCAAAGCGAAAACATATCATTACTTTTAGAATAATAATAATAATAATAATAATAATAATAATAATAATTGTCATTTGTTAGTTGCAATGACAATAACAACAGCAGCAGCAGCAGCAACAACAACAATAATAATAATAACAATTACCGTGGGGATGATGAATTTTCCGGTTAAAAGGCAAATAGCAGGCAGTGTGCAGTATGCAACAAGAGGGAGAGATGTGAACGGGTAAACAATGGTGTTAATATACGCGAGTCTTTGAAGCAACTTAAGGCGGCCTCCACCCCAACCGTACCATAACGGGCAATGCCGACTCAAAAAGATCTCAACCGATCCAAGGGCCCACCTCAGAACCTGGTGCAACCGATCTGATAAGTTGATAGGAGCTGAACCTTTGAATGCTGGTCTTACTGGCATGCAGTATATCGATCTCCATCCCCTACAATGCATCTTGAATCCCGTTAAGATATCCTCAGTAACCGATCCATATATCCACCCAATCTGTTAAACATTGCAAACAAATTTCAATCAAGAAATGATTGATAACTTAACATGTTGAATCAGATCATAAGAGTACTATGTTACGGACTGAAACCATTGCAAGGTATGGGACTTGTCCCACATCGGTTGCATGGGCAACTGATGTGGGGTTTATAAGCCAAATGGGTTCCCTCACTTATCAGACTAGTTTTTTGTGTTGAGTTCTTCTGTTTGGTTTGTAACATACTATATGTTACCTCTTTACCCCATGCGGTTTTCTCTTCATACCCACAACTAATGACATGAATTGCTTCATTGATCATAGTTGCAGGGTTTGCTGACTCGGCTAACCCTCCGTTTTCTATTAACGTAGACTCGATAAACACAGACGACATTCCAAACGTTTTCTCAAAGCTCATTTGAGATATGAGTAACGAACGTTCATAATCGTCATAGCCTGAAAATATATAAAATATGTAAACACGGTTACAAATCGTTAACTATAAAACAGTCTAGTAAAACACTTACTTTCAATCTCTTTAAGGTTAAAAATAGCAGCATTTAGATCATCCCGTCTGGCGTCACGTTTAAACTCTTCAAGATCTTTCTTGGGCTTCTTCGGCCCACAACAACAAGAAGACGAAGATGGGCTTGGTAATGTTGGTAACGATTGAGGCCCGTAACCATACAGAGCTTGTCTGTAGAACATACAACCCGTTCCTACATAAACCGGTCCTTGAATCCCATCTAAGCCTTTCATGTTAACCTAAAGCCAACAAAAGCCCACAGTTTTTATATTTTGAACAATAAGAAACATGTAGTGAAATATGAAACTTACATCAAAGAAAACAGTGTTCCGGTTCGCATATCTGTCACTCCTGTCAATGCCATCAAACCTTTGCGGGAACTGAATATAGCACACGTCACGACCGACTTGTGGGTCCATCATGAAACACATCCCCTCTCTAACTGCCTTACTATTATTCACATAGTGATCACAATCCAGATTAAGAATATATGGCGCGTTTGTCAGGACCGCAGACACTCTCACTAAAGCATTTTCAGCACCAGCTTTCTTATGGTGCTGATATCCGGGCCTCTTTTCTCTAGACACATAAACTAACCGAGGAAGCTCGTTTCCTTCAATGTCGTGGGCCCCACTGTGTCCTAGGAACACCTGGATCATACCAGGATGGTCCCGTGGGTTGTTTCCAGGCCACGGTGTTCCATCTTGCATAGTCCATCCTTCTTCGGGTGTTTTCTGAGCTTTTGCTACTAGCGCATTGACCCGCACTTTGTACTCTTCATAATCTCTCTAAAATTATAAAAATAATAATACCGTTAGTAATTTTATGCGAAAAAATATTAAATCTTGATGTTCGATAACTTTTTTGAAACTTACCTTCATTGCTCGACGCTCTTTAACGAACGATGGCTGCACTTTATCTTTCAAGTAGTCTATCTTCTGAGAGAAGTAAAATTCAGGAGCACGCGGTTCGATCTCAAACTTTTTACAAAACGGGACCCACTTTCTTGCGAACTCGGCTGTTTCAACTAACGATTCAAATGTAAGCATTGCAGCACCGTCATCCGAGACATAACACGAGACTTTTTCAACTGGATAATCAACAGCCAGGATTGAAAGCACAGTGTTCGCGGTAATTAGAGGCGGTTCTTTTAACGGGTCAACTGTACTCACAAAGAAGTCAACTGGTGCAAGTTCTGAAGGCTCACCCTCTCTTTCAAACCTATGGTGTTAAAAAAAGTAATCAACTGCAAATTATTTTATTATAGTTATTTAAATGTAATACTGCTAATATATTATTACCTTGCAGATAACTCATCTGTGAATGTGATTCTGTTAATAGGATACCATTTAGGGAACTGATCCAACACCCATGATATAGCAAACCAAATTTCACAAATAACAGAAGTTAACCATAAACCGTAAGAGCTTTCAACTGGATTCGTGATCCGGTAATGAAAAAAAAGTCCCAAAATGATTAACCGAACAATAATCACAATTCTATAGGGTGTGATTTGGCTCTTTGGAATTGGGATTATTTGTGAAAGTGGCTGCATTCCATTTGGATCTGCAGACCTGCAAAAACAGTTATAAAAGTTGAATCATTTACATATTTTTCACCCGTATAAACAAAACTAGTCATATACTTACTGTTGTTTTTCTTCAATATGTTGATCTATGGGAACTTGAACTTCTTTAGCAACCTTACCGCCCCCTTTTTTCTTCTTATTCTTCTTATCTTTCCAACTTTCAACACGGTTCTTCCATATCGGGTTCCCCCCTTCATCAATCATATCTTCATAAACGGATACAAAACACGAAAACTTAATTGGTATACTGTATTTATTAATTTATTTGATTACAAATAAAGATTCGGTGTACTCACCACTGTCCACAGTTGATACAGTGCTTATATTTCTTGCATGGAGTCCAGCATCCTTTAACAGATAAGATGCAAGATCAAGTCATAAACATAAAACACTCAAGTTTCGTTAAACATGATTTAAAACACTCAAGACCTGTGTATAAATGTCGAATAATAAAAGCAATATGATTCATAAATCTTCTTATAGAAACTATATAATTCATATTACACGGGCAAAATAATGAAATAAATATTCAATTATAAAAATGTTTTATGAACAAACTTAACTTTTTAAAAAAAATAAAAAACTTTTTATCGCAGCATAAATATAGATATATACCTGACTGTTACCAAGGTGATCAGCCATAGTAGTATTTAGGGTTGCAGGCTCCTTTTCTACCACACCGCCCTTTATCAAGCTCACTATGAAATCACATAATATCATAGAATATCAGTAAATAATGATTCTTTATAGATTTTACTTTACTTTTACAAGAAATCAGAAAAAAAAATATGGGATGATTTAGTATTAGAGGTGCAAATGAGCCGAGCTGCTTGCGAGCTACTTGATCTCGAATCGATAAATGGCTCGAAATGAGCCAAGTTTCTAATAAAACTTGTTTAGTTATCAAGCCCATGCCTTGCGTATTTTAAGTCTTTCATCTTTTGGACTTTTATCACTGCCCATTCGAGCTTAGGCTCCTTTAAGGTTTTTCTTTTTCAAAATATGTAAAAGTAATTAAAAACATATATAAACTAACAGCAATTAATAAACGAGCTGAGCTTGGAAAAACAACTCACGATTCGAACTCAACTTTAGAAAAGAATTTGTAACGAGCTTGATCTCTCATATGTCAAAACGATCCAATCTCAAGCCTTGTCAAGCTCGGGCTCGGCTAGTTTACAATATTATATAAATTAAACCATATATAAATTAATTAATAATTAATAAACGGGCTCGAGCTTGGAAAAACAACTCACGAGCCGAGCTTTAGAAAAAAGAGCTCGAAGTCAGCTCGTTTACACGATTCAGTATCTAAATAATAATACCATCATAAGGTGTGCCACATTGAATACAAGCAGTATGACCCTCATTGATCTCATACTCCAAACACGCCTTACAAATCTGGAAATTGCATTCATGGCAACCCACAAACGCTCCATTCCCATCCAAAGCAAACCCGATTTGCTCCCCACACGTGTTACAAATCGGCATCTCGGGCTGCATCATTTTAATAAAATTGATGGGTTTGATTCGAAATGTTGATGTGGGTAGTCTTTTATATGGGATTTGGAAGGTATAGAATAAAGGGTTGGTGTGGTATTGGAGTAATAGTGAAAGTGAAGGGTTGGTGGTGTGGAGGTTGGGATGTTGGTGTCTGAAGCAAAGGGAATATGGTTTTCATGGTGTTGAGATTTGAAATTAAATTTTGCGGGAATGTGAAGCAATGCGGTTGGAGTTGCAGTTACAGGTGGATGTGTATATGTTATGTTTGTTGGTGACTTGGGAATGTACTAGTTTTGATGTGGAATGTACAAGTGGCTTTGTCTAATATAATAAGTTATTTACAATTCTAATTCGTAAAAGTTTCTAAAAAGACTTGTAATAGTTTTATTAAAAAATAAATATAAATTATAAATAATTGAGTTTAGAGTTAAACAAATCTACCTATATTATTAAAGTAATAGTTTTAGAGCCCGTGTCACACACGGGATGATTCAAATTATAAAATTACAAGTAAATCAAATAATTATATAACGTATATGAAAAAATATATTACATCTATGTTTGTATCTGTAGTATTACATAAATTGATTTTATTTATATCACAAAATGCATTTTTTAAATGAACATAATAAAAAAATGCACGTGCAAAAACGTACTCGAGAACACTCTTTATATTAAAAATTTAATTCTCAGTGTCATATATGTATAATTGAAAGAATTTTGGTTATCAACCAATTTCGGGGAATAAAACTTCTCATACAATATTAATTTCAACCACTCATCCTAAATACATAAGGAGCGTTTCTTTTATTGATATATTTATTAATTTACCACCTATCGAAGGGAAGGAGAACATTAAATTGTAACGACAGATGTTCTTCAAGAACCATATTTTTCTGAGCTACACCATGAAAATGATTTTGATAAGTTTCAGGGGACTTTTCGACTTTGTCATAATGACAACATAAAAAATAACATGTCAACCCATTCAATTTTGTGAATATTTTGCTTCATTTGAGCATAGTTTTCATGGCATACTTCCCATACAAATTTCTCATCGCCACTGAAAGAAAAGTTAATGCTTATACAAATATTTCAAATTTGATAAAATTTAGAAGCATTGATAGGTCTAGGGGTGTGTAGATCCCTATTCGCGTGGATCTAACAACGTCTTTAGATCAACCTAACTTAGTGCTAGCGGAAATCACACTAAGCAACCAAGAGGTCTCGGATCTTGTGTTTATTTTCAGTCAAGGAAAGGTTAGTGAGAGAGAGCCGAGAGATATAAGAAGAGAAAGAATGATGGAGTTTTTGCCAAAAGGTTTTCTGTTGAATTATCCACCCTTTACTTCTCATGGCATGCTTCCTATATATAGGGAAGCATGCATGAGAAGTAAAACAAAATTTAATGCCCAATGGGCTTCTTTACAATGGACCGTGGCCCAACAACGTACAAAATGACCAATCGGCCCAAATACATAACTGAATCAATACAAAAGACTAAATAAAAAACGGGGCCTAACAATCTCCCTCTAGTCTTTAGTATTGAAACCCATTGGTGTCATATATCAGGCACTCGTCCTCGGTTAGTGGAAGTTCAACAAGTCTATACACGAACTTGTTGAAGGCTTCCACTATCCGGTCGGTATTCTGACGTCCCAAATCCTCGACGGTTCCCAGCGGCTTTTTGTAGAGCTTCCTCACATCTTCAATGTGCAGTCCCATAAGCTCATGCTTGTCAAACACTCTGATCTCGTGCATATCACGGCAGTGAATGACGGCCTCGCCGGTTGTGTTGTCAAACTCCCAATCGATGAAGTCTCGGAGAGTGTTGGGAAGATAGGGCTCGCCATGATAAATCTCGTGACATCCTTTTGGCGCCTTGTATCTCCACATAGTGCGAGGCTCTCCGGTAGCCGGGCTTATCTCTTTTGGGTTCTTGTACTTTCGACCCTTATTCGGCTCGAAGTCCTTGTAGTTGACTCTCGATTGACAATGTAGATAAGTCGGGACCCAACTTTCCAGCGTACTTCCAGTAGCACCATGACCAAGAGCTTTCTGTAGATAGTGCAGATCAAGCTCAGGTAGAGTCTTCAGCTCGTGATGACTGAGATAGATGAGGTCCCCGCTATAACGTCTGATGGCCCAAACGCTATTCCGCTGATCGTAGCTTGCGTATACAATCAGCGAGTCGTCATGATACGGATAGTTGAGCACGCGGGCAGATGCACAGTTTGAGACAATGTGCGTCTTTCGCTTCTTCTTTGGCGGGCGAACAATGACAGGATCGGTTGCAGGAGCCTCTGAAGCTTGAGCGGGAGGAGTATCCGGATTTGGCGAATAGCTAATGTCATCGTCTTGTTCATTTGTTGCCTTCTCCATTCCCGTTCCTTCGATGAACTCCTCAAAGCTCATACCTGCATTAATAAAATCAACGATCACACCTATATTGTTAGTCGGAGAGATGATATCTTTATACAAGCTATCGAGTAGTGAGTTATACTCTCTGACTTTGCTGGCTGAACCGGGGTTAGCAAGGTCTTGAGCATCGTGTTGAGAGTGTGGAGGTGATTGAGTGTTATCTCCACCTCCACCTCATACCGCCCCGGCCCCTCCATCTCCACCACCACCGTTGTCACCATCACCATCATCATCATCAAAGCTGTCATGAACTTCATCATCATCGTCATCGTCTTCATCACCATCATCTTCTTCATCACCATCATAACCACCACCAACACCGCTAGATTGGCCGCCCTGTTGTACTAACCGACCAACAGTCGCCTCTCCTTCAGACACCACAGCCTGTACGCCTCGCATGGTCATAGAAGGACCTACGGCAGGTTGCGAACCACCAACTTGAGAAGTCTCACCAGACTTTCTCCAATTTCTAAACACAGCGTCAAGCCTATCCTCCAGACCATGAAATTCATCTTCTTGAATGCCCATGAGGTCTGAGGCCGCCTGGTACTTGCTCACCATCTCTTCATTAGTCTTGAGCTGTAGCTCATTCAGACGGTCTTATTCCTTGATTCTTTCTTTAATGGCCTCCATGTCTGCTCTGAGCGTATCGAGAGAGGTGGAGGAAGCAAGTTGATTTTCCAAATCAGCAACTCTTGAGTTCGTAGCTTCCTTTTCAACGTCCCACCTTCTCGTAGTATCTTCAATCTTCTTGTTTACGCTTGATCTGAGAGCACTAGCACTTGGTAAGTCTCTTTCAAGTGTATCCAGTCTATCTCCAAGTCTAGTGTGATCGGCTCTCAGATTAGCAGTCTCAGAGGCCTCATGATTCATCAAGGTTTGTAGATTCTGGATTCGGGTGTGGAAGGTGTTGGTCAATAACCGTTAATTTTCATCAATTTCATCACTTGCTGCCTTCTGTTCTTCCAACACCCGGATCCTTTCCCTCAGATCCGCCTTTTCCTTTTCATCCTCAAGAGCCTTTTGCTTCATATCTTTGATGAGCTTGAGGAGCGTAATCTCTCGTTCCGCCCGTTTGGCGTTTGATTCCTCCAGTGCAACGATCCTATCGAGGATAGGATCAACGTACACTGGAGTTGTCGAAGACATCCCTCGGGAGATGGGTTTGGGTGAGATAATGGTGGATGGTGGGGTGGTGGTTGTTATGGGTGGTGAGGTTGTTGACAATGGTAAGGTGATGTCTTGAGTAAGGATTGGTAGAGTTATAGTGGTGGGTGGTGTAGGTCTTATTGCAGATGGTGTGACGGATTGGGTTGGGGAAGTAAGGATGGTTTTGCTCCATAGGCTTGTTGTTTGTATTGGGGAGCTAAAGACTGATGAAGTGAATATGGATGAGGTTGGTTGTGCAGGTGGTGTTGAGGCTTGAGTTGGTTTGGGTTGGGTTTGTTGTTGTGGTGGTGAGTGTGGTAAGGAAGGTATTTGGGGTAGGAATGTTGAAATTGGTTGGTCTATGGGTGAGGGTTCAGGTGAGGATTCAGGTGAGTCATGAAGTAGGGTATGGGTTTTCTTGGCTTTGGTTTTCTTTCTGGTTTTTGGTGGTTTGTGGGCATGGATTTGTATTTTAGTTACATCTAGGGTTTTGAGGGCTTGGGCCAAGGCTTCTTTGGTTATTTTTGGTTGGTCTGAGGGCTTGTCTTGTGAGGAAGACTTGACATGAGACTTGGTTGACTTCTGGGAGTCTCCAAGTCTCCTCAAACGCTTCAGGGGCGGCTGGTCTTCTTCCTCCTCCTCAAGTTCTATCAATTTTCCTTTTCCAGCCGCCTTTCTTTTCAAATCATGCTTGGCCTTTGTTCGATCTTCGGCCGGCTCATCAGATGAATCTTGACCACCTTCAGCTACGGGTTCTTCATCACCTTCACCTTCACCAGACGCCTCATCCCCAGCAGGCGTTGTCTCTTCAAACAAACCAAACTTGGGCCCAGGTCGTGGTCCCGTATACTGATGACCTCTACCATTGGTGCTCAACAACACACCAAAAACTGATACCTTGATCTCGTGCACATGAAATGGCTCAGGGTGTGACTTCTTGTCCTTTGCCTTCTTGAATCCCGGCCTTTGAATATATGGAATCAGATCATCTAACAACATCTGCACGAATCTCGGGTACATCAACCATGTAGCCCCGCTCTTGATGTTCGCGAGCATGCACAAAAATATCCGTCTTGAGTAATTGAACTTCTCCTTGTTGGTCAATGCTGAAATAATACGAACCCAGTCCGTACTCATGCTGTCAAAACCACCTCGAATGTCTGTGAAACAATGAGTGATGATGTGGAAGAGAAATCTCCAGTATGGTGACAGATGACTCTTCTCTAAGCTCTTCCATTTCGTGTCATACCCCATCTGAGCAACGAAACCTTCCAGCTTCTTTTTGTTTCCTCTCTCATACTTGTAATTGGGCTGGTCATCAATCTTTAACACCCTTCTAATGTCATCTTCGGTGATAGTTAATTCCTGTCTGGCAACGGTTGTTGTAAATGATAGAGAATCATCTACAACCCTGGCGAATGCCCAGAAATCTAAGACCCACTTGTAGTAAATGGCTGGATCTGCAGTGATGGCATAGGCAAGGGGTGATTGCCTGAGCCCCTTGACCATAGGAGTGAACACCTTATCAGCCTTTGCCTTAGGCAACTCGAGAGCACAGAAGTTGTTATGACCCTGAAATTGAAAATCAAAAGATCATGAGAATCATCATTAAGACAAAACAAAACAAACAAGATATGTACATAGACATTAAGTATTTACATGTTAGATAGATTAGATTTTATACTGTACAATTTAGATTAAATGAGTTAAAAAGTTAATTAGATCATACTGTAAAAAGATCAGGTTCAAAACAGTCCAATGGACCAAACAGTTTATTTGAGTAAAAACATATCAGTGGCACTATGTTTTAGATTCTGAAAAATTTGCTAAGCATGGGTTTTTCGCATGAGACATTGTTTCGCTTCACATGGGGTCAAGCGAAGCGAAACAGAAAGGTGTTTCACTTCGCATGGGGGTCAAGCGAAGCGAAACAGAAAAGTGTTTCGCTTCGCATGGGGTCAAGCGAAGCGAAAAACCCTTTCATGCGAAGACCTGTACTTAGTCCCTTTTGATCCTTTCCTTTCTTTACACAAGGTCGCTTATATGCGAATTAGGTTTCTGGAAAGTTTGAACTTGAATCTCCTCTGTTTACTAGATCAAGTTGTCCTTAGAACATTCAAATAAACAATACAAAAAACTTAAATCTACAAACTTTATATAAACAACCCTAATTCTAATAATTAATGATGATATTCAAAATCAATAAGTCCAAAAACAAATTGTTCATAACATATTGATGTGTGTCTAATAACTCTATAATAACGACCCTCACAACTAAGCTTTAATATTAAAACGAAAATCCTAAAACCACACACAACCAGCAAGTGTACCGATCGCAAGTAGTATAGACCTAGGAAGTCCGAGTATCAAACACGTGGACACGTAAGACGCTAACGATTACTGACACTAGACAAGACCTACCTTAGAATAATATTATATTGATTTTTGATTTCTTTTAACTTAACTGAACTAACTGGACTGACTGACAAAACTTACCAAAAATAGAAAACTTAACGACAAACTAACTAAGTTGACTTAGGGTGGAGAAAAACGTCTACCTAGGTCTGAATCAAATTGTAGGCCTAACAAACTAATGGATTGAATGACTTCAAGACACCGGTCCCTAAAGATGACACGACTAAGGATCGCTCGGGCTCACTTGATTACCTCTCGGTCTCACTCAACAAACCTAAACTACTCAAAATCGGCTAAAACGACCAAACCGGGAAACAATTGCTAACGTGTTCTAATGCTAGATCACCTCTTGGTCTCACCAACACTCGACCCTAATGGTAATGAATACTACACAACCAAGGATAGAGGAACAATTCAACTTAAACTAAAATAGATCAACTAGTCACTCAAAACACCTAAACCTGACTAGAAACGAACTAGCTCTCGCGCAATCCTTATTCTAGCATATAAAGGCAATGAGATAACCCTACTTCTTATCACCTCTCGGTCTCAAAGAAGGTGTCTAACCGCTGTACTTTAACCAAATAATCATGCAACAAAACCCTACGGTTGTTCCTACCGCAAACAAACCATAAACACCAAGTCTAGAATCAAACAATGCACCGATCAATCAATACGAAACTAATCAATCAACACACGGGGTTTATGCAATAAATTAACCAATATTTCAAGACCTTAAACACAACCTATTTCATATCTAAATCAAACTTTACAATAGCAATTAAGGTCTATTAATCAAACAATCCGTAAAACCTATCAAACACTAACAATAATCATCATTCCTAGGTAGAACAAGCAAGATTAGCCGATGATCATATTTGGACAGCAGCATATACTCAATAAAAACATCATAAAACTCATACCAATCGTCTTAACAAACATCCAATGATCAAAAACAATCATAAACAAGTCAATCTCTAACACAATTGCAAAACTATGTAGTCAATTGAACAAGTAAAATAATATGATGAACAATGTAAAAGATGGAAGGATATGGAGTGATCCGGGCTGCTCCTTGGCTGTAAAATTGATGGTGAATGATCCCGAGACTTGTCCTTACCTTCTTCTTCCTTCCCTAGCCGACAAAACCTTCAAACCCTAAGCCGAAAAAAGTTTTTCTTCTTCCCCTTGCTGCCTCCTGCTGCGATCGCAGTTGCTGTTCCAGCCTTTGGGTTTTTTTTATTTTTTATATATTATATTATAATGTAAGATTTGGGCCTCCATGATGCATACGGGCCGGGCCTTGAGCTTTGTCTTGAACTTGTATGCGTAAAAGGCTCGTAGAATGCTCGAAAAGCTCCGGTTTCTTCCTTTCTTTTACCCAAAACCTACAAGATTAATAAATGTATGTAAAACCTATCTAAAACAAATAAAAACATATAAAATATAATATAATATGTAGATAAAACGTGCGGAAAATACCTGTGTTTTACAACACATCACATATGAATCAATTTCATACGAAGATCGGTCATGAATCAAGCCGACGGCTCATCTGAACCGTCGTCTCGATCCATGAGAACCCAAAAAACATGAAGATGAAATGATTTATGGTGTTTTGATGTATACCGAAGGTGGATATTCTGGATTCAACGGCATGTTTGTGATTATGAGGGCCGGATTCTTTGAAAAATGGAAGATGATCTGGGTTTGAGAGTTTGAGCATTTGAGAGAGAAGAGAGTAAAACTTTAAAAATGTTTGGTGAATAGTGTAAGATATTTTAGGTTTCCCTTATATATAGGGTCAGCCTATCTCGCGATAAGGTCAAAACATCGTGAGTATTCACTAAAAATACACTCTCAGTACTCGGTCTTTAAAACAATTAGCATTTTCAACCCGAAAAACATTTACCCACCGAAACCACGCACTTGATTGTTTATAATATTTTCTTTTGTCAGTCCTTAACTATTAACATTTGCACGATCGATCTCTTTTTTCAAAACAAAACATAATAAAAGAAGACACTAAATTAGAATAAAAAATAAAATTAAGATAAAATAAAATTAAAAATATTAATTTTTTTAAAGTTAAAATCAATAATATTAAATTAATTTACATAGAATTTTCTTTGGTTAATTTTTAAAGAATGATCACAATATGGAATCATATTGATTTGCAAAGCCCTAGATCGCGTTTCCATTTTGAAATTATTGTGACACAAGTTCATCATTGGCTATAGATATTGTCCTCCTTTTTAACTTGACAAGTGTTTTGATGCCAGAAGTGATACATTTAAAGTACAATTAGGCACGGTGCTTATGTGGTCCCTGCTTAATCGGACATGTTACTGATTCCATCATATCTCAGGCCTACTTTGTGTTAACATATCACCTCAACTTGACTTAGACCTTTCTTAGTTGATCACAGTAATCTTATAACAAACTTGACTTATTGTACACTGTACACATGACACTTTGTGCTTTGCACACTTGACTCGATCTAGAAAGATTAAAATAAGGTAGAAGTTCAGGCCATAACAATCAGGTCGGATAATACCATATTATCGTGCAGAGAAAGTCCAAGGCTTGAACAAAAGAAAGAAAATAAAACAAAGCAGAAGACTCAGGGCCTTACCAATCAGATCTTGTATGACTACAAACGTAGAAAGTCCAAGGCTTGAGTCGAGAATAAATGAAGAAATAAAGCAGAAGTTAAAATTCCTAGGACTAACTCCTTTTCTGACTTCTTTTCTTTTGTGTTTCTGACTCTTTTGTTTTTTTTTTCTTGCTTTTCTTGACTTTTTACTTGACTCAATGAAAACTAAAATTGACACTGACTTTCATGAGACGACTGTGATCAGGTAAAGAGAGGCTTGGGTATGACATGTATAGTTACATTTTTGCCTTCATGAATATGACTTTACAGAATCAAGCAACCGCTTCATAATTGTATATCCACTAGTACCGGCATTAGTTTAAGTTTATATCACCCGACACTTACTTGTTTATCAAGCCTACCTACACATGAATGACTGATCTTGTAGCCTTTTGTTCTATTCTTTTAACGCGCTAGAATCATTACAAACCAATGTACTATCACTTTCCATAAAGTCGGATCAAATTCTTGGTTGAAAAAAAAATTAATTATCCGACTCCCTCTAAACAGGAGCTCCCTCTAAACGGGATAATTCGTTTTGAATTTTCTAAAAATAAAATCTTTTTGTTAAGTCAAATGACCTGTTTTTGTTTTACTTAAAGTAAATTTAAAATCTTTTTGGTGAGTTAAAGTTAACTCATTTTCTCCCTTTAAAAGTGTGACATATTTGAAAAATATTTACAGTTTTAAATAAAAAGATAGACGATAAAATTTACTGAAAAGAAATCATGCCCAATGACTCAACGAGAAACAAAAATCGGGCACGACTGAAAGCTTTTGTAAAGAGATCTGCAAAGTTAAAATCAGTATGGACCCGTTTTATGTCGATAAGCTTGCGATCATAACAATCACGAATAAAATGTATCCGGATGTCAATGTGCTTAGTCTTTGAGTGTTGGACCGGGTTTTTGACAATAGCAACGGCCGCCTCATTATCACATTTGATCGTTGATCCATAGAAATTCAAACCGTAATCCAGCAGCTGATGCTGGATCCATATCACTTGAGAGCAGCAGCTGGATGCGGCGATGTACTCGGCTTCGGCTGTGGATGTAGATACAGTAACTTGTTTCTTGCACTACCATGAGATCAACCGATCTCCCAGGAATTGACACCCACCAGATGTGGATTTTCTGTCCAAGTTGCAACCCTCATAATCACTGTCGGTGTAAGCATGAAGTTCCAAAGGAGAATCTTTTGGATACCAAAGACCCAAACGTGGTCTCCCTTTCAAGTATCTGAAGATACGCTTGACAGCAGTCATGTGGGATTCTCTTGGGTCAGACTGATATCTGGCACACTGACAAACAGGGAACATGATGTCCGGTCTGCTTCCAGTGAGATACATCAAGGAACCAATCATTGACCTATAAAGGTGTTGATCGACTGGTTTTCCTGATGAATCAGGAGCGAGAACAGGACGCGTAGCGATTGGTGTCATGAAGGCTGTTGAGTCCTTGAATCCAAATTTCTGAACAATGTCATGAACGTACTTTTCTTGATGAATTAAAGTCCTGTCCTTCTTTTGCTCAACTTGTAAGCCCAGGAAGAAAGTCATCTCCTCTAAGGAACTCATTTCAAATCGCTTCTGCATGATCTCAGAAAACTCCTTGCACAGAGTCTCATTCGTGGACCCGAAGATAATGTCGTCAACATATACTTGAACAAGAATTAAATCATCCTTCACTTTCTTGACAAAGAGAGTTTGATCAACAATGCCTCTCTTGTAACCGTTCTTTACTAAATGATCAGCCAGTGTGGCATACCAAGCACGAGGAGTTTGGTGAAGACCATAAAGTGCTTTGTCAAGACAGTAAACGTGGTCAGGATAATTTGGGTCTTCAAATTATCGTGGTTTGGATAACATAAATTTCTTCTTTTACTTTCCCGTACAAGAAAGCAGTCTTCACATCCATCTGATATACTTTGAAATTCATGTAAGATGCATAGGCCAAAAAGATACGAATTGCTTCCAATCTGGCCACCGGTGCATAAACTTCATCGTAATCAAGTCCTTCTCGTTGCCAAAAACCTTGCACAACTAACCAGGCTTTATTTCTTATAATCACCCCTTGTCATCTTTCTTGTTACGGAACACCCATTTTGTTCTGATTGGCTTCTTGTGATCTGGTTTCTTCACTAGCCTCCGAACATTTAGCTTCTTGAACTGTAACAGCTCTTCCTGCATTGCTTCTACCCAAGAGTTCTCTTTCAACGCAACTTTGTAATCCTTGGGCTCTACCTGTGAAATAAAACAAGCAAAAAGACATCTGTTAATGTTACCAGAGGTGCTGCGTGTTTGGATGCCAGCGGTTGGATCTCCATTGATGTTCTCAGTCGGATGTCGGTGATGGATTGGTAACTGTGGAATTTGTTCGACACTCTCTACTAGTGTTGCCTCAAGCTCAATGGTCAAGCTCTCTATGGGATGAAAGACTACGGTCACATCGACAGCAGCATTTGGTTGGGGATCGCTTGCATCTTCTTCTTGATCAACCAAATGTTCCTGAGCGATGGCGCCTTCCCATAGGTCGTTGTAGAAAGGTACGACTATTGCAGGAACCGACGATGAGTCAGTGCTACTAGAAGTTCCAATAGGAACGCTGTCATTCTGCACATTCTCTTGAATAGCTTCCTCAGCAGATCCATGGATGTCATCTTCAGAGGAAGATGTAGGAACTAATTCAACTATACTCGGATCATCAGCTTGGGAAGTTTCCGTTTGGTGGGTTTGTTGATCCACCGCTTGATTGGTCTGATGGTTTTCCACATTTCAGCTGACATAAATGAGTCGGTGTCTGAATCATCTGTGTCTTCGACAGCGGGTATTTCAGTAGAGTCTGCAGATGTTTGCACATTGACTGCCGGAACTGGTTGATTTGCCACGTGTGGAACATTAAGTGCGGATACAGGTGCAGCAATCTGAATATTTGTCAGACCTTTCTCAACGGCGTGCATCAAGATTGACTGATCAACATTTGTCGGATTTGGTGCAGAAACAATGGGAGACATCACTGGTGCATAAGGTGGTACATACATTCCTCGAAACTGCCTGAACAAGCCTTCATAATCAAACATCCAATCAGGACCATTGTGTGAATCGGTAGGGTTTAGTTCTTGCCAATCAATGTTGAAGGATTCCAAAATCACTCGGGATTTCTTGTTGAAGACACGATAAGCACTTTTGTTAGCGGAATAACCAACAAAATAGCACTCATCTGCCTTTTCAGCAAACTTTGAAGTTGTAGCAACATTTGACTGAAGCACTGTGCAAGGACATCCGAATGTCTTGAAGAAATTAACCCTTGGCTTGTTTCTATAAAAGACTTCATAAGGTGTCTTATTCAGTCTTTTGTTCAGCAACACACGATTCTGAGTGTAGCAAGCAGTGTTAATGGCTTCTCCCCAGAAGAATAAAGGGAGTTTGGAGTATGACAGCATGGTTCTTGCGGCTTCAACCAGTGTTCGATTTCGTCGTTCAGCCACCCCATTTTGTTCAAGAGTGTAGGGTGCACTGAATTGACGTAGAATCCCCTTGTTGTGACAGAATTCGTTAATTACTTTGTTGCAGAATTCTGTTCCATTGTCACTTCTAATGCACTTGACTCGTTTGTTCGTCTGATTCTCAACCAACACGATAAATCTAATAAGAAACTGAGATGTCTCATCCTTGTGTCCTAGCAGAAAAGTCCAACTGAAACGCTAGTAATCATCAGTAATAACCAGACAATAGACTTTTCGACCTATTTCCATGGGTTGAACGGGACCAAAAAGATCCATATGCAACAATTGAAGAGTGGAATTTATGGAATTGACAGTCTTAGGACGATGAGGGAGTTTGTGCTGTTTGCATTTAGAGCAAGATAAACATTTTTCAGCACAATGAAAAGATTTTACTGGCAAGCCCCTCACATGGTCACCTTTAACCAACTTATTCAAGTTCTTAAAGTTGACATGCCCTAGACGACGATGCCATAAGGATGAGTCGTTCTCCGAGGCCTTGGACATCAAGCATGAAACAGACTGCATGGAATAATTGCTTCTCATGTCCAGAATGTAAGCGTCATTGTGCCTTGGAGTACGCAACATAATCCACTCTTCAGGGACTCTAAAGCCTGGTTTAAGAATAAGACATTCATTTTCAGTGAAAAGAGTTGAAAATTTCTTATCACAGATCTGAGAGACGCTTAGCAGGTTGTGGTTGAGCTGTTCCACAAGATTGACTTCGTCGAAGGTTAATGTGCCATTTGAGACCTTGCCTTGTTTCGTGATTTCTCCTCCTACATCACCAGCAAAGGAAACATGTCCGCCATCGAATGGTTTAATGTCAAACAACAGGGACTCATTTCCCATCATATGTCGGGTACAGCCACTGTCCAAGTACCAAATGCTGTTGACAGGCCTTCCAGGCTGACCCTACATACATGAGCAGCTAGTTAGTAGAAGGGCCCCGAGACGAACTTGTCTTGAGAAAAGCAAACAAAAAATCACCTAATTTTATTTTATGATTCTTAAAAATTTAATCTTTTGGAGAATCTGAATCTGAAGTGCAATCACTCGAGGAACTTGTGTTAAGATTTCCTCGGTTCTGAAAAGGTTTTATTGATTGCCTTCGTTTTGGTTTGGGCTTGACTATCAAATCTTTTTTGTTTGCTTTGGTAAACGGTTTAGAGGGGATTTTAGGGTTTTCAGCTTATTCTCCATGATATATCTGATCCATGCATAATATCATGAAAAATGGATACAAATTTTTGGCTGCTAACCGCTTCCTTTCTCTTTGTGTTAGCCAAAATGGTTTCTTGGGTTTGTTGGTTCTTTTAATTTTTGAATCCGTCTTACTGGCTGAGGTATAAGTTTGATAAGACATTTTCTTAGATTGAACATTTAACTCAACAAATGTCTGACCAAACTTACATTTAGCATCTCTTTGTTGCTTTATGCCAGTTCTTGCAATGTCTTGCAAGATGAGACGGATTTCCACACACAAAACAACATTTTCTTTTGTTACAATCATAGACATGTTGATCACTGAAATATGTGGGGTGAGGTGATATAGTAGGGTAAACATTTTGATAACCTCTGTCTGAGAACACATTTGAATGATTAGATGCAAAGTAATTTGATTGCCTAGGTTTCTGACCAGAGTAGTAATAGGTACTATCAAATTGATCATAAAATTGAGAACTATTACTGTAATCAGTATTTTGTGAAAATGAAGTTTTCTTTGAAGGCACATATTTACACGACGTGCTTGGTTTTTCCTTTTCAAAAGCAGTTTCTTGTTTTCTCAAGTTCTCAAATTACGATCAGTTGACGAGCAACTAGAGCTTGTCTGTTCATTAACTATAGCCTCTTTTGTTTCATCAAAAACTGTTTCACACTCAGAATCAGACGAAGAACATTCAATTTCATTACATACATCATTACAACTGTCTTCACTAGTGGTTTCACAAAATACAGTTTTTGATTCCGACATCAAACATCCTAACATAGATTCACAAACTTTATTACAGACAGGGTTGTTAATAGTTTTTGTTAGACCCACACAAGACTCAAAACGTGGTTCTAATCCTCCATTTTGCTTAAAACCCTGATTAACCTTCCCACAATCACCATTGTTTATATCACCTGCTCCACAAGACACATTGACGTTAGATTTATCAAATGATTGGATTGGAGCAACAGTTTGAGATGCTGCGGGAACAAATGTCACATGCTTTGGTATCCTACCAACCCCGTACGCCATTTCTTCATCAGAATAAGTATTATAACTAAAGTGGGGCAAACTGGTGTAGTTATCATTGAATGGTGGTGGTACGGCAGTGTAATCGTACCCCAGCCCCGCTTTAACTTTAGTACTTCTCTGGGCTCTAATAAGATCATCTAATTTCTCAGATAATGCCTCAAATCTTTCGACTTGTTTTTCCTTTCCTTTCTTATCAGAAACTTCGAGTTTTAATTTCTTAATTTCTTCTTTTAAATCATTAATTATGTCTTTATAATAAATGACATTATATTTTTCTCGAAAAATTTCAAGTCTAAGATTAGCTACATCATCGTGATGAGTTTTGATCTTTTCAATGTAGATCTTATCAGCTTTTACATATTCAGTGTTCAACTGACGAAGTTTTGCATTTTCTTTCAAAACTTCGTCTTGTAAGTATCCATAGTATGTAACCTTGTTAACACAAGCTTCTGTGCAAAGATTTCGTTTTACCTCATCAAGGTGTGATGTACTTGAACCAGCAGTAGAAGATGAAGAGGCTTCATTGTTTGAAGTGAAAACCATGCCAGCCATATTCAGTGGATTCTGCAGCTTTTGAAACTGTTCGTCCCAACCCATACCAGTGTGGACCTCTGTTTGAGAGACAAGGGCTCTTGAGTTTGAACTTGAGCTGCCCTTGTGTGGACGATTCCCGATTCTTGGAGCTGAGTTGTTTGGATTTTGTTCCTCAGGCCTCTTTCCAGCAGCTTTCTCATTCTCTTCATCAGTTACTTCTGTCACATGAATATCGTTTGCTGGTTTGGGAGGATTTGTGCACTCCCTGGCAAAGTGACCCATTTCTGCACAATTGTAGCATCGAAGCTTGCTCTTGTCGAAACCAATTCGCTTTCAATCAGAATCATTAAAGTGGTCCTTCCCGTAGGTTTTGATGAAGTTGGTGGCCCTTTGCACAGCCATGGTGTAACACCTATGCATTTTCATGCATGAAATCACTAGTCTTTTATACTCGTATTTAATAAGGTCCGTGTATTAGTTCACCATCTATATTCTTATGGAATCATATATTATTTATTTCTAGTTATTAACATTATTTTCATATGCACAATTACATGTTTCTATGTACATTTGTTATACATGGTTAATCGTTAACGTGACACGTTTAACCGGGAATGCCTAGATTTAATATTTGTCATTGTCAATTTTATCCTAAAGTAATTTTATTTATATCCTTAAATTCAAATTAAGAATAACCTTCTAGAATATTCTATTCTTGATCTCCAAGATTAGCCTTATCCAAATTTGAATTCAAGTCCTAGTCAAATTCTATCTCTAATTCATCATAATCTCTTCTCTAAACACCCCTATAAATAGAACTCCCTAGCACCCCTAAAATTCATTCCAAACCTGCATATTCCAAATCCCCAAGGTTGAAAATTCGTGATCATCATCCTCTCAACGATTCACAACTCCTTTCCTTCCTAGTAAGTTCTATTTTCCGTTTAATGTTTTGTTCTTTCATTCTGCAAAAAACCTTTTATTTCAACGCTTAGATCTCGGTCATAATATACACTTGGTTTTTCCTGGGAACCTGAGGTCGGAGATTCTATTCCACCGAAATAGAGTCACATTCTAAAAACTTTCTTGATCATTAGGGCTCTAAACAAAAGCGTTACAAGTCTCAATTCATCAACGAAGGTGAGTTCATAGCCCCTTTTACATGCTTTTAAACGTTTTATACTTCGGGGTGGAAACATGCATAATCAATTTGTTTTACATGTTATTTGATTCAAGCTTTATTTCATAATATTCGTTATGTGTGATCATTACAAATGTATACTTAATCGCATGTACAACCATTAACTTGCTAAGCCCGTGGTAGTATGATGATAGATCTATTGGCCCGACCCGCCCACGTAGGCCTCGGGTAGAGGCCTGTGTGTTCAGAATCCGACGATCGTTAAACATTAAACATAATAGTCTAATCGTGGATTAGACGACTCGCTAAACGTGTCAGAGGTTTGGTTGTAATCACAAAGTATACAAAGTAACTTAACACATATGGATTGCTTTCAACTTAAAACTTATTTTATTAAAACCTATGTTCTCACCAACTATTTTTAGTTGACACTCTCACATGTTTTTCAGGTATTGGAAATTTGTTTGTTGAAGATTACTTGATGCAAGATATAGGATTGCATGATTGGACCTAGATGACTATAAAACAATTCATTGTATCTCTGTATTGCTTGATATTAAATTAAATGTAACGACTATTGTAACACGTAGTATCATGTGCTATGAACAATCACCGTCTCACCTCGACGTATTCCGCCGTCGGTTGGGGTGTGACACATGGCCATCTGGTACTTGATGTCCATTTTCTCAAGATCCTTTTGATTGATGTCTTTCAAATCACCTATCTCAAACTGAGCCGGTAACAGATTCCCTTGCAATAGCTCTTCATGACAAGACAGAAAAGCTTTAACAAGTGTTACATTTGAATCATTCAGCATGGGAATGGCTTCACAATAGCTGGAGGGCTTGTTTGCTTGAGGTTTTGTTGCAGAAATTCCATGTGCCTTCAGAGCTTGAGCAACTGCACTGTCAACTGCCTTTTGAAACGAACTTGCACTGGATGGAGTTGATGGGTTGCTGGTGGAGATGAATGCTTTTGATTGTGGAGGAACACTTTGGTGAGTACTTTGGATTGGTTACAGGATACATATTCTGTTGGGTTTTGCTAACAAAAGCAGTTGGCACACTTGAAGATGTAGTACTCACTCCGGCTTGATTCAGAGAGTTCATGTGATTGTTCATTCTCATCTGTTCATCCATTTCAAATGATTTGATAGTGGATATCAATTCACTGTTTGTCATCCCATTCAGATTGGTGGTTCTCTTGATCGTTATTGTGTTTACACTCCAACTGTAAGGAAAAGAGTTCATCAACTTCTGATTGACCTCAGTGTTGGGAATGTTAACACCTGCATCTCTTACTTTGACCATGAGCTTCTCAAACCTCTTCACTAAATCTAGCACAGCTTCACCTTGACGATGGTTGAACATGTTGAATTCTTCCTTCAATAGTGCTTTCTTGTTTTCTCTAATTTCAGCATTTCCTTCAACCATCTCAACAAGAGCTTCCCATAATCCCTTGGCACTTCTGTGTTCACGTAGAGTCTCAGTGATCTCATTTGAAAGACAAACTGTCAACAGCAAAAACGCCTTCTTGTCTTGTGCTAACTTATCCATATCATCTTGATCATAATTTTCAGGTGCCTTAGGTTGTTCCCCAGCATCAGTGCGAGTTACCGGAACACGAGGACCCTCTTCAAAACATCTCATCAAATCAGTTTCAGTTAATGAGATAAAGTTCATGAACCTCCATTTAAAATCAATGAAGTTATCATCTAAGGTCATAAACTTAGGAGGTTTTTGAGGTGTTCCCACTTGATTTTCCAACAGCAAATAACCCTTCAATAGTTCTGAATCAGTGCTAGCCATGGTCTAAGTAGTTACAATCCTTCAACAAGGCTTAATCTTCAAAACAGTCAACTTTTTCGCACAAAACAGCTTCAAGCGAAGCGAAAGGATTCTAAGCGAAGCGAAAGGATTCTAAGTGAAGCGAAAGAATCCAAGCGAAGCGAAAGAACTTTATCTTTCTGAAAGCAAATCTTCCTTGGGATCTATTCCACCCACTTTTTTCAGTACAAGTACAAGGTTTGGTTCAATGCTTGAGCGAAGCGAAATTTTAACTTATCAATCCAACAAACTTGGAACCCGTAAACACCACCTTTAACACTTAAAACTTCCACCAAGAACACTTTCTAAGACATTTTATGAAGTTTTTGCCAATTCTTTTTGTATTTTTGATATTTTCTTGTCAAGAACACTTGAACACTTATTTTCTTCTTTTCAAGATCAAAACCCAAGGTTGTGATCCAAAAACCCTCAACTAGTGAGCCGAAGCTCTGATACCACTTGTAGGTCCCTATTCGGGTGGATCTAACAACGTCTTTGGATCAACCTAACTTAGTGCTAGCGGAAATCACACTAAGCAACCAAGAGGTCTCGGATCTTGTGTTTATTTTCAGTCAAAGAAAGGTTAGTGAGAGAGAAAGAGAGAGCCAAGAGATATAAGAAGAGAAAGAGTGATGGAGTTTTTGCCAAAAGGTTTTCTATTGAATTATCCACCCTTTACTTCTCATGGCATGCTTCCTATATATAGGGAAGCATGCATGAGAAGTAAAACAAAATTTAATGCCCAATGGGCTTCTTTACAATGGACCGTGGCCCAACAACGTACAAAATGACCAATTGGCCCAAATACATTACTGAATCAATACAAAAGACTAAATAAAAAAACAGGGCCTAACAGGGTGGCATGTCGAAAGTGTTAGCAATATTTTCTTAAATTTTAATAGTCGAGAGAAAAATAGTCAATTTGCCAAATCACGAACCTTTTGATTATTTCTAAAACTGCCCTTGAAAATAAATTTGAAAGCCGAATCATGTTTAAAATTCTAACTTTCATCTGTTTGACATTTTCAAGTCAATACTTTGAATCCATAACAAATTTGACGATAAATATAACTTTTAAAAATACTCAGATTCCCCATTTTTGACCTGAAACAAATTTTGATATAAATATAGTTAACTTGTACCAAACAATCTATTTACTAACTTTTGACCCATAAAATTCAACTTTAGGTTTCACAAAAAACCCGTAACAACCTTTGATAAAAAAAACTAAGAAATTAAATATGATAAACTTTGTTATGTCTGAAAGTGATTGGTATATATTATCCTTACATTTTAGCATATATATAGTTTACTAAATTTACTAAAAAATAAATGAATAGATTTAAAGCATATATTTATAATTTATAAATTATATGACAATTTACAATAATAATAATAATAATAATAATAATAATAATAGATAAATGGATTGATTTTAAAAAAGTGGATCAACTTTTAACATATATTAATAATTTAATGATTAAAAAATTACGTTGTAAAATGAAAGCATATTTGAGTTTTGTTTTTCTTTACGATCTTCTACAATATACATGTATAATATGTTGATGATAACCTTTGAAGTTGCATTATTTTCAATCTTTGGCAAACATGGTTTGTTGTTGATTTTTAGATTTCACCATATATTTTGAAATATATAGTAAAATAATATGTTAATATTTATTTTTATAAAAATGTATAAATATAATATAAGTGTAAAAGAAACGTGAATAATTATTGATATAGTGCCAATTAAGATTTTAGTTTTACAGGGAAAAGAATTGTGAGAATTAACCATAAGATGACAAGTGTTCACAATTATTTTATTTTATTAAAATAGGTAGATAGATTAAAGCAAGACAATGTTTCCACAAGTCATTCAATTAACCTCCACGCTGCCAAGTGTACAAAGTTTTCATTTTTACAATTTCCCTTTCATGAAGGATAAAATGAAAAGTATGTTGTTAATGAGAATTGAACTCACTACCTTACTTTTAAAATGCTTGAGGCTTACCAACTTAACTAGGATGAATTGATGTTAGTTTTTTCTTTTTCTTAATTGTTATAGATTCACAACATTCCATTTTGTTTTATTTTTTAATCACCCGTGTATTACACGGGCTCTATCCTAGTTACCCAATATAATGCTATTCATGATTACAAATATAATTTTCACCCAACCCCCCAACCCGACGCTTTGTGAGAAGGCCCCCCCCCCCCAAACGCCCATAGCGCCCCTGGGGGTGGTGTTCTCCGGCACTTTGGGGCTTCTTAGGTGCGGGAAGCGCCCCACTACACCCGGTCTTATAAATCGGACATTTCCATTACCTGTTTAGACAATTTTAATTTTATGAACAATGACGACCAATATGTCTAATTTAGTAATTATACAAGCGTGTATTTGCGATAGTATCATTACGTTATTGTTTTGGTCAAAAATTAACAAAGGTGATTTCGTAACCAAATTAGTAAATGGGACTTGGTGCTTGCTTGAAATGAATGCATAAATGCTAGAACATGGAGATTTGTTGCGAGAAAAAAACCCGTTATCCTGAGGATAACAAGAAAAAAACCCCAGGCGGTAAAAACTATCACCACCAGTTTATTAATAACAAAAATCGGTTACAAGTGGTTGAGCTAAATTGGATCGTGATTACAAAGTGTGAGTACTGCTAAGTCTCAAGTGCTACAAGTGTGTGTTATTATCCAAATGAGCTCTATTTATACAAATAGTTAGCTAACAATAATCCCTATAATTCCGGAGATAATAGACTCTTTCCTATTAGCCGTTATAATCCACGACCTTCTTGGTAAACACATTTCAATTGAAGTAGTCTAGCCATACTCCGAGTCTTCAGGGAAGTGGTGGAACGTTATAGACCTGGTAAACAACAGAAAAGAGTGAATAATCCGTTAAAGGATACCTGATATCTTGGAGGATACCATATCCTGGAGTTATCCTGAACATATTGCTTGCTAAGTATACTGAAAATCCGAGCCCTAACAGTTATATACACCTGAAAAGCACAACAACGCAACGACAAAGCCATAATAATCCGCCTCAAGAAGTCCCATATTATTCACAATAAGGCTATGTGTTATACATCATTCTCCTTATTTTTCGTCATTCTTCGCATCAGCGATACCTCAGCTTTTCCTTCATTATTTAACCCACCACTCAACCCTTCTTATACTTAATTACAAAACATAGCGTACACCCCTGTCCTAACATCCCCAATGACCCTTCCTAACTAGTGTACACCCATGTCCTAACAACTCATTTACAAAACATAGTATATGTGTGATACGTCCAATAACATGATTTGAGTATGCAACTTGAATTCATTTTCTGAAGCGTCTAGATGTTTTAAATTTAAAACTTATCTATGAAGGATTTTGAAAACCCAAAGTTGATTCTTTGAGAAACAAAATCTTGGGATAAAGAGCCAAGCCAACCAACAAGTCAATTAGAAATTTGATAATTTCTCAACAGGCTAACAAATTCAAAGTACTCTTGGTTCTCAATTAGGGACATCAATGGAACTCCTTTAAATTTCAATAGAGCATATATGGTACTGGGGACCATCTCATAAAAAACACAAACTTTCATATGTGAACCAAAAGCTCAAAGGCATCATACCTAGAATAAACCAACTTATTTCAAAGGAATATTTACAAAATAAACTAGAATGCTCTTTATAAAAGGAGCTAGAAACCATCAGGACACAAGCAAAGGAAATAGTGAGCATATGGTAGAGAAGAATAACGGTGTAATTCTCCTTTGACAGAAGACAATCCGAGCAATTCCATGATTTTGGAGCACGCTAATTCCGCCAAAGGAGAATTGCCCTGTCATTCTACATCTCTCCAATTTGCAAGGCTACCGAGTACCAACAATGGGTTAGTCAGAAATATTCATTTTCAATCCCAAATTTTACATGTTTTTTTAACATGAAATCATGTGATCAGGATACTCATATCGTCCATACACAGAAATTGGGCTGGAAATACACATGCATACAATGAAAATCATATTATTTTGCATCATGTGTAAGAGGGAACTCAATGCTATTATGAGTCATAGTTAAAGCACGTTGCTAAAAAAAGGACAAAGATGTTATAGTTTTTATACCACTTCTATTTTAAATTTCCATTTGTAAATGTAGTACGTTCTTTTTAAGGTTCATGTTGGTTTCTTTTCTCTTGCTTTCCATCTTGTTCAATTGTTGGCCTTCCAATGATTTTGGACTCGTCTTCTGTAAAAAAAACACTTACAAGAATGTGGTGGCTGGGGCTTTATTGATTAGTTTCACAGAGATATTATACAAGTGTGCGGTGACGGACACAAGAAAATTTCCTCGTTTGTTGGATATATTTGATGTTCAGATGCCTATGAAGAAGTATTTGCTCTCGGGTCAAGTCCGTCTAGTCATGGAAATTCTTTTTTCGAGTTTGATTCGGGTCATCAAACTCTTTTTTACAGGATTTAATTGGGTAACCGAATTTTGGGTTTTTTTTTTTTTTTTTGTGAATTATAGCGTAGCTCCAAGGTTTTTGTTACAGTTGATAACAGTTCATAAATTGATTAAATTCAAATTTTGGTTCACAACTTCATTTTATTAAGTTTTTTTGTGTTGTCACAAAATGATAACTAACAAGTTAACGCTTAACAAGGAACAACTAAGTAATAAGCTATCGACATAACATTTAATATTACTGGATTTAACATACTATTCAACTACCAATAAACTCAACCTACGTACCTAAGAAGTATTCCAATAAGCAAATCAATTATAAGAGTTCTAGTGTAAAGACAAAGTTAAGTGATGCCTGGCAGAACTGAAGAATTCAGATTAAGCAATTGTCGAACCGGTTGAGGAGATCTAACCACATTTAATAAAGTACCATAAAACCAAACACAAGACCACGGAGAGAATCTAGAGCCTTACACAAGATAATATAAGAAAGTAAAGAAATCCAAATAAAGCCCCATTTCAAAACTCAAAAGTCTATGAAACAAACTAGCAACAAGTTCATGTAAGATTAAAAAATCAAACTCCAAATAACCAACAACCGGCAAGTTTCATCTAAAATACATTTGGAAAAAAATCTGATAAGTGTTGGTGGAAAATATTGTGTTTATTTTAGTATTTCATTGTGATTGATTTAGCCTTAATTTATGACGACCCTCAATTATAGGAGTCAATTGTGGTGTACGTAGGCTATTTATATGGTTGTATTCTATTGTGTAAATCAGAAAAGAAAATAACAATTCTTTTCATTCTATCATGGTAATCAGAGCCACTTCAAAACGCTAATATTTTTTTTTCTTTCTTCCGCCATACTTTCTGTGGTGGCCTTCATCAACAATCATGGTTGAAACAGTTGATTCCTCAACCTCAAACAACAAAAATACACAACCCCTACACCCAGCCTATACTGTCACCAACATCAACAACAAGATCCGAACCCTTGATGGCAAGAAAGTAACTTATTCATCTTGGGTTAAACTATTCAAACTCCATGCTCGTGCATACAAAGTTCTTAATCGCATTGATGGTTCCGAAACACCACCCGAAACTGATTCAACCTATTCCGCCTGGTCTGAACTCGATGCGCTGATTCTCCAGTGGATATTCAGCACTCTATCTGATGATCTGTTACCTCGTGTTCTTGACACAGATCTCACGGCCAGATCCGCATGGCTAAAAACACAAGAATTTTTTATTAACAACATACATGCAAGAGCCGTCACCCTTGAAACCAAATTCACCAACACCGCTCTTTCTTCTTGTTCCTCATTCGATGACTATTGTCAAACATTGAAAGACATTGCGGAACAATTACGAGATCTTGATCAGCCGGTTAGTGAAAGCCGACTAGTCATCCAAATGGTTCGTGGACTACCCATCGAATACGACACAATTGCTGCAATAATCAATCAAAGCAAACCAACTTGGGATGTTGCTCGCGGTATGATTGAATATGAACAGAATAGAAAGTCGGCTCGATCCAACAATAACCATGACACGGTTCTCCTACACTCCGGTGCTCCACCTTCCACAGATTCGGTTCGTTCTCCTTACCCTAACGGATATCGTGGTAAACATTATGATCCGGCCAAAGCTGCTAGAGGTCGTGGACAAGCTGCTCGTGGGGGACGCCAAATGGGAAGCAGACCTACTGTCTCTAATGCAGGTCGTGGGCCAAATTCTAATACAAATGGTGGGCCAAACTCATGGGGTCAAACCCAATTCCATCAACCCAATATGGGTTTTTCACAACAAGCCCAACCTACCGTGGGCTTCTCGCAACAGCCCTACACTCAAACCCCATGGACTCCGCCACCTACACCTTACCCATCCCAGCCAGCCCACTATAACCAACACCATCAGGCTCATCTCGCCCAGCAGCCATCGAATCCACCTCCAGGTTTCGGCCCAACAAATGGAAATGTGCTCTGCCCAAGTGATATTGGTGTTGCTCTCTCAAACTTGAGCTTGAATTATAATGACCCTCAATGGAATATGGACATGGGGGCTTCGTCTCACATCACATCCGACCCAGGTAACATTAGTTCTCCATGTTTATTACCTCCAGGTCCTATATTTGTCGGGAATGGTCAAATTTTACCCGTTAATGGTTCCGGTAATGGCTTATACACCCTCCCAAACCGAACCTATAAACTTAATAACATTGTTCACTCACCATGTGTCACTAAAGATTTGTTATATGTACGTAAATTTACTATTGATAACCAAGTTTCCGTTGAGTTTGATCCTTTTGGTTTTTCTTTGAAGGACCTCAAGGATGGGCACCTCCTTTCCCGCCACAATAGCAGTGGAGATCTATATCCCTTCACCAAACCAGAATTCACCTTGCTGTCATCAACTACTCATCCGCCTTGGCATGATCGGCTCGAACACCCCGGAGCGAACGTGTTAAGCTACCTCAATCGTCATTTTAATGTTTGCAATAAAACTGTTGACTCTTCAATTTGTTCTTCTTGTCAATTGTCAAACAGTAAAAGGTTACCTTTTGTTGATTTTGTTTCTACTACTTTTAAACCATTTGATATTGTTCATTGTGATTTGTGGACCTCTCCTGTTATAAGCAATTCTGGTTATAAAGATTATATGGTTTTGATTGATAATTATACACATTACGTTTGGGTCTACCCACTTAAATACAAATCTGACACATTTGCCAAATTTCACAAACTTATCCAAACCCAATTCAACTTACCAATTAAAACCTTTTAGTGTGATCTCGTAGGAGAATTTGATAATAACAACTTCAAAACATTTGCTGATCAAAATGGTCTCCTTTTTCGGTTTTCTTGCCCACAAACTTCCCAACAGAACGGTCGATCGGAACGAATGATCCGTCGTCTAAATCACGTCATTCGGGCTCTTTTGGTTCATGCCCATCTTCCACCTACATTTTGGGTCGAAGCTCTCCATACTGCAGCCTACCTCCATAACATACTACCCACCACTCGCCTACATTTTCAAACACCCGCCTTTGCCCTATACTTACGCCAACCAGCATACGATCACATCCGTACCTTCGGTTGTGCTTGTTACCCCAACATGTCCGCCACTCAAACCAACAAACTCCTACCTCGATCAGCCCGTTGTGTCTTCCTTGGTTACCCATCCGACTTTCGTGGGTACCGATGCTATGACCCCATAACCGGCTGGGTGCATCTCTCCCGACACGTGATATTTGATGAAAGCACATTCCCTTTCATTGAACTATCATCCTCCACATCTTACAAATTCCTTAATGACCCCACTCCTATCACACCACATTTTTTCCCCTCAACTGACCCTACTTCCACTCCAGCCAACGCCACCACTAATCCCACCACAACTACCACCTCAACCCCTCTTAATACCGAACCCACTTCTCCCAACTTTAACACCACAACTACACCTACCACCAACCAATCAACCAACAGCTACAAACCAATCTAACCTCAACACCACTACATCAAATATCGATCCCATCCCCAACCCTCCTTCAGACCAGAACCCACCTACCACTCAAACACACACCCTCACAAATAACCACCAAATGCAAACCCGTGTCAAAACAGTGGTTACTAAACCAAACCCACGGTACAACCTAGCTGCTACAACTAATATTTCACCCATCCCAACCTCACCTACCAAAGCCTTATCGGACCATAACTGGCTTCGTGCCATGAACGATGAATTTAGTGCTTTACAGGCTAATAACACATGGGAATTAGTGCCAAGACCCGCGGAACACCCGGTCATTCGCTCCATGCGGTTGTTCCGTCACAAGTTTAATGCCAATGGCACCTTGGATCGGTACAAAGCTCGTCTTGTTTGCAATGGAAAATCACAGACTGTAGGCATCGACTGCACTGAGACATTCAGCCCTGTTGTAAAACCAGCAACCATATGCACAGTTTTATCCTTGGCCGTCTCAAGATCTTGGCCGATACATCAGATGGACGTAAAAAAACACCTTCCTAAATGGTGACCTTCAAGAAACAGTATATATGTATCAGCCAACTGGATTTGTTGATCCTATTTTCCCCAATCATGTTTGTCAACTAAAGAAATCTCTATACGGGTTAAAACAGGCACCAAGGGCATGGTACACTCGCTTTTCTACATTCATTAAGTCCTTGCGATTTCACAGCATTTTGTGTGACACATCATTATTCATATACCAAAATGGTGACCACCTTGCCTATCTTCTACTTTATGTAGACGATATTGTTCTCACCGCCAACCACCCGGATCTTCTTAAACGGATCATCACACAGTTATCAACTGAATTTGCCATGTTTGACTTAGGGCCTCTCCATCACTTCCTCGGCATCACGGTCACGAGGGGTCATAATTCTTTGTTCCTGGCTCAATCTCAGTATGCTCGAGACATTCTTCACCGGGCTAATATGACTTCATGTAAGCCATGTCACACACATGTTGATACAAACTCAAAACTAAGTGCTACTGAGGGGAACCCATTACCAGACGGTACCTTATACCGCAGCTTAGCCGGAGCGCTTCAGTACCTTACCATTACTCGCCTGACATATCCTATACGGTTCAACAGATCTGCTTATTCATGCATGCTCCGAGAGACGCGCATTTTAACTTTATGAAACGGGTATTACGGTACATTCATGGCACCATTGATCTCGGCGTTCGTCTTTCTGCATCCCCTAATAATTCGTTGGTTGCCTACTCTGATGCCGACTGGGGGGGGGCTGCCCGGATACGCGCCGATCTACATCAGATTACTGTATTTTCCTTGGCAACAATCTTATCTCATGGTCTTCAAAACGTTAGCCAATTATTTCTAGATCGAGTGCGGAAGCCGAGTATCGGGGGGTGGCGAATGCCATGGCCGAAGCTACTTGGATTCGAAATCTTCTTCTTGAGCTACGAACACCAACACAAAAAGCCACGGTAGTATTTTGTGACAACGTGTCAGCCGTCTACTTGTCCGGGAATCCCGTGCAACATCAACATACTAAACATGTTGAAATGGATATTCGTGAAAAGGTTCAGTTGGGCCAGATTAGAGTGCTCCATGTCCCATCATCTAACCAATACGCCGGCAGACATCTTCACCAAGGGCCTACCAAGATACTTATTTAAGTCCTTTAGATCCAGCTTGAACATTTCTGCATATGCACGTTCAAATCCCGTATATGGTTTGTTATTGAATTGGCGGTAGATTCACGACTTGATCAATTTAAAACCGGAGATTTGAGTAAATAGTTTAAAGTTAAACAATATAAAATATATACGTAATTTAAACCAAAAGATTAAAAAATAATTTTTCGATGATGGAGACAAATTACATATGCATGTATCTACCATATGCATTAAACCTCAAAATACAAATTAGCAAAAATAACATTATTAGTAACTATCCACATCTAAATCGCTCATTTTATTTTTGTAATAGGCTGCTTGCTACTTTGCAATTAACAAATATATGTTCCCCTTGAACTCATAACCTTGCAAATTACCATGGTGTTGAATATTCGGTTTTAAACTTATTAAACAAAAAAATCGAGCCAAACCAAAATCGTGAACCGAACTGAGTTTTACATTTGGTTTTTGATTTGGTATGTAACAAAAGCCGAATTGGGTTTTCGGTTTCAAGATTCTCATATCGGTTCAAAGTGAAATGGTGTATACCATACTTTTAGGCCATATATATTTATATAGCACTTATATGATCATCATGTTCAACCAGCACTTTACCTGTCCGGTGGACTGGAATATCAAAATATGACGCATATATTATTATAACAATCAACCAACTTTGGACATTTGTAAACTTGTTTGTGATTAACACGCGTTGTAGTACTTACTTTTTTTTTGTTAGATTTGAAAACAAATGATTTAAGTGAAGGCCATAGGCCCTTATTGTTGTGTAATGTACTAAAACTTGATAAGCGTAATAAATAACGTTCATATTTCTTGCCAGCCTCGTTTTAGTTATTAATGGTATTTTATAAAACAAATGACTTATCACTCGTAACACGTTTCAACCCTATTATAATATGGACATTAAAACAAATTTGATTTAGGGAGACCAAATACCACGGCCCATTTCACAAAGTCAACAATTTTGACTTTATGAAGTCAAACCTACTACTTCAATAGCAAATTATAGAGTAGCAACATCCATTTCCAACAAAGTACACAAACCCCACACGAATTGATTAATTTACTACTAACTAAACAAAAATTGTTTTTACATCATTAGTAATTCAGAACAACATCAGAAAGACATCATTCCGGATTAGGGTTTTACAAAATTAATAACATTCAAAGTTAATAAAGATGTTCACCCAAATAAAGTTACAAAATGACCAAAAAATTAACAAACATAACCAAAACAGTTTACTTCAAATTAAAAACACAACTCATTGCTTAAATCGCATTATCATTTGCGAACGCCTCATCGGCTTCAATTGTTGCCCCGGCTCATCTTGAGGGCCTAGATCCTGTCATCTAGCTGTGAACGCCATCACCGCATACTCCACCACCACGTCCTCCACCTCTGCTGCTGCCATCACTACAGCCACCTTCGTCACCACTACCAACAACAAAATATATAGCCACCAACCCATTTTAATACCATTATATCTAAAACAATTAATGTCAACCCGAGTCCATATTGTCCACAACTCGTTTTGAACCGAACCAATTCATATATATTAAAAAAACGTTTTCGCCTCAACCAAATTGATTCTTTCCAACCCGCGGTCTCATAGCCCGTTTGTTGATCCGAACCAAATTGACTATTCTTAATAACAACCCGTTTTATACCGAACTGATTCTGCTCATAGCTCGTTTTGACATGAACCAAGTTTCACCCTAACCTGTTTTGACCCGTTACCGCGTCCAACCCGGACCCGCCCGTTTTAAAAGCAGAAAAGAAAATTATCCTTGTTTTAGTGTATTTCACCTTCAGACAGTACTTTTAAATAGGAAAAGTACAAGTTTCATTCGGATGTAAATCCGTCTGGTAATAATGTACCCAAAGACCTGATTTAGTCTAGAAATTAAAGTGGTGATGCATAAAACAAAAAACATATTCTTTTCATTTTTAAACAACTATACTGTATATCATTTTCAAGAAATTAACAGTCTCAAGTTAAGAAAACACCTTAATTCCAGCTTCATTGACATCACATGGAGGAACTTCATTATTATAAAACCAACTCCAAAGATTGAAGAATGATCTAACGTTTTGTGCATATCCCACTGATTTCACTTCTACTGTCTCACCATCAATTAACTGCGAATAAAAATAACCTTAAAATAAAAATAAAAACTAATTTTAGACAAAGTATCATAATGTTGCAGAAAATGGTGAACGCTCGATAATTGTTTGCGGAATTAGCATTCAGAGCTTAGATTTCATAATGATGCAAACAATTCCATAAATGCTATAATAACTTGTACAACATTCTATAAACTCATGTATCTAGCTTTTCAGAATTGTAAAAGAGAAGAGACCCATTGCATTTTCGTTTTAAAATCTCAAATGGGTCAAACCTAAAAAAGTTAGGGGAACGGGTCAAACCTAAAAAAGTTAAGGGGAACGGGTCAAATAAGACAAATAGGTCGAAACTTGCCGAAAACTTTAAAATATGATTATAGTAATAATGCAATTTTTGTAATCATATTTAACCGATTAACTATTATTGAAAATAACTTAGTTTTTCCTGACAAAAAGGTGTTTGTGAGTCCGTCCAAACAAACACGAATGGGCTCGTTCCTTCATTCAAGTTAACCCATTAAGTAAGCTGCATAAAATTTAGGTGACAAACAAAGAAAAGAACAAATAAGCATAAGTAATAAGCTGCATAAGATTTAGACCAGGCATGAAAAGGTCCAAGTCAACAAAGAAAAACATGGTTAACTAAAAAGCCAAAGAAACACCTGGATTACCTTTGGACCAAAGGAGTTACAAGAAGGTGTTCTGAGTTGTTGACCCAACCTGTCTCACTCATTTTGCCATCTCTCCTGCTTTGGAAAGTAGATTAAAAGAAAGCAATGATTACTGAAACAGAAAGAAAATAGAAGTACCATTCAACCTGGAATGAATGACTTTGCAAGTTAAAATGGTGCATGTAATCCCATTAAATGGCCTAAGTAAATCTTTGAGTCCATCTTTCTAGCGCACTAAAAACAAAGTCAATTGGCTTACGTGATTTGATGAGGCGGTTTGATAGTCTTGTGTGTTAACAGTTGAATCAGGCATGTCAGTTTGATAACTGCTCCTGACTTGTAGTTTCTAGCATAGGCAAAACAATGAAAGATCATCTTTGTTATAGACAAATACAGCTAAAAGTTACAAGAATCCATTGTTGAATATCTACAGGAAATCTTACCATTAACTTTGTGTTGTAAGAATGGGCATATAAACATTCCACAAAGTGAATTATGTTTTCATCAAAATCAGTCACAGGCCTACCTACAAGTTGCAGTAATGTAATTATGCAAGTCAGTAAGTGTGATTGAGCTTAACTGAAAACATACGCCGATAATTTACTATTTTCAACTATTTATATTCGACCTAAAATATAAGACCGGAGATCGACCGATAAGCTTATAAGCATGGGAGATCATACTCGATACCAAAGACCACTAACTGCTTTTTAAATTCAGTTTTGAGTGTTCTATATCGGATGCTCCTGTATCAACCTACCCAATTAATGAATTCAGATTAATCACTACACTTGATCAAAAGTTGTGTTTGTGAGTCTATGGGGCCTATGCCATTTTTCAGTTAAATCATATATGACACTGTTTAACCACATTTATCATCAACAAAAACGGCCTATGCTGTTTTTCAGTTAAATCACATATGACACTGTTTAATCACATTTATTATCAACAAAAACAATCTTGACATAAATTGATGCTTCTATTTTAAAGTTGCTTTCTTTACCTTGGAAAGAAAAACCTAATACAAGCTAGGAAGCTCCAGAAATTTGGCAAACCTGACCAAACTTATAGCAGTACCACTAATATTGAAAGCCAAATTTCAAGATTAAAACCATAAATTACAAAATCTGTAACACAAACCTTTTTAATTTCTTCATTTCTCTCTGCCAATTACACAAGGGTGGGGTTGTTGAGAAATTTGGTTGAGGTCCCCTAGCCTATTTAAAATCATCATCATCATCATCATCATCGTACTCAGTATATCCCACCAATAGCAAAGCTATGGTAGGGTCTGAGGAGGGTAAGATGTAGGCAGCCTAGCCTATTTAAAATAAAAGGCATTAATCACCTAATTGCAATACAAAAATATTAGAATACCAAATCAAAATCATTTTTGAGAAATAGCTAAAACCAGTGACTATTAGCAATACCAAATCTGAAATGAAGAACACCAAAGTCTCTCAAATGGATTTGCCTTAGAAAATATGAGTTCGTAAAGATTTAGACACATTGAAATGTAGCTTCATTAATTTTACATCATGCCATTCTTAGCCCCTTATCTGAGCTAAGATGTCCACCTTCATTCGGGCATGAACCCGAATTGCCAAGAAAATCTGGCAATTGAAACAAAGATGCAGATGGTCAACTTTAATCACACAAATGAATCAATCAATCATATCACAAAACTTATTAGGTCATTTTTTTACTTTAAAACTTTCTCTGAATTGGGACAAAAAGAATATACCTTTAATGTATCAAATTAGAACCATGAATGTTTCAACTGACAAAGACTTGTAATTCCTTAAAAAAGTTAGGATAAAAGCAAATTAGAGCAGATTAAGGAACACATAGTTAGAATCAAAAATGGTTTCACTCTAATTTCATGTTCCTCCTCTTCGGGATCATCAAAATATCCACATAAACGCCAAAACTAAATATCAGAATCACCAAACAGATACCAATTTCTCAACGAAAACCAATCAATTGAGCCCTAAATCAAATGGATGTTTCCGATTAGCCTCCTTGACGGCGGCAATTCGGGTTAGCTATGGAGCTAGGGCTCCAGTGGAGTCAATATTGTGTCTCCGGCGAATGGAAACTGAAAATCAGTGATTCTATTGAAGGGTGGTTGTCGCAAAACTGAATTTTGGAAGATGAATGTGAATGTTCGATTTGCCAGAGCAAAATAGGGGGCGGGGTAAAAAACTTCCAATTTTAATAACTGCTTTTTAAGCCCAATAGGCCAAATTGTATGTTTGTCTTTTACAATAAGCCCAATATATATACCATATTTATGTTATTATATATCACAGTTTCATTCCATTACCATATTCTCAATTTAGGTCAAACCAAATAAACAGAACCTGTATGATTTCGCTTTGGTTTTGTCGAAACATGAAATGAATCTGACCTGAGCCGTGACGATATTTCCACGGATGTCGAGATGAACGAACCACGTCTTGATCTTCTTCTCCGGTTGCTTGGGATCTGCAATGGCCTTTTGGGGGTGTGGAGGTGACTGCTAAGAAATCTCAAGGATCTCTTGTTTACAGACACAAAAATATGGTGGTGGCTCTTATTGAGCATGACCTCTAATAAGGAGGTGGAGACCTCCTTATATAGAGAGCCTCATGGCCACCATCATGGTACCCTAATGGGCCTAGCCCAGTTAGGGTTACCTCCACAAAACCCCCTCAGCCCAATAACATTGTATTAGTCCATATAATAAAATAAGCCAAACATAATAAATTTAGAGTCGTAAAACCGGGTTTAGTACCATACCCCTACAGAGGCCAATCCATGATACCGCTAGTTCAGTTCCTACCGCTGCGGATAGAATAGCTAACAACATCTGCATACACCAAACGTGTGTTAATTAGTTCATAGTTTCATATCTTCTTCTTGTTGTTGCTGCTGCTGCTGCTGTTATTATTATTATATTGGTGCGTGGCTAGTCCCTTATTTATATTTGTTAGCCGAGTTTATTATCTGTTATAGTTATTAGAGTAAATAAACGGTTTATTTATTTATCATTCTCTCTTTTCATAGAAATCTATCTCTATAAAAAATCTATTTGGAAGAGATCGACTAGGTACGATGCAAGCAGCACTTACAGAATCTAGTATCGCGAAGCAAAACTGCAGCTTTGTCGAGCTTCTTCCTGTCTTCTTCAGATTTAAAACTGATGCAACACCAGTGATGATGCTATACAAGCCAGCCGTGGAGAATGCTGCTACAAAGTATCTGCATCATAAGTAAAGTTATATACTTATATGTAATATGTTAGCCGAGTTTATTATCGATAGTTCACAATGCATGTCCTTTTGTGCAAGTTGAAACTGGTGTTACTTACATATAAGTTGGAGACTGATTCCAATTTGCATCCAAGGGTATTACAGTGGTTGGCGAAAAGGGTAACGGCACCAGCTTGCTTTGTTTAGATGTGACCATAACAATCACAGCAGCCACGCCCGCTACAAGCACGACCGCCCTCAAGACTGCATCAATTACGACCTCATGGTTCTTGACATGACCATCTGCACCACTAGCCTTTTGCTCTAGTGCTTGTCCTGAGAACTTTACCGGTATCACCGTCTCAAGGGCAGCAGGTGGAGGAGCATTGGTGTCATTAATCCGAGCCATTGGCACTAGAAGATTGACAGCAGCAAAGAGAAGCTTGTGAAGCTAGTTGTGTTTATGACTTTATGTTGTAATGTATCTGTTACATTTATATAAGAAAAAATCGAGCACCTCTTTGGCAGGAGATATAATTATTATAATGCATGTGGATAATTAAATACATATGGTACCAGTTTAAAATGGGTACATTGCAAATAATTAATCTGCTTTTGTATCCAAATGCCTGTTAGTCTTTTTCTTAAAAAAAAAAAAGCAACTATTTAACTACCACTTATTTAACTTTTATGCCATGATATTGATTGCTGGATATATGCACCTCCTCCCAAACATAATCTTCGTCTTGAATTTTCGTTTGGTAGCACTTGAGTTGACATGTGTGGATATATATTACTATATATAGAAAAAAAATAAATTTAAATTGTTTATTTTATTTAACACGTTATACATTACTAGCATGGCATAAACAAATTGTACAAACTATGTTAGTGGAGCTCTAGCTTGAATAAGCTCAAGCTTAGCAGTCTAGGGGTCAGCACAACTTAACCGTTAATTGAGATTAACCGACTGAACCAAATCCTTGGTAAATTAACTTTCAAAACGTGCATTATTTATTAAATACTTGTGTGTCTTATTTAAATACTAGTATATATATAATTAAAATTTATATATATATTAGAAATATATATGCTAGTTAATTATTTTAATCATTATTTTATTATGTATAATACTTGTATATTATGTAGTAATATACTTGTCAAATTAAATAAAATTGATTACATTATATATAATAGACTCGTCTAGGCTCACGAGCCTAGTCAAGCCCAGAATGCAAACCCAAGCTCTATTTAGCTTATTAAATGAACTCTAATTTATCCTAGATCTCAGGCTTAGCACATTTAAGAGTTTTTTACTAAGTAGGTGTAGTTAGAAAACTTATTTACCAATTAGGTGTAGTTTGAAACTTATTTACTAAAATGGGTATTTTTTTTATTTGTCTCTCTCATCTCTCCTAATCTAATTGTGTAAAACATAATTATAATTATTAATCATTATATTGTCATTTAAGTTCTTTTTTATTGTAATGTTATTTTTACTAATTATTTTGTTAATTTTTAAGTACAAAATCGTTTATTATGAATTTTCAAACTAGCATGGTGAGAAAAATCAATATCAATATCGTTATTAAAGCAAAATTTTAATATGAACTTTGTGATATAGCGCTGAACACATACAACAATGATACGTAATATGTTGTGAAAATTATTTTGATTATCAAATATTAATTTTTATTTAGTTGTTTGGGAATATATCTCTTTCAACTAATTAAATCAGAAGAGAATGGATATTATTATTTACTAATTGTATTTTTTTTCTTTTTTTTTCTTTTGAACGAGTGTTATGTTATTTTTTCTTCTTCCTTTTTAACTTCTATATTTCGGTTTGTTATTTTATTTATTACAACAGAGAATAGAGAATAATAAGTTATACACTAAATTACAACTTTAATCGCAACTCTAAAGTTTTCTAGTACACTTTTTTTTATCTAAAAGTTTATTGAAAAATATAATATAGTGTTTGTCATATTAAACCGTTCGTATCAATCTACGAATACAGTTGTTGCTCCTGAAAAGCGTCTGGTGCCGTGACGGCAGTCATGACTCTCTCAAAGGGTCATACACTTGTCATACCATATTACCAAAGTTGCTGGTCATATTTCAGATCACGCGCATGAGTCAGGATTACACCTAGGACTCCTCAGAACAAAACCCTAAGAAAAATCCTCTCGTCGCTTCACCAAAGTGGTGATGGCTAGAGATTTTTTATGTGAACGTAACTTTATTTGGTCTTTAAACGTGTGCTAAGGAAAAACAAAATTAGGTGATTCATAAAAACAAACGTGCTTTGTTTTCTTAAACTTCTGAGCATCAATTATTGGTAAGACTATTCTTTTTACATTTTTTTGTTTTTTCTTATTTTTTCCAAGTAGTCGAGCACGATGTCTTGTATATATTAAGAAAAGCGACCACTTTATAGTACTATAAGAGTTTCGTTTTTTAAAAACTGGAATACAATATATAGAGCATTATGTAATATTAAAATTCGTGATCAGACACATGCTAGAGCATCAACAACGTCAAATGTCTATAAACCATCACATCAAGTTTCAAAAATTTCTTGCGTAGGATAAAAATTCAAGTAAGAAAAAATAATTTGATTAGTTATAGCAATTATACTTGTGTAGGATAAAAATTCAAGAGAGAAAACATAAGTTATAAAAATGAATGAAATTATAATAATTTGATTAGTTATATTAATTAAATAAATAACTATTATATTTATTAGTTATATTAATTGAAGAGAGAGCATACATTAATATTTTCCTCATTTATCTTTAAGCATTTAAAACCTAATAAAACTAGTGGTTCATATTCATTTCTCACAGTAATCTCATTTCTCTTCTGAACCATCCCCTATATATATATATATATATATATATAGAGAGAGAGAGAGAGAGAGAGAGAAAATTAATTTATGAAAATTATAATGTGATAATTTATATATATATATATATATATATATATATATAGAGAGAGAGAGAGAGAGAGAGATCTTGCGAGAAGTTAAGTTACAGCGAGAAGTGCGAAAAATCAATCTGGACCATTGATTATGTGTAATCAATGGGTTAGAAAAGTTGTGGCAAACTTGTAATTATGAAGATATTAATCTAACAAAATTTTAATGAAAAAGGGTAGTTTGGTATTTGTTTTTTAGACTTTTCATAGTGAAACTTAAGTCACTAATAGCATTTATTTGTTATTATTACTAACTAATTGTTTAATTGTTATTTTTGAATTGATGTTATTAATCAAACTAATGTTAAACAAATATAACTTTAATCAAATACCATAATATCTTCAATTATATTTCTTCAAATGCGTTAAATATTATATATTGCCTACACAAATTTATGTATTACATAAACATGAATAGTCATGTATTGTGTAGGCGGAATCACGAATGCGTATATGAAAATTTTACAATTGTAGGCTATTAACATGATTTGTTATTTATTATATGTAGTTTAATGTGAAACATAAAAAATATAATTTATTTTGTACTGTGTAGGGTTTATATATGTGCTATTTAAGTGGTATTACGAATGTGTATGTGAAACTTTTACAAGTACAGGTTATTAACATTATCCGTTATTTATTAGATATAGTTTAATGTAATAACAAAGGTTATTTTGTACAGTGTAGGTTAATTTATGTACTGTATAGGTTCGTATATGTACTGTGTATATGGTATTTCAAATTGTGTATATATAATTTTTATCGTGTAGGTTCATTTATGTGCTGTGTAGGTAGGGCTGTTCAAAAAGCTCGAAGCTCGGGCTTGTGGCTCGCTCGAAATAAGCTCGATTAAAACTATCTATAAAAAGTTTATTTTAAACGTCCTGAGCTGATTTAGATCATTTTTGTAACCGAGCCAAAATCGACTCTGGCTCGGATCGAGTCATGGCTCGGCTCATTGGCTCGATCTTAAGCTCGTTTAACTTCAAAATCAAGCTAGAACCTAACTAAGTTACCCCATTTAATTTCGAGCCCGAGCTCGAAAACACCCTGGCTCGACTCGGGCTCGACTCGTGAACAACCCTATAGTATGTATATGCACTGTGCATATGGTATTTCGAATCGTCTATATGTAATTTTTATCGTGTGTATGTTCATTTATGTACTGTGTAGGTTCATATATTTACTGTGTATGTGGTATTTCCAATGGTGTATGTGTAATTTTTATTATGTGTTGGTTCATTAGTATTGTTTAGGTTCGTATATGTACTATATAGGTGTTATTTCGAATTGTGTATTTGTAATTTTATTCATGTGTATGTTCATTTTTTACTGGTGTAAACTTATCAGCGCTATTGAATTTAAGAACTATTAACTGGATAAAGGTATGAAATTCAAATTACTATAATAAAAAATAATATTGATAAATCAACAAAATTGAATTTGATAAAATAAAAAAAACAAGAATTCAATATAGGTTGATTTGACTAAATTTTTAAAAAATATTAAAACAAATTAATTGTAACTTCTCCATACATTATGACCTACCAAATATGAGATGGCTAATAAAGAACTGAACATTCAATTGATTTGTTACACTCAGAATATTTTTGCCGATCGTAATTTTAATTGAACGTTTAAAGGTGTTCGTTTTGTTCAGAACGTTTAACTTAAACGTTTAAATGTGTTTTGGTCAGAACGTTTTAGTGTCTTCAGTTTTGTTTAGAACGTTTAAACGTGATATTTTGAACCGTAATCAGAGTTCAATTGAGTATAGTATTCTGCAATTTCATAATCGATTGATGAATCTAAATCCTTCTACACATCAATTTGATTGATTAATCACCATTTTTTGATCAATTTTGAAGATTCTGGATGTTTATTTATGACGAGTTCAGAATTTTGATTTTGGTTTTTGACTTTAAAGATTTCATACTTTAAGCTCTGATTAGGGTTTAGAAATTGGATGAGATAGACTGATGACTTTAGAGATTTCTAAACTCTAATCAGAGCTTAAAGTATGAAATCTCTAAAGTCAAAAACCAAAATCAAAATGAAACGTCGTTGAACATCAAGAATCTTCAAAATTGATAAAAAAAAAATGATGATTTAATCAATCAAATTGATGTGTAGAAGGATTTAGATTCATCAATCGATAATGAAATTGCAGAATACTATACTCAATTGAGCTCTGATTACGGTTAAAAATATCACGTTTAAACGTTCTGAACAAAACTGAAGACACTAAAATGTTCTGACCAAAACACATTTAAACGTTCAAGTTAAACGTTATGACCAAAACGAACACCTTTAAACGTTCAAATTAAAATTACGATCGGCAAAAATATTCCTAGTGTAACAAATCAATTGAACCCGCAGTTCTTTATTAGCCAACTTCAATTGAAAAGTTGCCATTCAACTAATACATTCAAGTAATACATTCAACTAATACTTTCAATTAATACGTTCAATTACCCTCAATTAATACTCTTAAACTAGTACATTCAACTAATACATTCAAGTAATACATTCAACTAATACTTTCAAGTAGTACGTTCAAGTAACACGTTCAATTACCCTCAATTAATACTCTTAAACTAGTACATTCAACTAATACTTTCAAGTAATACGTTCAACTAATACTTTCAAGTAATACGTTCAATTACCCTCAATTAATACTGTTAAACTAATACGTTCAAGTAATAAGTTCAAGTAATACATTCAATTCTCCTCAATTAATTCTCTTAAACTAATGCGTTTAGGTAATACGTTCTGACAAAAAACAAACACCTTTAAACGTTCAAGTTAAACGTTCTGACAAAAAATAAACACCTTTAAACGTTCAAGTTAAACGTTCTGACCAAAAACAAACACCTTTAAACGTTCTGACCAAAAACGAACACCTTTAAGCGTTCAAGTTAAACGTTTTGACCAAAAACGAACACCTTTAAACGTTCAAGTTTAGAAATTCAGAACAAAAAGGTTTAGAAGTTCTGTTTAGAAGTTCAGAACAAAAATTTTTAGAAGTTCTATTTAGAAGTTCAAAACCTTAATCAGAGCTCATATATGAAATTAAACGTTCTACACAAACCTTTAAACGTTCAGAAGCTCAAATATGAAATTAACTATATGTGAAATGAAATTGAACGCTGAAATCACTTCATATAATCTCGTAATCATCAAGAAATCATCAATTGACCATCGATTTAATCATTGATTTTATCATATGAACAAATCTGGAACGTATTTAGACTTCCATCAGTTGAAATCAATTTTCAAATTTTTTAGTTCATCTGAAATGAAGACTGCAATGGAGTCTGTGACGATGGTTGAATGATCGTAACGGTTAATTGGGATGAAAACGAATTAAAAGAATTTACAATATTGCCATCGCGTGTTTTTTGAAATCAACGGTGTGAGGGTGTCGCGTACGTAATGTACGATAAGAGATTATTGTATTATATCTTTTATCTATCTATCTATCTATATATATATATATATATATATATATATATAAGCTAAGTATAAAATGAAAACCACTTGAGTTGTGAAAACTCTAGAAACTCATTCTCAACCACATGTTTTTAATTAATGTTTAAATCTTGTGGTCCACAATTAAAGTGAATAAAAAATATAAATATAAATATAAATTTTTTCTCTCTCCTGAAAACATATATAAAAATTAGTAAAAAAAATGTTAAAAAAGAGCAAAACATTTTTTTTGATGTTTCGATGTTTTGTATTAAATGTTACAACATATATTACATGTAACAAAAAAAAACGATGTTACATAGGGTTTTCGCGGGTTTTCACAATTCAAGTGGGTTTTCATTTTAACCTTACCCTATATATATATATATATATATATATATATATATATATATATATATATATATCCCCTATAATAATAATAATCAATAATTCATTTGTCTTGTCTTGTATCATAAGTAAATCAACCATGATGAAAGATACATGGCTTTCATAAACATTTAACGCATTTTTTAATTGCACATGTATGATAATAAATTTATAAATGGTTTTGTTACGTCTAAGCTAATTAAGTACTGATGGTTATTGCCGTTCTATCTTTAATTGAATTTTTCATTATAATATTCATCGTTCATTTACCTGTTTTTTTTAACGAACAACAAATAAAGAATTGTCTATGTATTTTGTACGGGGTGACCCCATGACAATAGTGACCCAATGGCAAAAGATCATCGTCAGCTAGTTCAACCCAGTCGTGCGAAGTCTATAGGCTCCTCCAAATTATCTCTAGTTATGGGAAAAACCCATCCTCCCTAATGCTCACTGTTGGTGAAACCCGGACGCCCTCAGACTCGAACCAGATATCACAAAGTTCCCATTCTTTCTTCATTGAGACACTCATGCCCACCACAAAGTATTATCTGTATAGGGGTTGAACCTGGGTCTTCATTAAAAAAACTCAGACTTCCTATCACTACACCACATTGGAAACTGGAAAGGACTCTAACGGTCGTTTACACTAAGGTTAAACCGTATTATCATTATTATTATTATTACACTAAGGTTTTTTTTTTAATTTTCAGAAAATGCTAAACTTCTATTAGAGCGTCCAGAAGCACAATAATTCTTTCTTTTTAGTACAATTTTTCGAATGTTTGTTGCCTCTATTTTTATTATTCTTTTTTCATATTTTATCAAATTTTTTGTTTATTCTATCCCATTTTACGATTTATTTTCAAAAATATTTTATTTATTCTTTGTTTGACCTTTTTTTTTCTTTTGTCAATCTTGTTATGTTTGATCCACCCCTCCTTGCTATGGAAGGAAATCGATCATATTAAATATTTAAATGATCATGCACTGATGTGGGGAGAATGTGTTTATAATCCACCAGTGAGTAATGAAGGTTAATTAGATGGAGATTGGATAATATAACGGTTACATGAAAATCGAATCAGAACTTCAATAAATCAAGAGAGAATATATAAAATGGGAGCATCTGGTCACAACTATACATTAGACCTGAAACAAAATCTAAAAGGCATCATGCCTAGAATAAACCAACTTTTTTCCGCGGAATGTTCTTGAGATATACTATTACATGCATGATAAAAAGCATACCAGACACCAATACAACATATGCAAGGAAAATAGAGGAAGCAGCAAGCGTAAGGCGAGAAGAATAACAGCGCAGTTCTCCTTCGGCAGAAAACGAGTGCATTCACTTAAGTGATTTAGTTAGAGCTCATTCTGCCAAAGGAGAATTGCCCTGCAATTCTGCAACTCTCCAATTCAAACATGTGTACATATTTTCAACTTTCTAGTGGCTAGTAGCATAGTCTATGGAATCTACTAAGCTATATGATTTGTGCATAATTTTGTAGATCATTTCATATATTTTCAGCAATAGTTATTATTTTGGCATCTGAATATCTGGAACCTCCAAGTTACTATCATGCTTAATCATGCATTGATCTCAATGTTCTAGTCAAGTTTTTCATTTTGTATACACTTAGCAAATGTTTATCCATTGATTATTTAATTTCAATATGCTTCTTTTGAGTAAATGATAATATCATGTAGAACTTCATTGTGATTTGTGACTAACATGATAAATCTAGCATGGATATGTCAAGTAAAGTTCCGCGGAAATTACTATACTTCCTCGACTTTAGTGGTCTTACATCATAAGTTGAGAAGTTGAGCTAAGAATGTAAACACAATTTCTCCCAAGAAAGAGATTTTCCTGACCAAGGATTTACAAGTCTTGAAGATTGGGTGTAGAATAATGTGGACAATAATGGCAGATAACAAAACACTCGATAGTTTACGATGTTTAACACTAATCCTTCTGTGTGAGAATTTAGAACTAATTTGTGGCATCTGTGCTCATCGTGGTTTTTCTAGCTTAGTTCTAACTACCGATCTTTTTAAATGTCTTATAAACAGGCTAGCAAGCATATTTAAAACGGAGTCATAAAATAATTATAAGTACTCAAGTCCCGGATTGATAACAAAACACGAATTAACGAATAACTCTCGTTTATATAAATAAGAAAATATAACTCAAAAAATTGATTACAATCTTTCAAACCCTAACTCGGTTTGACTCTTGATGAATCGTAACTTGCTTGCATTCAGATGAACCCTAACTCGGTTACATCTGGTGTGTGTCTCTAGATGAACCCTAACTCAGTTACATATCACACATATTCTATAATGTTTAACCATGACTTGGTTTATATTGACTAACCTAACTTGCTAGCTAAGATATTACTTATTTTAATTACAAATACAATTAGGAAACATATTGTAATTAAGAAAGCATAACCAACTATGACCTACTTGTCAACAATGGTCCTCAAGTTCACTGACTTGCGATTTGGAGTCCGAAATTACTTCCAACAAGTACTACAAAAATGAAGTACTACTATTGCTTTTTGGTTCAACAAGTTAGGCACCAAATATCATATTTGATAAATTAATCTCGCTCCCTAGTTCCTTCTTTACTATACGGTAACTTGAATACCACTCATTAACTTAGGACCAAATAGCATATTGTTGGCTCTTGGATCATGTGTATATCACTTGTTGGTTCGTTTAATTTACGAATGTCCAGAGAAGGTACACTTAGAGGAAGGACGAAGCTTAGCTAGGTATTCATGAATGGGAATGTTAAATTCAACCTTGGAAAGTAGATTATTACAATATGAGAAATCAGATATTACTTGGGTAGTGATCTAATTTACGTGATTTGGAAGATGCAATTCATTCTCAACTACTTCATAACTTAACCACTGGCTAAAATTCAGGATCTTTCACAATAATTCAATGAATGGGTCAAGCTTCTCCTGGTTTGGTTCACCCGAATCAAGTCCCAATTCGAGTTTATATTCCACGCTAGCTTATTGTTAAATTTATCTTAGGGACAATATGAAAACGATATAAAAGTTAAAACAAGACAGTGATTATATGTGCGTGAATAAAAAGAGAAGTGTATGTCACTGTGACATCGCTAATTAACGAACTAGGGTTACAATAAGCTAGCACGATTAATTTGGGAATTGGGATACGTAGCCTTTTCATTTAGAATACACGGTTTCTTTCGTTTTAACTTTTAATGCATATTGTTCTTAAGTAGACAATAATGTTAATGGCAATATTTCCCATTCAATAATATTATTCCTAGTCATATCCTTTTTTGGAAAAAAAGAATGTCAACGTCAACAAGATGCTAATGCGTGCCTCTGATATCATGAAGGAGGTCAATGAAATTGGATATACCACTATATAAGTAGCATATCCATTCCATATGATTCCTTGCCCTCTAAACTAAAGTGATTTTTTGTTATGTCGATTTTCTCTGTTCTTGACTCACTACAAGAATAAAAGCTTATAGCAAGGACAAAATTCAGGTTTGTATCGAGGACGTATCCTCACTATAGGTCGTTTCTCACCTATAGCAAGGATATTTTGTCACTATCATAGTTGTCACTATAGGCTCGTCGCAATAGGACCATAGAGTCCTCACTACAAGTGTCATCGTTAAAGATGGACATATAGTGAGGACATGTTGTCACGAAACTTTTTGACAAAAAAAATAATTAAAAAGTAAATAAAATCATTTTTTATAATATATTCAAATTAATCCAAAAAAATATTTATGTTTTACATATAGGGACATGTCGTCACTATAAGTGGAGTAAGTATAAGACAAAAAATATAAATAATAACGATTAAATGAATGAGGAAGTTATATAGCGACGACGTGTGATAGACCTATAGCAACAACTTGTCCCCGCTATAGGGTTTGCTTTTTTAATTTAATTTTTTTAATTTTTAATGATCCTAGTTTTTGAGTCACAAAAGCCCAGCAATAAAACAAAACTGAACCTGTTGAACATTATAAAAAAAACTACAAACCAACTCATCTCAAATTAAAAGATTAAGTACAATCTAAAGTGACAACATGTCCTCACTATAAGTGAATGGTTACTTTTTATAAATTAGATTTTTAAAGAGAGTTAAAATAAAAATTAGTATACCTATAGTGACACCGTGTCCTCACTATAAGTGAATTGTCCCTTTTAATTTTTTTAATTTATAATATAAGTATTTTAATGTAAATCAAAATAAATATTAGTTTACCTACAACGCAAATATGTCCTCACGATAATTTAATCGTCCCTTTAAGTTTTTTTTTACTTATAAATTTCTATTATGATGAAAATTTAAATAAAAATTAATTAACCCATAGTGACAACATGTCCTCACTATACGTGAATCGTCTTTTTTAAGTTTTTTATTTATAAATCATTATTTTTATGAAAATCAAAATAAAAAGTAATTTACCTATAGCGACAGCGTGTCCTCACTATAAGTGAATATTCTTTTTACAAGTTCTTATTTAAAAATCATTTTTTTTTAAAGAAAATGAAAATACGAATTAGTTTACCTATAGCGACAACATGTCCTCCTATTAGGGCTGTAAATGAACACGAACAAGGCCTTGTTCATGTTCGTTCGTTAAGAAAAAAATGTGTTCACGAACACTTACCGAACGAGATTTTATGTTTGTGTTCGTTCATTAACGAAATTAATGTGTTCATGAACGGTTCACGAACACAAACGAACACAAATAAAATCGGAAAAGCCTAGAGATTGAGACTAATGTATTCATCAATGTGAATAATGAAAGCCTGTAAACGAATCGAATGAACACGAAAAATGGCATGTTCGTGTTATTTCATTTAACTTCAAAAGAACCCAGACACTTAATTGAACAAATATTTATGCTCATGTTCGTTTATTTAAAAAGAGACATTTGTGTTCGTTTGTTTAAAATCTAAACGAACATAACTGAACAAAGATAAACGAACATACATGAACAAATGTAAATGAACACAAACAAACATATACGAACTTAAATAAAATCACCTAAATGAACACAAATTAACAAATATAAAACCTTTAAGCAGATGACCTATCTAGATAATATTTAATTATTTTTTATTAATACATATACGAACATATATGAACAGACAAAAATGAACATAAATAAACAAACGTTCATGAACATAAATGAACGAACGGAACATGTGTTCATGTTCGTTCGTTTAATTAAACGAACACAAGTTTTTTGTTCAAGTTCGTTCGTTTATTAAATAAACGAACTTTCCGCCGAACGGTTCACGAATGTTCACCGAACGTTCGGTTCGTTTACAGGCCTACTCACTATAGAGCTTGACAAACAAATTGTTACCAAACCTCTATAGTGAGAACATGTTGTCGCTACAAGTTAACTAATAGCGAGGACTTCGGTCCTCACTATAGAAGTCCTTACTATAGGGTAAAATTCTTGTAGTACTATGATTACATATTTGCTTGGAACCCACACTTGTAGTACTATGATTACATCTTTAATCTGATTCGAAGGTTTGGAATAACATAACAAGTTAAGTGATAAGGGCGATCAGTCATGAATTGTTTATAAATCTTTTGGTTAGTCTCTAAAATGATAACTAGTCTTACCAGTTACCCCCCAAAAAGTTTAATTTACGTCACATAAGAAGTCAGCAAAAATTCTAACCAAGATCAAGTGTTGATTCCAAAAGTGTTGATAAAGTTAAGGAAACACAGATTTATTTTATCTAAATATGTAATTTAGGTTCAACTTTTATCCGCTTCAAGTTTAGATCAAACTAGACCAAACCACAAGCTCTTGTTCAAATTTTAAATTAATTGTTCAACACTTGGATTAGCATCATACTAACTATGTATATGCTATTGATCAGATTATATTTACAACAATTATCAAACTTGGGTTGTGACTTGTGAGGGTAATTCACTTGGTCATAAATAATGAAAAGTTGCAACTCATGAAAGCACTAAATGTACAAGCTTTAAAAACAGTAAGATTTTTCTATTATTTTTTTTATTATAATAAAGCACTATCTTAAACCAACATGTATGAGAACTTTGGGCCGGTTTGAGCGGGCCACAGATTGTTATATCCGTCCGGTCGGGCTGGCTATATATTATACATATTCAATATCTTTTTACCTTTTTAGTATCACTGATGGTTATATTCTTTAACCATCATTAATTCACAATTATTAACCGAAATATTAATGATCACTAGGATAAACTCCTAGCTTCCTCAAAGGTTAGAGGTAATTCCTTTCAATATTCATCTCTTAGTAAAGTGTTGGTATATTCTTTGTAACAATATGATTTGTGCTATACGTGGTTCTAAGGTCATTTTATATATTGCAATTTAAATAAAGCCAAAGAATCAAAAGATGAAGTAACATGCCACGATGGAAAAGGATTTTTCTGGCCTTCAATTTCCTCTCCTCTCACTTCTTAAGCAGAAACATTTTCAGTTAATATAACTTGCATCTCGTTAGAATTTGGCAAGCAAAATGGATTTTAGCTTGAAATACCTAAGACATATTTCACTAGATTATGTCCTAATTGCTTGCTTTATCAAATACATACAATCTCTACAGGATTGTCTTAGGTTTGGATCGGTGAAGGAAGATTATGAGTGTTAGAGAAGATACTGATTTGGCTGATCTTAATGACTTGAAGAATATGTCAATCTTGGATAAGAGTGATGATCATTGCTGAATATAATGTAAAACATAAGCTTTTAGGGACTGACGTATCCACTAACAAATGCCTAAAAAGCCTGAATCAACCTCATCCCAAAGATTATATATCTTCAAAACGGTATCCGGAATCGTGTCATTGACGTGGTTGCCCCTTGATAATCCGCCCGTAATTAACATCGAACTGTTTTGCTGGCAAATATTCGCTGTTGAAAGTCTCATGGGTATTTATAAAATATTTTGGGATTTTTATGTGGTTCACGCTAAATTTCTGTTGCTAATGATAACCTGTTTTCTAGTAGCGACCTCTAATGTTACATAAAAGCTTGAGGTCAAGATTAGAATTCTTCTCGACCTAAACATTTTATGTAGCATTAGAGATCCCTTAATCCTGGTTAATAACCGGTTAAATATAAATGCATATAAAAATACACACTAATATTTCAAATAAATTAATGTGAAGAGCATCAAAAAGAACATGTTAAACACATTCTATTCGTTGGTAGCACTTTGGGATCTGCTTCTTAAAACAAGTTTAAATATATAATGCATACACGCACTGGCTCATTAATTGCACAAGAGTATTAATATTAATTTATAATATATTCAATAAATTTCAACATGTTATTTTATAAGTATTCATTTGAACTATGAATATATAAGACACTAATTTCTAAAACCTGTTAATGTGTTGCCCAGGGAAATGAAACACAACAAAGAAGTTTAATTAGTTTATCACAATTGAACACTATACACCATAAGTTCCGATCAAGAAATTCGTAGCCCAGTTCCTTTACTATGAAAGAATCCACATTTTCAAGATCCCAACAAATCATATCCGTTTGATTTGAATACTGCACAACATGCATTTGATATTTTAGGCGACCGTGTTTTCAATTGCGTAAATTTTGATGAGAAGTTAATCCAGGAGTTGAGAAACTCTCATTTGCGCCACTTGAAAAGAGAGAAACAAACAAAATGGCATAAACTTAACAGGCATAACTTGGGCTCATACCCGAAAAAATCTTAACGAGCGCGAGTTCCTTGATTTTAAGCTATGGTGATCAATATAAATATAATATTTTGATCTGGCAAAGAATGTGTTTTTTTTCTGGAGTGGCAGAAATGGCTTCAATTCAATTATTATAATTTTCCTTTGTAATTGGTTGTGTTTTGTACCAAAACTTTCAACAAATCAACTAAAATTAAAGCGTACCATCGAGGCCATGAGCTTTAGTGCACTTTTAATTTCTTCACATGTAAACGACGTAGTTAATGTTTCCCCCTCTTCCAAAGATAACTAGTTGAAGTCTTTATTTATCAATTTCGGCCCAATCATACAAGGTTCAAAAACTTTGTTTTGGGATGCATCATAAGTTCCTCTTTAACCAAATCTAGCTCCATTGTCCAAAACTCGAAATACCATTCACTACTAAACCATTGATGCGAGAATCCTTTTTTTTTTATTTCACGAATACATTTTGTAAGTTTTAAGCAGCTTATCTAGGAATAGAAAAATGGTTAATTTGTTACTAATTTCCAGCAGGGGAGAAGGTGTCATAGAATCATTTATTGGTGATACCATTAGAAATTGATCTCTAACAACTCATAAGATGGAGACATTTGTGCTTAATTAATAATCATCAACAAGTCAATTATGTAGGCCAAGTAATGAGATTAAAATAAGGACCTAACTCAGATATTTTGAAAGGTATATAACAAATAACAAAAACTATTCAAAAATAGGCCTTAATTACTAAGGTAGGACTTCTAACGGTGTGCGTGGTATGGTTCGGTGCGGTTTTGAGCTAAAACCAAAACTTCAGTTTTTGGATTTTCTGAAACCGTTCGCTTTCGGTTTTCTCAGTGTCGGGTTTCCGGTTTTCGTTTTGGTTTCGGTTTGGTTTTGGTTTCTTCGGTTTTTGCCATTTGAGCTTGAAAATTTAGGCCGAAAAAGAAGTTGGCCGAAAATAATGAATATATGTATAAATACTTTTGTTAATTGTTAACTAATACACTAATATACATTTGACCAAAAATATTTGAGTTACATATTTATTAAATTATTATAAATTACTTAAAACAAAAAATAAAAATTCAGGAATTCGGTTCGGTTCGGTTTTTACGGTTTTTATTACGTGCAAAACCAAAATCAAGCCGTTAGTTCGGTTGTTACAAAAACATAAAACCAAACCATCGGTTTTTGTTTCGGTTTGGTTTTTTTGGTTTGGATTTTTCGGTTTTTTCGGATCGGTTTTTTCTAAGAACTCCAAACAATTTGAACTTTTACGAGGTTATTCGAGTTAGGGTATAACATGAGTTTGAAAGACAAGTATAATGCGACGAGTTGAAGTGTACAAGTAATGTCCCATTTGAGTAATTTCTTCATGTGGTCTAACTTAGAGGAGAGGACTCTAATTGCTTCAGAAAACATGATAAATGTCATATGTGGTCTAACTTCTCTTTCTTTTCGTTAACAGTCCGCTTTATGAAGTATTAATCACACTCATCTTCGGTCGCCTTTGTGATTTCATATATATTCCGGTCGTATGTCATATCTCTTATATTCAAACACAAGCTAGGATATAAAACTATTGACCGGCCAGCACGGTGACGTTTATTTCACATATATAAAATGGTTAAGCCAACTCATATTACGGCACTAAGATGTCACAGTGTATAAAGACTGATATTATTTAATTAAGTTTCGATATGCGCATTGATTTTAATATCAATATGTACATTTTCCGGTGTGATTTTCACCTTTATGTATGGTTTCCTTTGTATATAGTAACATTTATCTTGTAACCTTGACTAATAATATATTTGTATAAAATAAATTAGAATAGTAATATAGTAATAGTATTGCACACCTTCCCTATTTACCACCTTTGACTTTACAAAACGAATAAAAAAAGTTTAGGATAAAGCGTGCATAATCTAACTAGTTCATGACGTTTTATGGACCGATTCAATAAATAAAATAATTGAACTAGAAATAATTGAAGTTCTAAGAACACGATTAACGTAAAACTAGTTAACCTCTGAGTCTCTGACTGTGCGTCCGCTTATCTCATGATCTAATGCAAGCTTGATTGCAAATCAGTTTAAACCATTGCAATATCAATTGTTTAGATAAATAAGATCCAAAAGCGAGAAAATGAAGATGAAATGTGAAAAACCTAAAACAAACTCAATCAACAAACATGATTCGATTTAGATATTCAAAGCCAAAGATACAATCGGTTTAGTCCCTGCTATTCTATTACAAAAGGGGAATCGATCGAACAACATCCCTAACAAACAGGTTCAAAAAGCCAATCAAAATGACCAAACCGAGCACGTATACTATACACAGGTATATATAGGCAGAGGAAGTGTCGATGACAGGCTAGCAGCGACACTTTGTAGCATTGTAATTAGTCTATGCGACGGTGTCCCTGTCAACACCAAAACATGAATTTTTCACATGTTCTAGATCTGACCTCCATTATTAATGATATGTATGTAGCAGCATATATGATCATGCACTGACTTGTAAACTGAAGAGGTATGTACCCGCCTCAACACCGAGCAAGGCGGGTCAACCCACAAGATAAAGACATTATGAAGGCACAAAGCCAAAACCTATGCGCATGGCGCATACAAAACATGCTCAGGCATCATATGCCCAGGCACACATATGCTCGCGCATCACATATGCGCGCGGCGCATCAGCGCGCGGCGCATATCACATGCTCGTGCATATCACATCTGCCCAGGCACACATGCTCGCGCATCACATATGCGCGCAGCGCATCAGCGCGCGGCGCATATCACATGCTCGTGCATATCACATCTGCGCATGAAATATCTGCGCGTGAGAATAAAGAGAAGACCTCGCGCATCCTCAGGATGGGCGCATATCACACGTGCGCATAATCAACCTCGTCCTTATCCAAATCAGGATTAGGGCAACCTTGATTGTGCACGTCAGACAACCTTCCAGAAGGCATCTTTTTAAGGAGTAAGAATATGCTGATGTTGACAGCTGCCAAATGAAAGGTCGACAACTCAGCATGACACATGTGTTGCCACGTGATTACAACCAACGAGAAAGCGCCAGGTGTCCCAGAGGACACGTGGCGCAGTGCGATTGGAGGAAGCCAACGAGGTTGAGCCCAACCGGTGGTAACCCTAGCACTATAAATACAGCATCAACTCCACTTTGATGACACATTGATACTCAATCATTGACAGTTACAAGCAGTGATATCACATTCAATCATATTGAATCACATTCACTCACAGTCAGTTACATACAAACACAGTCTCATAATCAGAAGGTATTCAGCTATTCAGCAATACTCTGGAGATTCCCTTACACACATTATCATCTTCTCCACAATATACTGATTCTCACGCCGGAGGGTTACCCCAAAGAGGACCCCTCTGTCCCTTTCTGAGGGGTAAGTAACGGCGCTGTTCATTTTGTAGGTGGAAGAACACAGATCCAGAAGAACCATCGGTGAAATAGCATAATCACACCCGAGGAAAGTAGATCTGCTACCAGTGAGTAGATCCACGTTTCTTCATTGGCGCCATCCACTGTTACAAACGGCAATCAGATCTCTTCAGATCTATAAAAAAAAAAATCAATCACCATGGTTTCTGGAGTTCGTAACGTTGATCAAGCTCTGGAGGATATTGAACGTGAGGGTGTTAACGACGGACAGCAGGTTCTGAGGGTTCCGCGTGATTCTACGCGTACCACCAGCAACCGTCCCTTCGTCACAACCCCTCACGGCCAGACTGAAACTCCTCCAGACGATCTCACGTTACAAAATATGGCCGGCGCGAAACTGAAAGGACCAATGGGTCCAGAAGAAGAAACAAATGATCCAAATGAATGGCTCATAAACGAGCAGCGGCGTCTGATGGAAAAGTACAATGAAATGGTCAAGCAGAAGAAGCTAGCCGACCAAACACAAAGGCAAGCTTTTGATAAGCAGACTACAAAAAGGCCGCGCGCGCCGGAAAAAGGACATTCTGTTCACACTGCACACACTGAGTTCAGTGATGAAGAAGTGCATAGCATGAGGAAGACACGGGATACTCATGCAGGAGGCTCACAGCTCCGCGCGCCTGTGAACATGGCGCCTGGAGCCAGAGCAGATCTGGATCTGCACATGCCGTACAGCCCACCGGTCAGAGGGCAAGTGGACGTAACCACGCCCTACAGACCAGCCATCCTGGTAAAACACTCAAAGTTTACTGCGCGCGTCGCGCAGGCTCCCATCCAGCACAAGACCAAGATGCCAAGTGGTCTGGGCAAATATGATGGCACAACAGATCCAGATGACTTTTTGCAAGGTTTCTATAACACGGGAAACCTAGAGAGCTGGACGATGCCAACATGGTGTCATATGTTTGCTCGCTGCCTCACGGGCGCAGCGCGGGTATGGTTCGAGAGCTTGCCGACAGGGCAAATTGATGGGTTCGAGGAACTATTAGAAATGTTCCAAGCCCACTTCGTACAGCAGCGCAGGCACACGCGCGATCCTGATGACATCATGCACTGCATACGCAGGAATGATGAAACGATTGAAGATTACATCACTCGTTTCAATCATGAATCCCTGGCAATCGGGGGTATAACTGAGCAGCTCCTGCGCGTAGCCTTTATACAAGGCGCGCGCAGTGATCAACTCCGCCGGGCTCTCGTAAGCAAAGATGGTATGCCCACCACGTGGGCCAAGTTAATGGAGGCATCGCGAGTTTTCGCGAGAAATGAGAAACAGATTGCCCAAGATAGGGCAAGAGAAAGAGCGCATCAGGCTGAATCACCGCGCAGCAAAGAGAAGAGGGCCAAACAGAACTCTGTATGGTCCAGGTTGCAGCCAACAAGTTTTTCTTCCGCGGAAAAACAAGCGCTACCAAGCTCACCCCAGCCCCAAAAAGAAGTTCGTAATCGCGGGGAGGGTGACAAGAGGGAGGGCGGCAGAGATCCTAGCAGACCTCTGCCAAGAATATGGACACCCCTCACTAAAACACCTTCACAGGTGTTAAGTACTGAGAATGTCCAATTCAAGCCCCCCAAGCAGCTACACTACAAGGGACCGCAAAACAGTGGCAAATATTGTGAATTTCACAGGTCCCCGGGCCACAACACCGACGCATGCCATCATTTAAAGGATGCAATCGAGAAGGATGTAAAATCAGGCAGGCTGGCTCACTTGGTGAAAAACCAAAGAATAGAAGACGAGCAACCGGAAGGAGCCTCTGCCAGTAAGAAATACAAAAGAATCTGTGTGGCTGAGAGGGGACGACAAGGGCAGACGTCAAAAAAGAGAAGCGCGCAAATCCACGGGGATTGGCTGCGAGCAGCAAGTCATCTTCCCAAGAATCAGGGGAGGCCCTTCGATAAGCAGTCCTCTCGTCATTACCACACACATTGCTCATTACGAAGTGTCAAAAGTCCTGGTGGACACTGGAAGCGAATCTGACATTATGTATGAGCAATGTTTCAGAAAGTTAGACCCGGCAGACCAAGCGCGGCTCGAAATTGTGAACGCACCAATCTGTGGTGTTTCAAATGAAATCATCCATCCCCTAGGCCAGAATCAGTTTGAACTAACTATGGGGGATGATGAGCACAAGCGAGCAGAAGTTGTCAACTTCTTGGTCTTGCCCACCACGTCATGCCACAATATGATCCTGGGTAGGGGAACGATTGCCCAATTTAATGCTGTACCGTCGCCAGCGCACGGCGCATTGGGGTTCCCTACACCAACAGGCGTAACATTTGTTTACCGCGATCATTTGTGCGCAGTGACAAGTACGCCGCGGGAAGGGAGAATGAAACTTCCAATGGCGGACAATGCGCCAGAGAAGTGGATTTTAAACCCAAAATTCCCCGAGCAAACGGTCACAATTGGCGCTACCATTTCAGACGAAACGAGATTGAGAATGAAAAGGTTGCTCACAAAATACACGTCGGTTTTCGCGTGGCAACACTCCGATATGACGGGGGTCCCGCGAGACTTGGCGCAACATTCTCTTAACACGTTCAAGTCGGTAGAGCCAATTGCTCAGAAAAAGAGAATCATGGGGGATGAAAAGGCGAAGGCCATGAATGAGCAAGTGGAGGACCTGTTGCGCGCAAACATCATCCGCCCGATCCGATACCAGACGTGGGTAGCCAATCCTGTGATGGTAAAGAAAAGCAACGGGTCATGGAGGATGTGCATTGACTTCAAGGACCTCAACAAAGCATGTCCGAAAGACTGTTACCCCCTCCCAAACATCGACGCAAAGGTGGACTCCGTGGCGCCATTCAAGCTCAAATGTTTCCTGGATGCCTACAAAGGCTATCACCAGATTCAAATGGCACCACAGGACGAAGACAAGACTGCCTTCAGAACCGACAAGGGTGTTTTTTGTTACACAAAAATGCCCTTTGGTTTAAAGAATGCAGGCGCAACCTATCAGAGACTTATGGATTCGGTTTTCAGTGAACAAATCGGAAGAAATCTAGAAGTCTACGTTGATGATTTGGTGATCAAGAGCAGGGAGGAGAGACAAATGCTCAAAGACATCGAGGAAACTCTTCAGCGCCTAACGGAAGTTAACATGAAGCTCAACCCGAGCAAATGTACTTTTGGCGCGGAAGAGGGGAAATTTCTTGGTGTAATGGTCACTAAGGATGGTTTCAAGGTGAACCCTGAAAAGGTGGAAGCCATCCTTGACATGCCTTCACCATCCACCATGAAAGAGGTTCAGAAGCTGAATGGTAGACTGGTGTCAATCAACAGGTTCCTAGCGAACCACGCCAGCAAATCTACTCCATTCGTTAACACTTTGAGGAACTGCTTGAAGAAGAGCCAATTCAAGTGGACGCCTGAGGCTGAGCAAGCTTTCACTGAGATAAAAGAATGTCTCATAAAGCTGCCCGCGCTCACAGCTCCACTTCCTGGCGAAACCCTTACATTGTACTTGTCAGCTGGAGATCGCGCCATCGGCGCAGTATTATTGGTGGATCGCAAGGGGATCCAAACGCCAATATACTATGTGAGTCGGGTGCTCACAGACCCTGAGACGCGCTATTCCATCATGGAAAAGTTAGTTTTGTCATTAACACACGCGTCGCGCAAGCTCCATAGATACTTCAATGGTCATCCTATTGAAGTTCTGACTGGTTACAACATCCAGCAAGTCTTGCGACGTCCTGCGCTATCCGGAAGGCTGACAAAGTGGGCGCTGGAATTAGGTGAACACACGATCACCTATAAGCCCCGTCCAGCAATAAAGGGTCAAGTTTTAGCGGATTTCATCACGGAAATCCCAGAGGGAAAGATTGAAGAAGCTCAGCGCGAGGTAGACCCTCCGCGAGCAAATGATGAAGAAGATGTTTGGAGGCTATTCACTGATGGAGCCTCCAACAGCGAAGGGTCCGGCGCAGGCCTCAAACTGGTGGACCCTGATAATCATGAATATACTTATGCTATTAGGTTGGACTTCAAGAGTACCAACAATGAGGCTGAGTATGAAGCCCTGCTGGCTGGACTGCGCATTGCGCGCAAGTTTGGAGTTAAAAGGCTAGAGGCACATGTTGATTCTTACTTGGTAGCTGCTCAGGTCAACGGCCTATATGACGCCAAGGAGAACACAATGCCTCTATATCTAGAGCAGGCAAAAAAGCTCGTCGAGCAGTTTGACTTCCTCAGAATCATACACATCTCGCGCAGCGAAAATAAGTCTGCTGACGCGTTGAGTAAGATGGTTTCAACTAATTTTGATCACTTTGGCAAAGATGTCAGGGTGGAAGTGATGAGCAACCCGTCAGTGCAAACGCAATCTGTTCTTGTAATTCATACAACCCCTTCATCCTGGATAACTCCAATAATGTAATTCCTGAAGGAGGGGAAGTTACCGGACGATCGCGCACAGGCGAGAAAGATAAGACACAAGGCGCAGAACTATGAACTACTTGATGGTACAGTATATCGGCGCTCTTATCTTGGACCGCTCATGAAATGCCTGGATGCTGAAGAAGCAAGCTATGTGATTAGGGAGATTCATGAAGGAATCTGTGGAATACACGCTGGTCCGCGCATGGTGGTTGCCAAGGCAATGAGCTCAGGCTACTATTGGCCAGGCATGTACTTGGATGCGCTAAAAGAAATCCAAAAATGCAAGACATGTCAGAGCTACGCGCCAAACACCATGCGTCCAAAGAACAACTTGATTCCAGTGACCTCCGCATGGCCTTTCCACAAATGGGCCATTGATATTGTGGGGCCCCTGCCGCAAGCGCAAGGGCGAGTGAAATTTTTGGTAGTGGCGATAGACTATTTCACGAAATGGGTTGAGGCCAAGCCACTAGCAAAAATCACAGCTGAGGCGATGAAGCAATTTATCTGGAGCCACATCATTTGCCGTTTTGGCCTTCCTATGGAAATTGTGAGCGACAATGGCAAACAATTCACTGACAGGAAGATATCCAGCTGGCTCAAAGAATTGCACATCAACCAAATCTTCACTTCGGTCTACCACCCTCAAGGGAATGGCCAAGTGGAGCGCGCGAATCAAAGTTTGTTAAATGGGCTGAAGAAAAGATTGGAGGGAGAATCCCATTCTTGGGTCGAAGAGTTACCTAATGTCCTGTGGGCGCACAGGACATTAAGCAAAACTAGCAATGGCGAATCCCCGTTCAGCCTAACCTATGGGACAGAGGCTATGATCCCAGCAGAAATTGGATGCCCATCCCATAGGGTACTCATGATGAGCAAGACTGATAACGAGCGCGAAAGAAGATTGGACCTCAACTTGCTTGAAGGGCGCAGAGAAGCGGCTATCATCAATGAAGCCAAATACAAGAAAAAGCTGGAAAAATATTATAATCAGCGCGTTAAAGAATGCCACTTCAAGAAAAATGATTTTGTCCTTCGAAACAATGAAGCTAGCCGCGCGATACCCCCAGGAAAAATGTCTCCCAATTGGGAGGGACCTTATCAAATTTCAGAAGATTTGGGGAAAGGCGCGTACACTTTAAAAGATTTGAATGGAAAAAAGATACCGCGCGCGTGGAATGCGGCACAGCTTAGAAAATGCTTCATGTAAAAATTCAAATATGTAATCAAGGCTTTTAAGCCATCATGAATGATGATTCGCACAATCTTTCAATATTTGTTCTATTACCAAAGCATACATGTTTCACACTTCCTTTATTAATTTGGAGCAATATGACAACACTATATTGACTTCAAAACAAAATAAAACGAAGTAAAACATACATGCGCGAGCCTTAGCTCAAACGCGTTAATGAGTCTTAACTCTAAAACGTCAGGGCCTTAGCCCAAACCTACGAGCCTTAGCTCAAACACGTTAATGAGTCTTAACTCTAAAAAAGTCAGGGCCTTAGCCCAAAACAAAGAGCCTTAGCTCAAAACACTCACAAACATCCATCTTACATCCCGCGCAGCCTGATCATAAAAATCCTTAAACACAACTAAGGCAAAGTACATGCCATATCATAGTTGTTAAGGTCTCAGGTCGAGGTCGCGCTCGGAATCATAGTGGGTATTTGAGTAACACATGCTGACATGTAATGGCTAAAACTCATACTTCCATATAAAAACCGCGCGACAAAGACGCGCGAAAAAGGAATTGTGAAAAGTTATCGCGCATGTCAACATAAACAAGATACTGCGAAACCACTTACAAAATAGGACTATGGTTAAGTGAATAATTTCCTTACAACCTTGTTCTTATTTTAACGTGCAAGCATATCTTATATCTATACAAGCAAACATGAAGAGATGATTGGAAATGCGCAAGATGTAAAAAAGAGAAAACAAGTTTCATTCCATAGCATTGAAATTTACAAGTATGATGAGTTACAAATTACAAGTATAAAAAAAAAAAAATTATGAAATATCATGAAGGGCTTCTCAAGTCTCCACGTCGACGTCAGCCACTTCATCACCCTCATCATCTCCCGCAGCATCTGGCGCGGCCTGCTCCTCATCTCCGAACTGACCATAGTCAAGTTCTTCCTCCTCATTGGAGTCTTCTATCACGACGGTGTCAGGAGCAGGTTCTTTCGCAGCGCCAGAGCCGCTGGCAGGGGCAATATCCCCTGCGCCACCATCATCGCTACCAGCCCTCTCGCATTCATCGAGCAACTTCTTTAGCGCGCCGAGGTCGGGCTGGTCAGCAAGCGCAGCTATCTGCAAATCATTAGAAAAGTATTGAGTACAAAACACTTGGAAAAATTAGTCAAGTAAAACTCATTAAGGTCAAGGTACCTGCATAAGGATGGGGATGGGAGTATTCATATACTTTTCCCCCACCGCGGCCATGTCCGCGCAGGCCGCGTCGCTCTTGTAAGGGTACTCGGATGGGTTCTTCTTCAGCATGCCATATTCATACCCATCCGTAAACCCTTCAGCTCGGCCCACCAAGCGCGCGGCGGCATTGCAGTCCATCACAAGGGCCTGAAACTCGGCGGAATATTTCATCGCCAAAGCGCAGCGAGTCATGCCCTGTGACACCAGCCATTGGCGATCCTGCGCGAGGCCAGCAACAGACGTCTCGAGGACAGGAACCTGGGAGTTTAATAACTCAACAGTTTCTTTAGTCTTTTTTAGCTCCTCCTTATCAGACGCTGCTGCCGCCAAAATTTTTTCTTTCTCCGCCTGCGCAGCACCAAGTGCTTCCTGGCTGGACGCCGCCGTCGCCAAGGCCTCATCTCTATCGGCCTGCGCGGCCGCCAACTCCCTCTTCAGGCGCGCAACCTCGCTCTCCAGTGATGATTTCTCAGTGATACTCTGGACGATAGCTTGGTCACGCGCCTCAGCCTGCTGTTCCAAGACACGCACTCTACTCGCGTACTTGGCAACTTCGGCCTCCGCCACCAGCTGCTTCTCCCGCGCAGCTTGGAGCTCATGCCCGCGCTTAATATAGGCGGTGTTGGCACTTGCTCGGTTTTCGCTGAGCTCCGCCTGGAGTTTCTCAGCTCGTGCGCGAGCATCAGAAAGGTTCCAGGCAGCCACCTTAGCCTCTTGCTGGGCTGCCACAAGAGCATCGCGTACTTTAATATAATCGCGATGAAGCTCTTGGGAGGCAGCAAAGAAAGCTGACCCAGCGAAAATGTGATCGTTGAGCAAGTCAGCGCGGGTGCGCTCCTCCTGATACCTCCTTTCAGTAGGAGGCACGGCATGAGCCCAGAAGTCCTCGCATACGCCCATGGATTGGAAGGAACTGTCTTCATTAATATTCCATCTCGGGCGATAAACGTGGTCACCTTCCTACAAAACACAAGAAATGTTCTAAGTCATAAACATACTTATATGGAGGTACGCGCAGCGGAGCAACAAATTAAAACATACCTGCGGGGATGAAGCAGAAAAGTCAGCGCCAGCCCCACCAGAAGTATGCGCTGCGAAGACTTGTGGCATCGCAGGACTGGCGCGGTCTCCCAAGGAGTCCTCAGCTTGAGCCCCCTCATCCTCCTCATCTTCTTGAATAGGCCTCTTCTCCTGCGACCTGGGGGGCTCCAAACCAGCCTCGCGGAGAGGGCTGCGCGTAGGAGGAGGCGAGGGAGGTCTCGACGCCGCCAGTTCGGCGCGCAATACGGCTTCCTGCTCCTTTGTAACCCCAATAAGGGGAGAATCAGCACTAGCAGGAGCAGGACCAGAACCAGCGGCGCCGCCAACGGCGCCAGGAGTGTCACCGGCAACTTGTACGCCAGCTACAACTTCTATGAACAAATCAACAAGGAAAAATGGTTTATGACAGAGTCCAAAAGAAAAAAATCAGAAGACAAATGTGCAAAACATACCTTGGCGCAATTCTGTTCGCGCGGCGAACATCGCCATAAAGTTCATTCTACCCTTTTCAGAGGGTAGAACAGGGGACTCCGAAGCAGCCCCCGGCGCAGCCTCAGCACCTTCTCGCGCCTGCGGCTGATCTGCTACAGTCGTCGGTTCTGCAAACAGTCAAAGGAGCAAAGGTTTAATAACAATTCAACCAGATGAAGACAAGCAAAGTATACCTGTTGCAGGCGCGGCACTGCTTCTCTCTTCAGCCGCGCGAACGGAGGAGGTGACGCCACCATACCTCAAGTGGACAGGAGGTCTGCCCACTCTCACAGGCAGGGAAGCTAAAGAAACCTTGGTGGTAAACACCTGGGTTTCCTTAGGTCCCTTCGTTTGAGCATGGGGATGAGCAACAGGGGTGTCATTTTTCTTCTGTTTCTTACTGGCCCCTGCGCCAGATTTCCCCTTAGCTTTGCGCTTTAGTAGGGGCGCCTCCTCTTCCTCCTCCTCCTCTTCCGCGAGCTCCAGCTCGTAGTTTTCAAGCGCATCTGCAAAAACAACCAACAGAACTGTTAATAAACTTGGGTATTCTAAAGGAATGAGCATAAGTGCGAAGGCTTACCAGGCGCGTCACTGTCAAAGTCAAATTCCAGATCCACTGGGATGAACATGTCATCGAAGCGATCTGGGAAACCAACCTCCCCAGCACCAAGCGCGACGGAGCCACCCTCCACTTGATCATCATAAGCGGCAAGGACATAATCCTTGGTGACTGCGCAAAAACAAGTCAAGTGATATCAGCAAAAGAATTATGTTCGCGCAGAAAAAATAAATAAAGCAATGAAATAAACTTACACAACCCGTCGACTTGGATAACGGGCTCAAGCGCGCTGTCGGCCCATAGCTTACTCATGCCGACCCCCACCAGCGCCTCCTCGCAAATTTTCTTCGCGGGGGATGGTTCGGCGGTCAGTTTCTTAACCCAGGCGCCAGTTGGGTTCTTGAGGACACCCTCATCCGCAGGCGCAGAAGAGATAGAGCGCATGGTCATACGGATGGGGATCACACCAGCCCTTATGTAAAAGAACCTCTCAGACCAGTCATGAAGGCTCTTGAATGAAACAGTGGAGCACTTCACCTTCTGACTGCGAGGAATAAAAGAGATCCAATTGTCTTGGATCTTGGGCTTGTAAAAATACTGAAAGCGCCGAGGAGTGGGTTCCTCGCGCTGGGATTTGCACATGAACTCAAAGTGAGTCACGCGCACCAGTCCAAACGGATGGACTTGGGATATATGAATCCCATAGAACTTCAGCACTGCACCCACAAACCTTGTTATCGGGAGACGAAGGTTGCAGTGGGTGAAAAAGTGGCTATATAGGGATATATAGCCGGCAGGCGGGTCCGCCGCCGTTTGCCCGGACCTAGGCAACATGCAGCCAAACAGGGTGGGAAAGCCCTGAGAGGCGATGAGGTTGTCGAGATCGGCCTGCTTCAATTTGCAGAGGATTTCATTCCACCTTTTGGTGGCCTTGGTCCTCCCTACTTCCTCCGATGTGGTCTCAACAACCCTCTTCCCCTTCCCCTTTTGCTTCAATGTCGACATCACCACAGACTTCACACGGCGTCTTCGAGAGGCAACAGAGGTGATTGAGGGGCTAGACGAGTCTGAACTATCAGACATACAACTGCAGCAGCAAATAATAGAAGTTTCGAAACGATGAAAATACTCAATTCAGAATATGAAAGGCAGAAAATAGAAAATTTGAAACAATGAAGATGAAGATAAAAATTTCCTAAGGGCCTGCTTTTATAGGCCCAGGAGAGAGAAAAGTGGTAACTGATGGGATTTCACGCGCCCCCACTCGCAGGTGTAAGCCAACGAGGGCGCGGCACGTGTCCCTAACACTGTTGAGGGGACATAAAAACGTAACGGACCTGCCACGGAGCAGAGACGCGCCCCCACTCGCAGGTGCTAACCAATGCGAGCGCGACACGTGTTCAAGACAACTGTGTGAGGGGACGTGAAAGGCAACTGTAGCACCTCGAGCACACGAAACGTCTGACATGTTTACGGCGCACGTCACCACCAACTAACCACGTGTTCGGACCCTTCGTTTTCAACCCTTCGTTTTCAACCAAATGGATAGAACTTCGCGCAACGATGGAAACAACCAATAAAACGACAAAACCCCTTTAAAAGACCAAATCAGTAAGTCTAATATCCATCTTACCGCGCTCGCGCGAGATAAGACACACATTAGACTGGGGGGGCTTGAAGAGGTATGTACCCGCCTCAACACCGAGCAAGGCGGGTCAACCCACAAGATAAAGACATTATGAAGGCACAAAGCCAAAACCTATGCGCATGGCGCATACAAAACATGCTCAGGCATCATATGCCCAGGCACACATATGCTCGCGCATCACATATGCGCGCGGCGCATCAGCGCGCGGCGCATATCACATGCTCGTGCATATCACATCTGCCCAGGCACACATGCTCGCGCATCACATATGCGCGCAGCGCATCAGCGCGCGGCGCATATCACATGCTCGTGCATATCACATCTGCGCATGAAATATCTGCGCGTGAGAATAAAGAGAAGACCTCGCGCATCCTCAGGATGGGCGCATATCACACGTGCGCATAATCAACCTCGTCCTTATCCAAATCAGGATTAGGGCAACCTTGATTGTGCACGTCAGACAACCTTCCAGAAGGCATCTTTTTAAGGAGTAAGAATATGCTGATGTTGACAGCTGCCAAATGAAAGGTCGACAACTCAGCATGACACATGTGTTGCCACGTGATTACAACCAACGAGAAAGCGCCAGGTGTCCCAGAGGACACGTGGCGCAGTGCGATTGGAGGAAGCCAACGAGGTTGAGCCCAACCGGTGGTAACCCTAGCACTATAAATACAGCATCAACTCCACTTTGATGACACATTGATACTCAATCATTGACAGTTACAAGCAGTGATATCACATTCAATCATATTGAATCACATTCACTCACAGTCAGTTACATACAAACACAGTCTCATAATCAGAAGGTATTCAGCTATTCAGCAATACTCTGGAGATTCCCTTACACACATTATCATCTTCTCCACAATATACTGATTCTCACGCCGGAGGGTTACCCCAAAGAGGACCCCTTTGTCCCTTTCTGAGGGGTAAGTAACGGCGCTGTTCATTTTGTAGGTGGAAGAACACAGATCCAGAAGAACCATCGGTGAAATAGCATAATCACACCCGAGGAAAGTAGATCTGCTACCAGTGAGTAGATCCACGTTTCTTCATAAACCAATACAATTGTTTGAGTAAACTATCTATCTGCATCCCTACGAATACGCGAACATGATTAAGTTATGATTAATTGAATCAAGAATTTCCGCACGAATCTCTTGTTTAAATGAGTACAAATTAATTTGAAATATGTGCACGATAGGACTAATTAGAAATCACTTGTTTGAATGTGATCACATTGCATGAATCTTTTAAGTATTCATAGGACGTTTGCTTCAATATATTTTTTACTTAATCTACAAGATACGGGTTTCTTATTAAATTAATCTCTGACTTATGAACAGATAAAACTGTTTGAATAAACAAGCTGACGAGATAAAAATATTTAAGTTAGACCAAGATGGCGTAAGAAACTAATGGCATCTAATTAAGATGAGAAACATTCAATGATCAAATAAAATAACTTTAAAAGTGTCAATATCGACATTATATTTCCCCTTCATTTCCGCAAGAAGCCATGTGAATTGGATAAATGATTATTAATAATTCAAATGGACTAAAATCTTATTTTTATAGTTCTAAGATTCCACAAATATTGATAAAGCTAATATAAGTAATTACCAAACAATTAAAATGACACAAAGTCAAAAACTTTATGTCAAAACCAAAGGATTTTTTTTTGTTAATTAATTAATTATTATTCTATTCTATCTACAGCATTTAGAATCGATTGTGATCCTTTTATTATTCCCATTTTATGAAATTTTATGAAATTCATTAATATATATAATAGAATACTAATAAAATAATAATCAAAATGCCACGTTGCCATCCTTTAGCAATATTATTATTATTATTATTATTCCTATTTTCTAATTTAGAATTCAGTTAACCGTCATTTAATGTATCACCGTCGCATCGTAACTTTTTATCAAACATTTGAAGCGTTCCGTCAGTCGACTAGAAAACCAGCCATATAAATAGGTAAATAACCGTTACCGGCTGGTATAAAAGTATCGCGTCTATAGTTGAAGCGTTCCGTACCGCAGGGTATAAAACACCCTCTCCGGTCACAAAAATCAAAAATGAATATAAAGAAATCCCAATCCCAATTTCGCCGCTGAAGAGGTAGGTCCCAGCAGAGCCCAGTTGGACCCGCAAGACTCACCTTAAACAGGGACGTCTGCGCAGAAACCAACTGGATCCGCAGGACCAACCATGCTCAGAGACGTGACGTCCTTACGCGCAGTGCGCAAGCTGGTCCCGCAGGAAATGCCTCCCAATGGTGAAGGACTCCGCCTGTCCCCGCAGCCTCGGATACAAGCCATTAGGGAAGGCCACCCGCGCAGCAAGGCTACACGCACAAGGCACTTAGCTCTCAATCGTTCAGTGTCACCTGAAGGAATGAGCGAAGCCGGGAACAATCCCGCACAAGGGCGGGAGGGGGAATACTCCCGCCCAAATAAGCCAGTCCGTACGATACGGGAAGATCTTCTGTACTGTACCTGACGAGGTATGGGAAAAAGATCTGACTAAAGATACGACAGCTTATGGACAACAGTATGGCGAGCAGCATGCTCCTACACTGTATGTCACTATTAGCCGCTGCCTACTCACCAACTCCTGTCATACCACGTGCCTAGCCGGCAGTTGGTGGAAAAGGAATAGTATACAGCAGGCCTGGTCGCTATCAGCCGCTACCTACCCACCAACTACCAGCAGGGCACGTGCGTAGGCTACTGTTGGTGAACAGGAACACTGTTGCAGCCGGCCATACCTCCTTGGAAACCTACCTTCGGCTATAAATACCACAAATGGTATGACCATCTCATCTTATCATATCTTATCACATTATCATCATATTATACCTGATATCTGCTCTAGCAATCTCTTAATATACTTTTATATTTAAAGAGCAATCTAGTCTGATTCTCACGCCGGAGGGTGGTCACAAGGAGGAACCCCCCCCCCTTCTCAGTGACGAGCTCACGGTGTCTGTTTTGCAGGTTATCAGAAGAACCATCTTCCAAGGGTCTAACCGCTCGTGGGAAACAGCTATCCAACCCCCAGGTTACAAGTAATCTGCCCGGGGTCCGGTTAGTGTTTCTTCATTGGCGCCATCCGTGCATAAAGCTAGAACTACATTTTTCTCCAGTTTTTTCAAACTTCTACAAAGATGGTTAGAGAAATTCCGGTAACCACAACCCCAGCTACTAGGGGGAATACCGGTAACACAGTTTTTACAAACACTACCCCGGTTACCCAAGCCGGGGCAAGTGAAGTAAATTTTACGAACACTACCCCAGTTACTCATGCTGGGGCAAGTGCAGTAAATGATCGCCCACTGGGATCCACGGATACCCAGGTTGAGAAACGAAGACTCCCCCACCAAACTCTCGATGAAGTCAAGGCATGGGCGGAGGCACGACAAAAGGAATTCCAGGCCGATTTGAACGAACGCTTGCGTTCCGTACAACAGGCGGAAGAGTTCGAATACTGGGAGGATGACTCGGAGGAATCCGACTCTGACGCGAACCCTCGCCATAGGGCAAAAGGGAAGCGTAAGGAAATGGAATCCCAACCGAAAAGGCATTTTGGACAAGCCTTCAAACCAAAAAGCACAGGCGGAAGTCCACGAGACTTCTCCAAAACGTTCAGACCAAACGTTGCAAATGCAGGAACGTCCAAGTTTGCAAGGGACATTGCAGAAGCAATCGCCCCAAAGAGTGCCAAACAAATGCCTAACATAGGCACATATGACGGTATATCTGATCCAGACGATCATTTGAACAGGTTCATAGCAGGGGCAACCGTCAGCAATTGGACGGAACCCACGTGGTGCTACATGTTCCAAATGACGCTTGTCGGGGCTGCTAGAGCTTGGTTTGATCGTCTACCGGTCAACCACATCTACGACTGGGCAGACTTCCAGCAGAAGTTTGGCCAACACTTCAGCCAGCAACGGAAGTATACCGAGGAGCAATGGACAATCCTCAAATGCATACGAGAAGAAGATGAATCTCTGCCAAACTTCATCACTCGCTTCAACTCAAAGAAGCTAAGTTTGGGCAATATCAGTGAAGATCTTGTTCGCGCTGCCTTCATCCAGGGCGCACATGACCCAGAGCTCATCCGCACCCTAACGGGTAAAGATGGCATGCCATCCACATGGGATGCAATCATGACAGCAGCAAAACGCTATGCGGAAACGGAGAAGCAACTGGGTAGAGATCTCCCACAGAGCACAAACCTCTACACTCGGAAGACGAGAGAAGACAATGTCCTCACCGCCCGATTAAATAAAAAGCGGAAGCTAGGCATTTGGCAGTCAAGGGTAAACTTTGACACCTCATCCGGCTTGCAACATCGATTGGGCGGAAGGGATAATGTACAGCCGCACCGAAACTCCAGATGGACGCCACTCACCAAAAGCGTCACTGAGATATTCGCCACTGAAGAGCTCCCGTGGCCAAAGCCTCCAATAATCCGACATCGTCACGATGCTGATCGGAGCAAATACTGTGACTTTCACAAGACAAAAGGCCACAACACTGAAGAATGCATAGACGTAAAAGACATGGTCGAAGCATTTGTCAGAGATGGGACGCTCGCGCACCTCGTGGCGCAATAAAGGCTGAGCAGGCGGGTGCGTGTAGAACCCCAGCTGGGGAAAACACAGAATAAAAATTCCAGCTTCAATGTCGAGACTACATGCTGCGTAAAGAACGAGATCCCGAACCAGGTGCGTATCGGCTCGATGGCACTCCCATCCCAACAACATGGAAGGGAGCTCATTTACACAGTTTGCATGTAAATCAATTCAAATTTGTAAAGAAGGCCAAGAGCCACTTCTAATGGAAATGATTCTCTCTAGAACATCGAAGCTGATGATTTTACTTCTCTGCACTAATATGACGATATTCACATTACGTGAAGTCGTTGCGTGGGAAGGCGGTCCTACCCGCACAAACCCAATAACAGGAAAAAACCTTCACGCAGGTCAGTCAAAGGGGAAGAGTTCAATTATCCCATTAAATGAAAGTGCCGGTCTATCCGCATGAATCATGAAAGGAAACTGAACACTAACCTATTGACAACCGCGCGTCGAATGGTTCAAAACAAAATTCTCAAAAGGATGAGGAAAACCTACACGCAGGTCAGATATGGGTAAAGTTTTGCCATCCTACTAAGTGCAAGTGACGGTTCTACCCGCACAATCACGAAAGAGGAAGCAAAACTTCACACCTATTATCAACCACGTTCAAAGGTTAACTTATCCTCAAAGGATAAGGAAGACCTACACGCAGGTCAGATAAGGGTAAAGTTTTGCCATCCTACTAAGTGCAAGTGACGGTACTACCCGCACAATCACGAAAGAGGAAGCAAAACTTCACACCTATTATCAACCACGTTCAAAGGTTAACTTATCCTCAAAAGATGAGGAAAACCTACACGCAGGTCAGATGAAGGTTAAAGTTTAGCCATCTTACTAAGTGTGCAAGTGACGGTTCTACCCGCACAATCACGAAAGAGGAACCAAAACTTTAACCCATTATCAACCACGTTCAACAGGTTAACTTATTATACACTTGGAAAATTGCTAATTTAAACTAAGTATGCAAGTCATAAGTTTATAAAGCAAGAAACCCAAAGAAGGAAATAACAATCTTATACGCAAAAAGATTAATATTTCACAAATGAATTATTACAAGAATGGCCGGGTAACTACCCGCCTACGAAAAGAAGAAAAATCTATACAAGCTAAAACTATCCTAGCAATGGGAAGGGATCTTCAGGATCAAGCTTCAGGGCCGCTTCCACTTGGACCCGCTCCATCAGAAGAACGGGGCGGTTCGAGGAAGGCCTTAAGGATAGCTAACCCATCATCAGCAGCAGCTACTTGGTTCACCTTCTCCACCACTGGATGCGGGAAGGGGGCGTATTGATTTACTGCTTGGTCGTATATGGCTTCAGTATCAACATTGTACAAAGGGAAGTTGGAAGGCGGGAAGCCTTTCTCAACGAACCTTAGACCAAGCAGGAAGCCGGCCCGTTCCCCATCCTCGTGAGAAGCGTTGAGGGCTGCGCTCATGGCATCATCATAAGTAGTCTCTGAGAAGACCCGATGCACAACCTACAAAGAAAATATACAAGTGTCAAACACCTTTTCTATGTACAAAGGAAAGCGTGAAGACGTAAAGCTAAACATACCTGAGGCAACGCTTCTCGAAGAAGCCATTCTTTGGCAACCAGAGCTTCTTGGAGGGCGGCTTGAGCTTGGGTGCAGGCGCGTTCGGCTGCGCTTTTGTTAAGGTTGGCAAGTAGCACTTCCTTTGCAGCAGCCTCTTCAACGCCCTTAAGCTTCCGCTCGGTGTGATCAAGCACGCCCCTCTGGTCCAGGATTTCTTGAAGCTTCTTCGCATCCTCCATCGCCAAGGCATCATGAGCACGTTGGAGAGCCTCCAATTTGGCCTTGAGCTCCTCGTTCTCCACGCGTAAAGGCTCAGCAACGGCTTCAGCCTTGGTGGCCCTCTCGGTTGCGTTCCTCGCAGTCTCCTTAGCCAGCCGAAGCTGTTCGTTAACAGCTTGGGCAGCCTTGGAGCGGGCCTCGAGTCGCGCTTGAACCTCAACCTCGAGGGCCTTGAAGGCCTTATCCTTCTCCGCAGCAGCTGCGGCCAACTTTTGGTTCTCCTCCCGAAGAGCCCGCGCTTGAGATACGTCTTTGGCGCGAGTTGCTTTTAACTTGTCGTTTTCACGACAAAGCAGCTCGACGCGTGGCTGCATCCGGGCCTGGAGAACCCGAAGCTCATTGGTTAGCCTACCCTCCTGGTAGCTAGCCATGGCTTCCCCCAACGCACCATGGGGAGCAGCTTGACGAGCCCATTCCACGCACTCCACAGGGGTACGAAGGGTTGTTCCTCGGCGTATGTTCCATCGCGGAACATACACTTCATTGGAATCCGACACTGCAAAAACAAAAAAGCAGTTAGGAAAAGATGATAAAAAATAAAAGTGAAAAAAGGCCAAAGGAACCCTACGCACCTGTAGGGTCTATAACAGGCCGATAACCGCCGAACCCATCACCTGAACCCAAAGGAAATCCATCCAAAAGATCAGGCAGATGGGAAGGTGGCAAAGATTGGCGAGTATTCCCATGCGTACCTGATGGGCCGGCCGTCGGTGCCGGTGGAGGGGCATGGTGGCAGCCGCCGCAGTCGCTGCCGCATAATCCGCAGCAATCGTAACCGCCGGCTCGGTGAAAGATGCTGTAAAAATCGCACTTACCACCGGCGGTGACGTCATCTCGGCTGGAACAGTCGGCTCAGACTGAGCAACTGAACCAGCGGGAGCAGGCGCAGGCGCCTGGGTCGACGCCTCAGGAAGGCTGACCAAGCCTACCGTCATCGGCGGAGAGGTACTACTCGGCACTCCACCCGGGAATGCGTCAACATCCACGCCTGCACAAGAAGATAAGTGTTAAAACAATAAATTTATGAAGTATGTTAAATCTACAAAAACAAGGATGTTTGTACTTACGGGTTTTCTTGAGCCTGAACGTACGGACAGGCGAGGACAAACCCGATGGAGCAGGTCTCTTGATGCCGGTCACCGTCGTCGTCAATGGTTCTCCGGAGGTAACAGTCGTAGCCTCCGGAACAGTGGTCTTCTCACCACCGGGGCTCCCCGCCACCTCTTCACTATCTGACTCGGTGTCAGATAGGAGCACCAGATCAGCTGTGGAGGCCACCTTCTCCTTCCCTTTCCCACCGGCAGCCTTCCTCTTCCGCACCAGCGAAGGACCATCTGCGGATTCCTCAGAAGAGGACAGGATGTAAGGAATTCCAGCAGCGGGTACAGCATTGAGGGGTTGAGGATAGAGTATCGCCTTACCTGGCCGCCGTTGGCTCAGGATCTCGTGGCCCAGCGGATAGACCTCCACAAACCGATCCGCCGTTTGCTCCAGGATGGGCAACTCGTTCTCGTCTAGAGCACGAGTGCCCACCCGCACGGGACCGTCAGCTTCCCGCGGGTACAGGAGCGACTCCAAATCGTTCCCCTCTGAAAGAAAAGAAACAGTTAGAAGACAGACTTATATCAGCAAGAAAGACAAGACATACCATAAGGAACAGAGTTCAAACCGTATTCGAGAAGGATGGGAAACCGGGACGCATCCTTCCATACCCGACTCATCCCCAACATCACCATCCCGGACTCCGCAAACCGGTAAACCGGAGATTGGACCCGGGATATCTTCGCGAACCATTCCGCCTCCTGGTAGCTGGAAGCATGAAGGCTCGGAAGCGCTTGCCCCTTCTTAAACTTCATGGCAATAGGAATGGCGCGGGCAGAAACGTAGAAGAACTCCCGCTTCCACGATCGGAGACTGCGCTCGGTCACGCAGATCTTCAAACCCTTAATACGGGTTGTCAAGGTGTACCACCCCTGGATGCACCTCCAAGTATAGAAGGTCATCAGGCGGTCCACATAGGGCTCAATACCCAGAATCCGGCACACCCACTCGAAGTGCCGGATCTTGGCAATCGCCATCGGATGCAACTCGGTTAGGTGCACACCGTGCCTCTCCAGGACACGGTACACAAACTTTGTCAATGGGAACCTAAGGTTCCCATAAACAAAGAATGCAGCATATACCCCGATCTTGCCACTGGGGGCATCGTACACAGTCTGGTGGGGTTCAGGAAACTCAGGCTCAAGAGACTCAAGCATGAACTTCCTGACGACATACTGGTACTGATCGACAGGTAGAGCACACTGGCACTCGCCAGCAGTACTCCTATCATCGGCTACAGCTTCAGCATCATGGGAAGACATTTTGAAGAAGAAAGCGATTTCGGGAAAATGCTTGCCTGAAAAGGGGAGTATTTGCCGGAAATCGCTAAGAAGAAGAAGAGAGAGGTGAAAGTGTGGATTACAAAGAACCCTCTCCCCCTTTATATAGTAATCGCAATTAATGCGGTGAATTTAATGCGGAGGAGAGAGAAATCGAAGGTGCAATGAAACTATGACACGTGGCAAAAAGCAAGCTGGAAACAGCTGTTGAAAGGACGTGTGCCAGTAATTTCGCGGCCACGCGCCCGAAAATCGCGCCCACGCGCCTGAAAAGCGTCTGGAATGACCATGTACTGTCACGTCACCATAACTTCCTGCACGTCCTGACACAGTCAGAAGAAACCGTCGCACGACGTTTCAGAGGTTTGGACTGTTCCTATCTTTCCACCAACCCTTCGAATTTCAAAATTCAAATTTTGAAAATATTAAAAAGTAAGCGGGAAAATACCCCTTACCTTGGCAAACAAGTAACTGTAAGACGGATGCGGGTACAGTGTAAAGGCAAAACCCTTCACATACCTAGCACCCGCAGGGAATTGAAGCCAAGTAAATTTTGGCGAACAAGTAACCGTAAGACGGATGCGGGTACAGTGTAAAGGCAAAACCCTTCACATACCTAGCACCCGCAGGGAATTGAAGCCAAATATTCCTCGACAACCAAGTAACTATAAGACGGGTGCAGGTACAGTGTAAAGGCAAAACCCTTCACATACCTAGCACCCGCAGGGAATTGAAGCCAGGAATACCTTGGAAGTAAAGTAACCATAAGACGAGCGTTGGTACAGTGTTAAGGCAAAACCCTTCACATACCTAGCGCTCCGCTGAGAATTGAAACCAAGAAGGATCTTCTGGGCAATGCTTGCGGAAACGGAAATAACATCCCCGCATAGCGGGAACGTCGAGAACTACGTTGTTTGAAGCTCCAGGATGGAATTGGTGGTTTTAACATAATTGATCACTATGTTCAAAACTACCAAAACCTCATGGAGAGTCCACACAGGTGGGACTCAAAGCTCCTGACTTGCGTGGAGGTTACAGACCTACCCGCATCATACCCAAAGACCAAGCAGGAAACTCGGGAATTTCTGCAAGTGACAAGGACTTCCGCGGGAAGAATCCCCATGGAAAACCTTAAAAAACCCCTTTTCAAAACCCCTTGCTTAAGTCCAAAAGTTCACCTCACTTTATTAAACACGCATGAGAAGAACATTGGACTGGGGGGACTTGAAGAGGTAGGTCCCAGCAGAGCCCAGTTGGACCCGCAAGACTCACCTTAAACAGGGACGTCTGCGCAGAAACCAACTGGATCCGCAGGACCAACCATGCTCAGAGACGTGACGTCCTTACGCGCAGTACGCAAGCTGGTCCCGCAGGAAATGCCTCCCAATGGTGAAGGACTCCGCCTGTCCCCGCAGCCTCGGATACAAGCCATTAGGGAAGGCCACCCGCGCAGCAAGGCTACACGCACAAGGCACTTAGCTCTCAATCGTTCAGTGTCACCTGAAGGAATGAGCGAAGCCGGGAACAATCCCGCACGAGGGCGGGAGGGGGAATACTCCCGCCCAAATAAGCCAGTCCGTACGATACGGGAAGATCTTCTGTACTGTACCTGACGAGGTATGGGAAAAAGATCTGACTAAAGATACGACAGCTTATGGACAACAGTATGGCGAGCAGCATGCTCCTACACTGTATGTCACTATTAGCCGCTGCCTACTCACCAACTCCTGTCATACCACGTGCCTAGCCGGCAGTTGGTGGAAAAGGAATAGTATACAGCAGGCCTGGTCGCTATCAGCCGCTACCTACCCACCAACTACCAGCAGGGCACGTGCGTAGGCTACTGTTGGTGAACAGGAACACTGTTGCAGCCGGCCATACCTCCTTGGAAACCTACCTTCGGCTATAAATACCACAAATGGTATGACCATCTCATCTTATCATATCTTATCACATTATCATCATATTATACCTGATATCTGCTCTAGCAATCTCTTAATATACTTTTATATTTAAAGAGCAATCTAGTCTGATTCTCACGCCGGAGGGTGGTCACAAGGAGGAACCCCCCCCCCTTCTCAGTGACGAGCTCACGGTGTCTATTTTGCAGGTTATCAGAAGAACCATCTTCCAAGGGTCTAACCCCTCGTGGGAAACAGCTATCCAACCCCCAGGTTACCAGTAATCTGCCCGGGGTCCGGTTAGTGTTTCTTCAGCCGCCTAATCAATTGCGTCTGACGTACTATTTTACCGGTTCCAATAGTTTGAATCCTAAGGGACTACATATTTCCGATTTGCAGACTGCAAAAATCACCGATTTGAACGTCAACGGACTGGTTCTAACGACTCTGGTATTCAGCGGCGGTCTTTCGAACAAACAACGGCGTGACGGTGGCTCTCACGATTCCTTAGACTACTGGCGGTGATTGGTTTTGAGTCCAAAATTAATTAAATTTAAGACCTGTTTTTTTTTAATTATTTTTTGACGTGCATGCATATAAAAGTTGGTATACCAGCATAAAAATCTATTTGCTTTTTTTACTTACATGTTATTATCACCTAATATTAGTTATTTGTTAATTATTAATCTGTTTGACTTATTACATAATTGCAGCAAATATAACATAAATTAATTGAACCATTTCTTAAGTAAAATTCAAACTTAATTTTTTATGTGATTGCAGCAAATATATAATACTTTGAAGAACCACCAAAAATATTTTTGATTTGAAAGTTTTCATACAACTATCTTAATAATGCAGGTTGCTATTTCTAAATTCCCCAACACTAAATAACAACGAATATGGATATGCATAGTTTGTTTGTGAATTACCTATACTAGATTATGCCTTCTCAACATTTTTTCATTAAAAGTTGGTATACCAGCATAAAAATATGAATAGTTTTGGCATCATAATTACACTCTTCAAAGTGATGCACGGTTAAACAATAATGCATTTGTATGAATGATGATGAACTTCGTTATTAAACAATTGATCAATGTGAGTTTTAGCCTAGCTAAAATAAAAATATATTGAATTCAATGCCTAAGTATCACCAAATAAAAATGTTGTTTGTAACCAAACATAAAATAATACCGCCGCAAATTGCGGTTAATATTGCTATTGCTAGTATATAACAAATGGAAAGTTTGGCGCCGCATGGTCATGATTGGTCCATGTGGCGCCATTTTGATGGATCAAACTATTTTTTTTGTTTTTGTTTTTAATTTCATAACTAAACGGTTAATCATGTTGACTGGCCACTGTAACGTCCTGGGCCGACAACGTTCGGGTTTTACCAACGACAGGATTATACCGACTTTTTTGTTTTAGTTTTGGTACCGTCACAAACGTAATCGAAAATCGACCGAACTCACATAGACTTGCCGGGCTTTGTTTTAGTTCCGATACCTAATGAAAACCGACCGGATGTCGACTGATCGATGTCGAAAGGTCAATAAAAAACATTTATAAAAGTTATCTTTACTAGCTAGGGCAAGTAAGGTGTCGAATCCACAGGGAATCAGTGGAAAGTGCTAATCAAGTTTAATTCTCAATAACTAATTATACTAGGTGGACAAACGAGGTCAAGCAGTTTTAAAGATTTGATTTGTAAACAATTATTAAAAAGTAACCAAACTCTAGGTTTCAGGTCTTGAAGTAAATTAGATTGATGATTAAACCTATTGAATTTATAACCTTTGTTTGAAGCAATAAACCAAGAGACTAGATGTGTGGCTATGTTGATCGTTAGAACTTCATCCAATTGATTGGCACGGCTAAACAATAATCTACTTGATTGTTAATCTTAGGCAATGATGAATCACTCAGTATTATGGTTAAGGACACTAGGTCAATGACACTAAGAACTCAATCCTAATTGTTGATGACTAAAATCAATAACTAATAAACTGCAAATATCATTGATTACCCAAAAGTATGTTCAAGCACACAAACAAAATCCAAAAATAAGGTTTAGAGTACCAACAATCCAATGAACAACTCAACCCTACACCTGGAGATGGTCACGAGCGGTTAGCCTTGCATAGGCATCTTCAATAGGTCTCTTGATTCTAGAATGGATGATGGCATGGATGATTATGGTGATTGGGAGGTGTTAGAATGGTGAAAAATGACCCCAAAATCGTCCCAATATGTTAGGGTATGAAGCATAGCCGTCCTAGGGTTGAACCAGGCTTAAATATGGAAGAAAATACCAAAAAATCGTCCTACAGTGGGGACCGTAGCCTACGGTCTAAGCTCACTGCCTTACGTTGACTGCCCCCTCGCACTGTTTTGCCCATAACTTCTTCGTTATAGCTCCGTTTTACGCACCATTTTGGGCCACGTCTTCGTCTTCAAATTCTCTATCATTCCATGCAATAAAATCTCCATTTCCACTCCATATCATATGCGCCAATTTAGCTCCTTTAAGCTCCGCTCACCTGTAAACGTAAAACCACTCAAAGTAATCGTGTCCAAGACATATAAACACATAAAATACACGATATAACTTACTTAACACACATTATTTCACCCACACATCATCGACTTTTTTTAAGTTATATTATCCTCAAGAACGTGACGGAAACCGAAAGAATTTGCGCAGACTCACCGTCTCAACGCCCAAAGTCAACAATTGTCGGTTTTACCATCACTCGAGTTTTACCTACCGACACCACCCCCATTGGTCCATCTCAATTTTTATAATTTTTTTTGTATTATAACGCACGTAACCGAAATCGACTGAGTCTGTGTCGACGTACCGCTTCAACGTTTGAGACCAACAACACTTGACTTTTACCACCGTTTGAGTTTTACCGACCTCCCCCGTCGTAACGCTCTGGACAAAACACTAGTTTATTAATATTTAATGTTTTAAATCCTCGCTACTATTTCTATTCTCATTACATATATGTGCGAGTTTATTCGTTTTTAGAATTTTATTTGTATAGATTTTGAAAACTTTAAAGAAACCAGAATATGTCTCGCTTTTAATATACTTCGAGTCATATCTAGTATTGTGTGATCCCGCCTCTTCACAATACCGTTTTGTTGTATATACGGTGCAGTTAAATGTTGAATAAAACACTATGTATTGTAGGCCTTGTGGCAATATTGATGGCACGAATCACAAGTCAATGTGACTCAATAAAGTTAACGTGAATTTGTTACATAAAGAGTTTGACTTCTAAAAATATTTTTATCCTTAAATTCACGAAACATTGCATTGTATTTGCAAACACTATATCACTAAAAAAACTAGATCATACGTACTTCACCTTAATTAATTTCACGTTAACTCCTTTTATCCCAATAATAAATGAATAAAGAAAAACATTTACAATTTAGCATATAGCTAGTTTACCACGTTAAGTATATTAACACTTAAAGATACAATAATAGTAATTCAAATATTTGAATTAATATCCGGCCGATATTATGCCTAAAGTCATGCTCATATTATTGGAATGTGTTTGCACATTATTGTGTTATTGATTGTGTAACAATTGTATCCTTATTTAAGCATTGTATATGGTTATACAATGTAACCATTTTATTAATAAAATTCAACTTTTGATTTCCATTCTCCACTCCTTATATGGTATCACAGAGCCTACGATCAAACCAATTATCATTTTTTTTTTCTCATTCTCTACATCACCTCTATCTATAAACTACCATGCCTAACAATAAATCTCTCACTTTTAGCAACACCCCAGCACCTAATATTTCTTACCCATTTCTTGGCAAATGTCGATGGTGTCACATCAAAGGACATACACTTACAAATTGTCCGGTGTTCAAGAAACTAATGCCACATATAACCGTCCCTCCCTACACTCCCAACCCTTCCATTAACACCCCATTAGTCAGCATGATGACCATGCTAAACGAATCCACTACAAATTGGCTAATCGATAGCGGTGCAACTCACCATGTAACCAATGATCTAAACGCGTTGGATAACCATGTACCTTATGATGGAACCAAGGATCTTATAATCGGTGACGGTTCGTCTCTTAAAATTACTCATATTAGGTCATTGGTCATAAACACACCAACCACCACTCTTACACTCAAAAATGTCCTTTGTGTTCCTAATATATTTAGAAAAATTATCTCCATCTCTCGTCTATGTGATGATAATTTTGTTCTAATCCAATTCTTTCAATCTGCTTTCCTTATAAAGGATCCAAATTCACATTTATTGCTTCTTGAAGGAAAAGCTAGCCACGGGATTTATGAACTTAGTTCAACTTCTCATCCATCCCCATCTACTTTCACTATCCAAAAGACTACATCCCAATCATGGCATCATAGATTGGGACATCCCAATACTAAGATCCTCAAATTTTTAGCATCCAATGTTCCATGTATTTCAAATTCAAATGACAATTGTAACTCTTGTCACGTTAACAAGAGTCATAAATTGTCATTTTATGAATCTACTTTATCCTCAACCACTCCTTTGCAATCGATCTTCTCGGATGTTTGGACATCTCCAATTACCTCAATTGATGGTTACAAATATTATATTATTTTTGTAGATCATTATACTAAATACATATGGCTATATCCACTTAAAAACAAATCTGATTCCTTAACCACCTTTATCCGCTTTGAAAATTTCGTTGAAAATTATTTCAAAACAACTATCAAGCAATTTTTCTCCGACAATGGTGGGGAATATATCAAACTTTCTTCTCATCTACAATCTCGAGGCATATCTCACCTCACCTCACCACCACATACACCCGAACACAACGGATACGCCAAGCGTAGACACCGTCACCTCGTTGAAACCGGCTTATCTCTTTTAACACATGCAAAATTACCGATATTATTGGCCTTTTGCTATTTCTACCGCCGCTTATCTAATAAACCGACTTCCTATACAAACTCTTCAAAACAACTCACTATATAACAAACTCTTCAACAAGCAACTGAACTACGATAAGCTTAGAAGTTTCGGTTGTCTTTGTTATCCTTGAAAGTTATTACCATACTCTTCTCACAAACTCGAACCCAAATCTAAACCATGCATCTTCGTTGGGTACTCACCTTCTCAAAGTGCTTATTATGCACTAGATCCTACATCTAATAAAATTTACACTTCTCGACATGTAAATTTTATTGAAAATCACTTCCCTTATGAAGAACTCATAAACACCAAAGTTTCACCCCCTAATGCAACCGAATGGTTACCCCTCACCCTACAAATAATATCTCCTAACACCACTACTGTAAACGACCCAAACCCTTCAACTAATTTCCCAACTCCAAATGCAATATCTAGCAATATTAATACAAATGTTTCATCTAGCCCACCCTAAATTGTTGCCCATGAATCATCCCATGTGCAAACCGTACCTACTACACCTTCCACCCAAACATCTCCTAACAATCAGCAAGCACAAGACTCAACCAATGAAAATCTAGCACATCCATTATCTTCTCAATCTACTGTAACTGAACCGCCAATCCAACCCGTATCCCAACAAACAGAACAAACCCAATGCATAACCCAAACCCAAATACGCCCCCGCTATCACAACACCCACTTTCAATTATATATCGCCATTAATGGACCGATTACCGAACCAACGACCATTACTCAAGCCTTAAAACACCCTCTTTGGCGTAATGCTATGACGGAAGAATATGAGGCCTTGATTAAAAATCACACATGGACTCTTGTACCTTCAGATCAAGCTTCCAATCTTGTCGGCTCTAAATGGGTCTTTCGTACAAAGTATAAACCAGAAGGATCCATAGATCGACTCAAGGCACGCCTTGTAGCCAAAGGTTTCCACCAAAGACCGGGAATTGACTATCCCGAAACTTTTAGTCCGATTGTTAAACCTGCCACACTTCGTCTCATTCTTTCCTTAGCCGTTTCACAAAATTGGAACCTTCGTTAACTAGACATCAACAACCATCACACTACATGGTGGTACCCCTATACCATCCCCCACTGAATATAGAGCATTAGTTGGTGCTCTACAATATCTTTCTCTTACACGACCTGATGTTGCCTTTACCGTGACCAAATTATCTCAATTTATGCATGCACCCACCATTATCCATTGGAATGCCCGTAAACGGCTACTTCGGTATCTTCACGGGTCCATAAATCAAGGTATTTTGCTTCGCTACAAATGTCCATTACAGCTTCATGCTTTCACCGACACAGATTGGGTGGGTGACAAAGACAACTATCGAAGTACAACAGGTTATATTGTATATCTTGGTTCCAACCCAATTGCTTGGAGCTCCAAAAGACAACCCACAATTGCTCGTTCATCAACGGAAGTGGAATTTCGAGCCATTGCATCTACCACCGCCGAAATCACATGGATAAATTCGCTCCTACAAGAACTTGGTTTTACATCCACCACCATCCCAACCATTTTTTGTGACAATCTAAGTGCCACTCAATACTCTGCCAACCCCGTTTTCCACTCCCGCATGAAACATCTAGCACTTGATTTTTATTTTGTTTGTGAAAAAGTGGCCGATAAGTCTATTCGTGTTACACATATTGCCGGGGATGATCAACTTGCTGATGCTCTTACAAAACCGACACCATCCTCAAGATTTAATCTGCTAATGTCCAAGATTGGACTCATCACAGGACCGTCCATCTTACGGGGGCATATTAACACTTAAGATACAATAATATTAATTCAAATATTTGAATTAATATCCAGCCGATATTATGCCTAAAGTCATGCTCATATTATTGGAATGTGTTTACACATTATTATGTTATTAATTGTGTAACAATTATATCCTTGATTTAAGCCTTGTATATGGTTATATAATGTAACCATTTTATTAATAAAATTCAACTTTTGATTTCCATTCTCCACACCTTATAAAGTATACCATCTCCATATAATTCTTTGGTTAAAAAATAAACTTATTTTTAGTACTCTAGTAGTAATACTAATAACTAACAACACACATAAATATGGTTTTGACTTTTCCTTTTACGTAAGTTTCTTTTATATCAAACTTATTCTTGCCATATCTTAGTCCCACCCACATGTCTAAAAACTTTATTCAAAAGGTTATATATAAGGAAACAATTTATTCTATTTATTTAAAAAGTATATACTAAAAGTACTTAATAACAATAACAGGACCAAATTATGCATCACAAGATCAATGTATTTTTGTTGACGTTATTCATAGTCGTTTAATTATAAGATTTTAATTCAAAGTCTTTAAATAGTTAACAAGTGACAAAGTCAGAAGATGCATAACTGTAATAGATGAGAGTGGGTACGTGACTAACAGGCTGGGAATCTTTAAACTTCAACAATGTTGGTTTGTCACTTTGCCAGCTACCTTGTGAACACACACAATTTGTCTTTTTATTAAACAGCTTTTGAAAATGCTTCCAATACCTGAAGAGCATTTTTAAGATGTAATTTCAACTATGCGTATTGATTTTGACGTTTTAGACGTGATCTTAACGTGATGTCAACAGCCCTTAAGTCAGGTTTATGAATATAGTTTGAAAAATCAATAGATGTAAATAATCTTAACGTACAAGGTTTATTAAATTACGTCCTTTGATGATAACTACTAATAAAATAAGGTGTTTTACAATAAACACGTGAATATATAAAAATTGCCACATTTATCCTTATCATTTGCATTTATCTTATCATTATGGATGTACTTAATTTGACTATAGTCAGATGAAAAACTTAGTTAACTTACAAACGCAAGTTTCCATGCACTATCTTGTAGCCAGCAAGTTAAAATGAAATAGAAATAACTATACGAAAAATAGAAGGAAAATAAAAACGATGAAAACCTATATAGAAAAAAATAAAGCAAAAGACAAACAAACAAAAGGGAGAGACAAATGATTTAAGTGTATAAAATAAAAGGAAAGTAATGAGAAAGAGAAAGTTGAGATATATGGAAGCACAAACATTATTGTTTTGGTACATAAAAATAAATTTTGATCATTTAAAATAATAATTATAATTAATTTATTACATAACATAAAGTCTTAACCAAAAATAGTCGTTGCAATTTTTATTTAGTGGAACGAAGGATTAGCATTTGCTTTAGTATTAACTATAGGTAGGCAAGTAGTGTTCAGTAAGCATGAATGATATACGGAATGAAAGGATCATTGAGAGATAATGGAAAATGGGATATTTGGTTTATTAATGGAATAAAATGAACTTCATTTCAACAAAAACATACTTTCGCGCCCCTTAAACACTCCCACCACCTAACCACCACCGCCATCATATTGAGATATGTAACGATTCAGAAAATTATCTTAAAAACAACCTCTGCCGCCGTATTAGATGATTTGTCTACTACAATGATCACAAAACCATGTTCTTTTTCTTTTCTTTTCTTTTTTTTTATAAATAAATTATCTGAATAAATAAATTGTTTAAAAAATATATCAAACATAATGTGATATTCCTTCAGAAAAACCATGTTATATTAAGAATAATATATAATACCGATTAGTTTTCTGAATTATATTCTATACTTCAACCGGAATATAGCAGCAGAAGAACAAGTATATTTATTGTTTCACAGGTGAATGTACATATCATAGATACAAATGGACCACTTCAAAAGTTAGGTAAGTTTCCATTTTCTGAAAGCACACATTAATGCATGTTTTAAACATATATCAACATGACATGAGACATGACATGTGGATTATGAATAATCCGAAAACATAATTTTATCATGAAGAATGGTTTATACTATATATCTGCCTAGCTATTAGGGGTCACATAGTAAGTAATTTGTGGGGAGAATTTTTGGAAGTTGGAATCTTCCTTATTCTCTTCTAGTCATCCACTGCATCCTTAAGGATGTTGTAATAGATCAACCTTTGTCCGTTTTACAAAAGGTTTAAGGAATTTTTATGGATGTTGAGTGCAAACTTAAATTCGATTGATCCGACTTCAATCCAACTTCACGGTCTTCACCCCCGTCTTAATTCTTGTAATTTTTGTTCTTGTTCTTCCTTGCTATTTCTATAAAAGTTTGCCATTTGAAAATAATAATAATAATAATATATTAAAAGTTGCACAACAAAAATGGAAGGAAAATTAACAACGGGGCCATTTTCCTAATTCATTCTAAATGCTAGTGTAAAAGTTTTGTGATGTTTTTTATATTAAAAATAACCAGTTTTGCCTAATAAGGCCATGTCACGTGAAAGCAAATATATGTTTGTGAAAAGATATTTAATTTTAAATAACAAATATTAAATGTAAGGCAAAGGTTAAACCCACGAGGGAAGAAATGATAAGTGAAGTGCCAAAATCATGCTCAAAGGGTATCTTTCTTGGAGTCCCATGTAAGAAAGATATTGTTTTTTTAAACTATGATTAAATTTATAATGGTATATAATATGCATAAATTATGTGACAACTATGATATTTGTATAAAGCATTTAATTTATTTTTTTGTTCATCCAAGTTCTTTACATTGTGCCATTTTATCAATTCCTTACTTTTGGACTTTTGGCGTATGATTTGGATGTTCATGCACTTCATCATGTGATCGCTTTGGTGGTATAATGTTGTTTTTTGCAAATCAGAGAATAAATACGAAAATTTTAAAATTACATAGTTGCTTAATAAAGAACCAAATTCAATCTTTTTTTAAACAAATTTTTCCATCTATAATCATGTTGTTTGTATCATTACAAAATTAACCTTGCAGTTGCAAAGATTTGAACGCACTACATCAATTTTAAAAGGCAATTACTATAACACTAGAGCACTAGGTGATCATTGGGAAACCAAATTCGATTTATTTGTTTAATTACAAAATTAGCTCCCGAAACCTTACAACAAAGTTATCTCACAATTTGTATGTTACATAGATCCTCCAAATACCCTCAAACCTGGTACTATTTGAGTGCATATAGTAGTAATTGCTTATGAAGACAATATGTATTAATGTTTTGATGATCATTTGGTTGTAAAAATGAAATTTTTAAAAGAATGAGAGAGAGACTTATGTAATATAAGAACACTTTAATATAATATTGTTCATTCCTACTTTATCTATATTGCAATTTTAGGTTATGTTCAATTAGATGTATTATTGGGACAGACTAATAATAATGTAGCATCCCTCTTTTTGAGATTTTGGCTTTACTTTCACATTTGGCTGCTCGTCACTTAGACTATTCAATTGCCCATCTGTCAACATTTCGGACTCCATATATTTCATTTGGATCATCCTTATTCTTTCACCACCTTCCCACTTCCTCTCTCTCTCTCTCTCTCTCTCTCTCTCTCTCTCTCTCTCTCTCACAAACAAGTTCATAGTATCATTTAATTTCAGCTAGCCATACTGACTGTATATACATATAAAAGATTCACTTGGTATATATATATAGTTATTAGATCATGGAAATCGGATGGCATCGGTTCACCATCAATCAAGAAGACAACCAAAACTCATCGGAAAACAGCGATGAATCGCCGCCATCACCTAAGGCTGCTTCTACTTCATCTCCGAAAAGAAGGTGAGTTAAATTCTAGCATAAAACACATACACAAATGAAACTCGGTAACATTCTTAAACACCACTTGAGTTAATAATTAATTGTTGGAATTTGACAGTAGACGAGGGGCGCACAAAAGGGTTGTGCAAGTACCGATCAAAGAAGTTGAAAGTTCACGGCTTAAGGGCGAGACGAATGCTCCTCCGTTGGATTCCTGGGCTTGGAGAAAGTACGGCCAGAAACCGATCAAAGGATCTCCTTACCCTAGGTATATTTTAAGTTCTCAATTTTGTATGGATCAAAATCACAAGTTTATATATATACAATCAATCAAGTTATATTTTTCTCTAAAGATCGATCGCGAGTAACATATTTTAAGTATGTGTTAATCTAGGCTAGGGTTAACGATTAAACAAATAAAACATGTAAGTAATATGAAGATTATCTAGAAATATTATATCATACTGTTAATTGTATCATATTCTGATATATGTGATAGTTCTAGGTTTTATCATCTTAAACTAAGTGTATATGTTTTTTTTTCTTCAGTTTTTGTTGTATTTTCTCGACGATAAGAAGTCTCTTTTGGTTTATTCGAATATGAGTTCTTTTTATTTTCTATTTTCCAAAATTAACATGATTTCTATATCAATACTTATTCAGAAATTCTGCAATTATAACACTGAAACTTTTCTTTATGACCATAAATTAAATGTATTATCCTATTTGAATCTTCTTTCTTGCTTCTTTGTTGTTAACTTATTCCCAAACAAATACAACATATTTAGTTAAAATGTGTTAAGTTTTCCTAAATAACAATTTTAGTATCCTTATATGTGCAAAGTGGTTATCTTTAAACCAATTAAAATATTAACAAACCTCAATTATTTGTTTGGCAGGGGCTATTATAGATGTAGTAGTTCCAAAGGATGTCCAGCAAGAAAACAAGTAGAAAGAAGCCGGACGGACCCCACTATGGTGATGGTGACGTATTCTTGTGACCACAATCACCCTTGGCCGGCTTCTAGAAACAATATTAGCCACCATCATCTCAACCCTCCACCATCACCTTCAACCGTCAATACCGACGACCAATTAGAAGAACTCGAGCCTGATCCTGTGCCTGAGCCTGAGCCTAAGTCTGAACAAAAGTTCACAAGTCTCGAGTTGGGATCATGTGGGCCATTTGTGTCGACTAGTGATCAATATGGGTGGTTCTCGGACTTTGACTCCACGTCATCAACGATGCTTGAAAGTCCCTTGATGACTAGGGACATAGTTGAAGATAGTGACATGACTAAGATCTTTTCAATTAGAGAAGATGAGGAGTCCTTTTTTGCCGACTTAGGCGAGTTGCCCGAGTGCGCTACGGTGTTCAGGCGGAGAGAGATAGAAAGGGCGGAGGAGCGCTGTCGGAACTTGGCTCCATGGTGCGGTACCACCGGGTGATGATCATAATGCAACAATTGAAAAGTGACTAAAGAGAAAAATGTCATCTAACCAAATCTGTCTTGTATGTGGGCAGGTATTTGTATTTGCATAGGCTAAAGATACCAAGAGAAAATTTTAAAAATCTTTATAAATTTAAATTCACCTTTTTTTTTGTTGTTAGATATGCCAAGATTCAAGTTCATAAATAAAAACAATGGCTAAAAAGTTTATTGGAGAGAAATATGTCTTGAAGTGGGTGTAGTTAATCATTTTTTGGCCTTGGCACTTTAATTAAGTTGAAGATAGATTAAACAAATCATAATTTATTTATATTATTTTATTACCACGTGATTTGGGATGCTACATTATTAATCTTCCATTAGCTGTAGTAATATTCTTATCTTTAAAACTAACTATAATTTATGTTGTAAAATATATATATTATTTGGGTATCTTATGCCTAAGGCTAATAAGCACTTAATAATTTAAACTAGTTATGTTAGATAAAAATGACTCCAAGCTTTGAGATTGTCACTATTTTGTTGTTTTCTTCTCTGTCACAGATTAATGATAATTAAAGATGTGACCAATTAATAACTTTTTTGTTGATTTACTGTCCATAAATTGCTTGGCATCAAATCAAACATATATTACATTTCCTATGGAGTTCTATGTAGTTTGTATGATACAGAAACCCTGTTGGAATGTACATAAAATCAACATACGTGTCTTCTTCACAATGTTCATAAAATCTGCAGTACCCTCAACCATAATAGTTTAGGTTCAAAAACGTGTCGAGAGTCAAACCCTGCAGCGTCTCTAATCATCGATGAATCCTAAAATTTGAAGTATTGCCAAAAAGAGCTGTATCATGTCCATATAAAGCATGGCTGCAGCAAGAACGTATTCATCATAGCTGCAGCGTTTGATCAAGTTGTCGGTATCGTATATGATGAAGCCGCAGTATACAAGTGCCACGAAAAATGAGATTAACATCCTCACCAAGCTTCCCATGGGGAAAAAGATCTGTTGGAAAACGAAGGGTTAAATTCTGAAATTAAATTGTTTAGCTTATCGGTCCGTTTATTTATAAATAAGCTTATTAGTATTTGTAGTGGAGTAGCTTTAGGTTAATTATCTCTAGTATAAATAGTGGGTTATGTATTCAGTTTTATTTGTTGATTACGAGTTTTGTTAATAAATAAAGAGTCGAAGCATGTTACTTCAATATGAGTTTTTCTCATATGTATATTTTCATGTTGATCCAACTGATTGTTCCAACAAAAACAAATGGAAGTCAAGAATCAATAAATAACAAAAGAAAGTCTAGCAAATTAGTATTATGGATACCTGAATGATGCTGAAAAGTAATATCAGACTAAGTGCACAAAACAAAAATGGTCAAAGGAAGTTGAAATCATATCCTCTTTTAGCTGCCCAGAAAGTGAAGAGAGTGAGACTGAGTGACACTATCAAGGTCAGTATACTGGCCTCCAGTATAATCTTCCCTGTGAAAATAAATAAATAAATAACTTTAGCAAAGTATGGCTTGTAAATGCTACTCGCTAGCTAAGATAGATCATGATTTTCTTGAACATTAACAAACGACGTATGCCGCACCATATACTTGATCCGTAATTTTAAAAGGTAAGGGTGTATGCATTATTAATTATCCCGGTTAAAATGACTATTCGTTACCTTTGGAGAACACGCAAGCAACCCCCACGATAAGAGAAAATGCGAACGTAAACAATCCCAACCTGATCATATTCAAAGGGTGGTGATGCAGAAACAAGCCCATCAAGATTGCAACTGAAAATTCCACAAAAAAATTAAAAATATAAAGGGTGATCTTGGAGAAATAATAATAATAATAACAACCGATGTATATAAAGGGAGTTCCTTATGATTGCAAAAACGAGAATGATGATGTACGCAATTAGACCCGCTCCAGTATGGAAAAACTGGTTAATTCGTGGGGTTGCAACTACTATAGAGGCTATGACAACCGTTAACAATAATTGTAATATCATGATCGAATAAACTTTTCGAATGAACCCCCATCGGAGTTGAGGATCTTCCATTTGTGACGGGTATTGCTTTGCCGCTTCGATATCATTATCATTATGTTCCCCATTATTCTGTTTCTTGAATTTAAGTGTATATGCTATATATAGACTATATAAAGATACAACACTTCTAACTGATCAATATGAAAATATTATCTATCAATCAACTACTTTGATTGATAAATATATTTTCATATTCTAGGAATACAGAAAAAGGGGTATAGGTCTTGTTTTCATACTAAGATGATGTATTTGATGTGGTCAGTTTAAATATAGGAAGTGTGTTTAGAACAGTTACTTATGACGCTAAAATCATTCCTAACCGTAACTCGTTAATCGCATAATGTACGTTGAAATATTTCTATTTATTAATCAATGGTTCGAGCATTTTTTTCTATCGCATAAACAGTCAACAGAAGCACTAAAAGAGAAGAAATACATGGAGAAAATATGGTTTCTATTTATAGAAGTTGTTATAGAAGACGGGCTTAATGCATCAAGTGGGCCGCTCACTTGACTAGGCTTATAATCCTGTCGGACTTGGACCAGGCATGTTGGGCCACTGGGCTGATGTGGATAGCTATTGGGCCTAATTAGCGTTATTAATATTTTTCGCAGTTCAATTTTTTTCAAAACATTTTTGGTAGAGGTGTACAAAAAACCAGTTTGGGACCGGTTTTAGGCAAACCGAACCGAACCGGTTTCACCCAAACCGGTTCCCAAATCGTCAGTTTTAGGACCAGTTCCTCTTAAGATCTACCAAACCGGTTTTAAAACCGAACCAATTTGAGAAAAACCAGTTAAACCCGGTTTAAAACCAGTTAAACCGGTTTATAAATCGGACCAAACCGACGTGACCAGGCCAGCCTATCTTGCTTCTAAACCGGTTTATAAACGAAACGGTTTGAGTCAAACCGGTTTTGACCAACCGTTGACCAAATCAGTTCAATTTGTGTTTAAAACCGGTTTTGTACACCTCTAATTTTAGGGATTATGTAAAATGTAGAAGTGTGATAAAAAAATTGATTTTAAATCATGTTCTCCGTAAATAATTGAAAACATTTAATATTATTAAATATTAACCTTTCTTTATCAAAATATATATACTCGTATACACGTCGCCGTGTCTCAAGTTGACATAGAATATTAATTGTATAGGGAGGTTGTTCTTATAAATCAAGTTGGTACACCAAATGAATCTCAAACAGACTTCTTTATTACATGTTTGCTCCAAATATATAAAGACTATAAGGACACAACAATATAAATATCAGTGACTTCAAAATTTGTCTTATTTTACATGTCACATTGTCACGTCTTTGTCATGCATTAACCGTGGGTAACTAAAGGATAAAATCCTATTTTTCAAAAATTTTGGGACCCCTTGTAGATTTTTCTATGAACAAATTTTCATTTTAGTTTTTGGATTTCATGGAATATGTCGCTAAACTTTTTGACGAAAACTATTTTCTTTTCCTTTCATATTTCTTTGGTTTGTTGGTAAAGTTTCATGCAACAACTTATCAACGGATTTTTCAGTCAGTCAAATCATTTTTCTAGTATTGGACACATACGAAATACTCAAGCATAGTAAAATTTTGACTTTCAATTGTAAATTATAAGGGTGGAGGGTCGGAGGGAGTGATCACCTAAGGGTAGTGAAACTACCTTTGACACTGACCAATCATGCAATGTCATATCATTTTTATTATCAACTATCCTGAACTACCCTAAAGACTGGCAATGTTGCACCCAAACTACCTAAGGAATTTTATTTTTTAATTTAAAACTAGTAAACATTCCCACGCTTTGCGGCTGGAGCGTTGGTAAAGGGTAGCCCGTTCATCGTGAAGGTGACATTTATAAAACATAAAGTTAAGAGTTTGTTCGCATTACGGTGGCTCGGTTATAACAAAGTTTATATCAAAACATAGATAGAAATAAGGTTGTTTTTGCAAAAAAACTAAGTTGCGGTGAAGAAAATAAAAATATATTATAGCTAATACATGTGTTTTGGTTGTGCATTTCCTGAGCTCGGCATTGAATTAAATTTATATCGAGACGTACATAGAAATATTGTGAATTTTGTGAGCTCGGCATTGAATTAAATTTATTTCTTCCCTTTGAGTAGCTCGATTTCGAGAGAAGTAGCATTACGTTGCGAAAAAAAGTTAAAAAATAAAATATGTCAAAAAGATAAATATATAAATAAATCAAAGTATTAAAAATCTTGCAAATGGAAGAAATTATTAATTTTGAAAATGAATTATATATAGAGATTATAACTACCTATTGACTTTAATGAAAAGTTTTACTTAATTGTAAAGAAGTAACTGGTTTGTTCAATGAATAGTAATAGTTGTGTGTTAACTAACATTTGGTTTTTAGTATATATATATACTAGGTTAGATCCCGTGTTCCACAAGGGTGGAAATTATAATAAAAATAAAAATTATTATATGTAACACGTAAATTCAGTTATTTCATATAATAATTTTTGTTTATGACTTTTATTTTATATTCATTTAAATCAAATTATAACTTGAAGTATTAAAATTGAATTAGATGTATAAAAAAAATAAAAGATTTGTCCTGATTTTCACTGTTTAATAATTTTCCAAGATTTTAACCATTGTATTGATTTATATAGTCAAACTTTTGTTAATGATTTAAATGAATATAAAATAAAATTAATGAAAAATTTTATATTGAATTGTAAAAGGTTAAATATTAGTCTTTCTAAATTTATATGAATAGCTTAATATAATTATAGAATGGTAACTAAATGAAAAATAATGAATAGAGAATTTTATGCATTTAATGAATGTTAATTAAATGTTAATTAGGTGAAAATGTATTTAAGGGCATTGCTTATATGGAATCCAATATGGACACTCTAGAATAGTGTCATGTGAAAAAATTATCTTGCTTTAATAGTATAGTTAGATTAGATATACTAGACGGGTGCCCGCGCGATGCAGCGGGAACACAGACCGTTGGTAATGGTTGGTTTCAATTTTTAACGGTTTTGTTTTGGTTTACGATGATCAAAAACCGCCACTAATTGTTTATTTAAAAACTTTCAAACCGGATCGCGAACACCGCTACGTAAATGCTAATTTTTTAACTAAAAAAGCTAAGGTGATATCATACTCAAATTAAAGAGAATAAAATTCTTGTTTTTATGGTGCCAGTTTTTTAAAAAAATATTAACGTATGAAAAAATTATGACCGTTTAAAAGTCGTTGGTGGAAGTTGGGTTAAATGTGAAATTAAAAAGAATATATGGTTAAAAGTTAAAGGGCTAAGATTGTAACTATTACTTAATTTTACAAAAGTTAATTAAAATTTAGGGGGCAATACTGTAACAATATTTAAAGAATTGAAGTTTACGGTTTCATATTTTCTAATGGACTATGTCGCCCCTCTTCAACATGCTATGCAAGTTGTACCATTTGTTAATTAAGTTGTAAATTACTTAAATCTAAGTGTCTTAATTTGCCATGAGTTATGTATTATATATAGTATAGATATATATCTCAAAAATGCATACGTTATAGATTTTAAAACACATAACAATAATTAAACAACATTTTATTAAATAAAACATAGATAAAAATGTTATTCTCAGTTCCATCGGTTTTTACTTTTGTTATGAGTTCAAACGTGACGTTATTGCGAGCGCTCACTTGTCCGATAATATGTCGACAATTCGAACACACTTGTTGTTGTATACGATCGTTTGATCCTCCCTCTGAAACAAAATAGTATCAAACTTGTGGCCAAAAACCCAACATTCGTTGCTCCACGGGGTCCATGACTTCAAAAAGATAGACCAAAGTCTTAGCTAACGCCACTTCTTCTTGGCAGATCCATCTTCGTGGAAAATTCATTGGAGATCTGATTGAGGATTTGGTTGCTCAATGTGAAAATTGTTGAATTTGAAGAGAATGAAAAATTTGTTATAGAATATTGTGTAGATGTGTTTGGTTATATTTATAAATAAGAAAAAAAATATAAAAATCTAGCTCAACGGCTAGATTTTAACGGTAAAAAAAATGGCTTCGGAGATACTACTCTAGCCAAACCACCTATTGGCAAATATGAGAAGGGGGGGGGGGGGGGGGGGGGGGGAACGTCGGTGTTCCCCACAGGTGGTGATATCCTTTGGGGTTACCCGTCGCCCCACTCCCTCCACCCTAACATTTAAAATATAAGATTTCGTTGCAAGTTTTTCATTTTGTTTCATAATTGATTTTATTTTATTTTTTTGTATAAAGGCTTAAATGAATGTCTCAACTGAGACTAAAATCCATAATCTTTTGGTTGAGAGTCATACCTTTTTTATCACTAGAGCAAACTAGTAGTTGTAATTTATTTATTATTGTGTATAGAATATCCGTCAATTTATTCATGACTTTATTAATATGTTGAACAAATTTTTGTAATTTTGTTGAAATATTTTTGTCCTCGTCAACGAGAATAGCATAAATTAACATTTCCAATATACTTAAAACTAAAGAAACCTAAATATGTTTATAACATAATGTTACACTATGTGTAAATAATTACATATCACACACAAAATCACATGCACCACTGTATAAAGCTTCCAATTATGCTACCCACGTCTCATATCCTATATGATTACATACAACCATACACTTCTTTATCCTCACACCCCCCCCCCCCCTCATTCCATTACCATTACTCACACATCATGTCTCCTTCATTCCCCATCATCAACATGTCTGATATCCCATCTCCACCGCTTTCGGAGCCCGCGGCATCATCTTCTTTCGAAGTTCAATCGGTGCCAAAATCGGTATCTGAAAGGCTTCTCGTCAAATTCGCTGACATGTCCGAATTCGGGTTTGATTACTCCCAAAGCGGCCTCTGGTCCCCGCCCATTCCCCGGACCGTGTTTTTGAGCTCTCCGGGGAAGATATTGACACAAGATGAGCTTCTACACAAGTTAGAATCCGTGGATCGACAAAGAAGAAGATACACATATTGTCTCAATGTATGATTTCTAGTGCATTGATGTTTTTTTTGATGATTTGTAACATTAATTCGGATTAATTGAAGGGGAATTAAGTGAAAATAATGCATTATTTGATACAAATGAATTTATTTTTAATTTGCAGGCTTTTTTTTGCTCACCAAAACGTTGATGTCTGGGTCAGTGGGTTGGACTTGCATTATTCTCCTTTGTTATTTTATAAATGTTTATAAAAGATAAATAGGTGCTTCGTGGATTATTATTTTAATGTTTTAAATATTTTTGTTATATAAGGGAAAGGAGATATGGCCGGTTGTATGATATATACCATTGTGAACGTTCCATTATTTAATTGATTATTTGAAATATATAATTATGTAATTATTCTTTTATCTCACATGTTAACATGTGCCTGTTTTAATTCATCCATGTGAAAAAAATTCCAACCCATTTCGTAGAAGAGTAAATATTCCTTCTGTTTTTTTTTTCTTTTTTTTATCTTTATAGTAGAGATAACTAATAAAAAATATTTTTTTCACTGTATACATGCTCAACACTTTCTTTATAACGTTTTAATATAATTTGATAAGATGTACAAACCTCTAGTGTAATATGCAATACAACATTGCAAGAAAAGAAAGTGATTGATGAGCGAATGGTGATCACACTCACCACACAAAAGCGAGTGGTGAGGGAGTAGCACGGTGTTCCCGCAATCCCACAGGTGCCACCTGATCAGACCCCTCACACCCTCTCTGCTTATAAAGTGTATAGCACAAAACCTAAAAGTCTAAAAAAATTAGGGTACATTATGACTCAACTGGGTGCGGGACTGACCATTGGCTAAGGCGTCAATACTAAAATTGGGTGTATATTTCTATTATTTCTTGTTAATATAATCTTGCAGTTGAAATAGTTATGAGACTAAATGTGTGTGTATATACGAGAAAACATTGAATACATTGGAAGGGATATATTTTGTTGGAAAATAATTAGAAACGAGGTTGGCTATTCAAAACGTTTATAAGCATATCGAATGTTGATTTGAATATGTATCATGCGCTTATAATTATTTTGTACCAGGTTGATTGAAAGATAACGATTTGCATTTACATGACCAATATCGTAAGTATCTCATAATTAAGCATATATACATAATAGTCACGAATAAAAAAATGTATCTAGATAACCTCTCTAGTTTCTCTTAACCGAATGCAAAAACTCAATGACTCGAAACCATTGTGTTAACAAATTGTCCCATGCTTACCTAGTAACATGGCTTGAACAAATTAAGTCGTGTCGAACACACTTATGTTTCTGCGTTAATCTATTGTGTGTTTTCGTTGACAAACTCCAACTTGTTATTGTAACAGTTGTCGATAAAGAAAATGTCATTTTTTTTTACTTCTACTAAGCAATTTAATTGCATATTAAAGCTCATTTAGTTATAGGTGTATTGGATTTTATTAATCTCAACTATCATCTTTTGATCGTTGCCGGTCCCAACTAACGAATTTGCTGATAACGATCCAACATTTTATCATATTTGTTTTCAACGGTCAACGACAAACAAAATGTTGTCATTAGTTGCAGGTCGCTAGAAAAACGTTTTTCCCGGAAAACTCACACTTTTTCCGGTAAACTCAACATTTTCGTTTCAAATATCTTTGTAACCTTAGATCAGACTTTAGGAACTTTTTTCTAGGAAGACCCCCAATTATTGAGGTCGTCGGAACCTTAGAATCATCATCGAAATCAGTTGGTGGTGCTCAAATAGTTGTGGTTGTTGGTGGTGAGTCAGTTGGCGATGGTAGCGGTGACGTGTTCAAGTTGAGTTTCCCATAAAAAAATATGACTTTTCCGGGCAAAAAACGTATTTTCGACGACTTGCAATCAATGGTGTTAGCATTCTGTTAGTCATAGATTGCCGAAGACAAATGTGATAAAATGTGATAACATTATCAACCAATTCATTACCAGCAATGATTAAAAAATGATAGTTGAGACCAATTTAAACCAATACATCTTAATTAATATAAGTTATAACCCTCTCTATCTTTTGATATGAGATAAGAGTGGCTTGAAAATTACATATAAAAAGTTAAAGAACAAGAGAGAAGAGAATGTGCATATGTTCTATCGTCTTCCATGTCATGATACACGTCGTATAATTATTGCAAGCACCAATCTCTACCTATTTTACATTTTATTGTTGTAATCATTTATTTCTAAAAAAATTCAAGAAACATTTTATCATTCCAATTATCATTTGTTTACAGAACTACAGTGATCGTTTTGACTTATCTAACCAACTATAATTGAATTTGATACCAACCGGATAAACGTATCATATATATTATAGATTGTATAAACAACTTATTTTACGCAAAAAAACAATACGAGGGTCAGAGAAACATGTCTCCATATGGGTCTGTTTTTAAAGATTTGAGCCTTTTCCTTCGACATTATCATATTTCTGCATGTCCCGTGTCCAATAATATCATTTTCTATAGATCATCGTATGTGTTCACCATGATGAACCCAGCCGATTTATTTGAATAATTAACGCTAAGAAAAAAGAAACATTTTCATTATTAATTATTATCAATTAGACTACTTATAATATAATTAATAATGATCATATACACATGCATGTTTCTTACTTAATTTGTTAAATTATTTATCAATTTTGTTGAGCAACGTAAATTATTTATCACTTGTCTGTGACTTTCATCCCCTCTATATAAAAGTTCAAGCTTTGAGACTGTTGTTTCATGTAGCCACTTCTTCCTCCATAGTATTATTGCTCGGCAATCGACATTGTTTCTAAAGGAAAAAAGGGGCCATCCTTGTGAAATGATCCTTCCAGTCTCAAAAAACATAAACATGGCCCTAATACAGCACTTAGTAGTTAATAATCTTACTATACTATTAAAGCAATACAACGTTTTCACATAGCATTTAATTAGCATGTCCACATAGCCTTTCAACTCATCAATTTTTCATTTATATAATTTTCACATGTTAATTTATACATTAACTCTTAAGTTGAAGAAAGTTTTAAAAGAAATTGCTATGATCATCATTTATTGAGTAATAAAGACAATTAATTGTTTTCATTGTTATTTTTAAATTTTGAGAATTTGTTATTTTATTTTATTTTATTTTTTGGGATCTTGGGAAATTATTTATGAACGTTTGGACGGCATGCATGGATGTTTGGATTGAAATGGTGGTTTAAGTCATGAGGTTTGGATTATATTGTTGCTTTATTAAACGCGCGGTTTAATATATATTATAATAATTATATCTCATTGTTATATTCATATTTTTAGCATTTTTTATGTTGTGACTTGCATGTTTTATCAATAAAAATAGTTTTTAAATCACACAACTTATGTTACAACATCTACATGTTTACACTTCATAGTTTGCAACATATGACTTCAGTAGATAATGAAGTTTTAATTAATATGTTTTTTTATTTCATGGAATAAGTTAGAAATGTGTGGCATAACTTAGAATCATGTTTTAAATTGTTAATTTTCTCTATTTGTGTTTGTATGTCGGATTCTTTTATTAAAACAACAATGTAACACCTTATAATAATAATAATAGATTATATAACATTTACAATTCATTAAAATATAACACACACACACACACATATATATATGTATATAGTTTTATATATTTTCCGTGCGTGTGTAACACGGGATCTAACCTAGTAATGTATTATCAGACTGAGTGTATTGGGCTAACATCTCATTCAACCTTAAGTTTTTATGATGTTAAACACTATTACACCAAATGTACGGGGTGCCAAAGGGCAAGAGCTCCATGCTTACCGTAGGCATTAGACTATCAGGGAATGCCTCTTTGCTTCCATTTTACAGTGTCACGTTAGCGTCATATCATACCCTGCTTCACTCCACCCACTTCTATAATATCAAGGAAATGGTTATCAATTCATCACTTACCTTTCTTTCAAATAAAATAATAATTTTATTTTATAAAAGTTATTAATATACTTTAAAGGGAAGGTATTTAAAAATTTTAAAAATATTACATTACATTTAAAATATTAAATAAAAATACATAACTAATTCGTTAATATGAAGTAAACTGTTTTAATTCTGTTATATTATACGTAAAATAAAACAAATAAAATGATTTTTATGTAAAGCCTTTTCATTTTTTAAGCCCATTTCGTTTATTAAAAGTTTTAAAGCCATTTATCCCCAAATAAAAAAAAGTCTTTAACCTTTTCATGACCAAACACCCACATCTTTCATTCACCAGACACCCCATCTTTCTCCCCCTCTCTAAAGTAACGAATTCCCACACCCAGGAAGCAAACATCTCAAATTTTCAACTCTCTTCATCCAAACATTAACTTTATGTTTTAAATATATATCAAAAGCAATGTTTTGAAACTCGGCGTGGCCCGGCCGGTCGGTCCGACCGGGACTCGGTCCCTATACCAGGCCCGGTCAGTGTATTTTGGATGTTTCTAAAAACCCGGCCGGGTTTTGTTGGCGGAGGTCGGCCCGGACCGGTTGACCCGGCGGGTGAACCGGTAAAACTTATTTTTTATTAAATCCAAAATGAAATGCGTATGCCAGGATTTGAACTTGGGTCATTTCAAAGATAAAAGCTTTAATAATTACCCCTTGAGCCAACCAACCAAGCTTCATTGATGTCTCTATTAATCAAACATAAATCATATATATTTAAAAAACAATGTATAAAACATAAATAAACATTAAAGTTTGTTATTATTATTATTTTTGGTTATTATTATTTTTTATATGTATATGAATTATATATAAACATAAATATATATTTAAATTATTTATGACATCATCCGGGTCAAACACCGGTCCGCCCTCCCGGGTCGGTCTGACCTTTGACCCGGTAAGGCTTCCGGGTCGACGTCCGGGCCAGGTTTGAAAACATTGATAAAAAGTACAAGTTTTACGGCAATTTGAGCATTGAAATTTCCACACAAAGTTCACCGCCAGCGGCAATTATGGGGGGGGGGGGGTTGCCGCCAGCGCCGCTTACCAGGTCAACTACCCAGCGGCATTACGACATCCACACTGTTTAGTCTTAGGGCTTGGTTTTGGGACCAGGTTTTTTCTTAACCAATCAAATCAATTTTCATACTTTTTATTAAAAATTTAAATAATAATTATAATGTTAATTAAACCGTTACGCAAGTTGATAGAAAAGTTAATTAGAGTCCTCATGCCTGGGTAGCATAGAGGCAGTGGCATGACGGATTTTTTTTCACGTTTTAATTAAATCAATACACATAGCCTTATTTACTTATAATTTGATATTTAACTTAAAATTCTGAACATATAAATGCTTTTTTTAGTATATATTTTTTTATGAATGTTTTGATCAAAATTTATCGAAGCAATAATTGAAGAATTTCGTTAATGAGGTAGTGTTTTCTTCAATAATATGGTAAACAATTGCGGTAAAAGTAAAGGGTTAACACAACAATATAGTGAGAAAAAGCCTAAGATCCTGGTGAGGATCTTCAGAAAAAACCTCGGGAAGGAAAAATTATCCATGCCTCAATTTATTAAAGTGAAAAATAGGTTACAATTCAAGAGCCAAATGTGATGGAGTACAGAGTACAATAAGTGGAAGCGTTGTGTGTAAAAATGATGTGTTCCTATCCATCACAATGACCTCCTTATATAGTAAAAGTGAGTATCTTGACAATAAAAGCTATTAACTAATTCTTCAAGAGTGTCGTTGGACCAAGTCAGCTTTGTTTCCGCGCACCTGATGATCAAGTAATGTGTTACTAGCCGTTTGGAGTTATTAACATGCAGTTTCAGCCAAGACATACTTCACTATCGTAACCGACTGCGAGGATCCCAACCATTTAATGTGTCTTTAATGCAATCATTACTCTTGACGATTACATGACTTGTTCTAGAGGTTTGACTCAAGCATTTAATGAACTTCGAATGTCAATTAAGTCATCAAAGACTACCTGCAAAAATATAGTCTTTAGTGAACAAACTAATAGGGTTAGTATACAGAACCTGTTTGGTATCCCTGATAGCAAGATGCTGAGACTCAAGATCCTTAAGTGAGATTTTTACCCGCAACAAACATTTAAAGCCGTTGGGCTATTCTTCACGTGCTTTAATTACTAGCCGTTATGGACCCATTCCACACGTTTTCTTCACTTTATTTCACGAGCCTTTATGATTAACTAAGTTACCAATTGTTACCTACAAGAATAAGTGAAAGCCGATATCAAAATAAACTGTTAGTACTCAGGATCCTGGAAAAAGTCGAAATCAGGACAAGAATCCCAAGTGAAATCCCGATAAGGATCCCGAGTCATAAAATTGACCCATAACAATGAACTACATCAACATACAATTTACTTAATTTGTGTTTGCAATTTTTTTAATGATTAAAAATTGTAAATAGATCTATATATTCAAAATTTTACTTGTCATCGTATTGATTATTATTTATATTTTACTATACTAATTTACATTATGTTAAGAAAAAAGAATATGTAGGGTATTATATAACATAAGATAATTGAAAAGTCGGTGCCACAACAATCCTTAGCTACCTTTTTGTTAATATATATTTAAGATATATAAATGGGACAAATAACAATATCATTCCTTGGTTAGTTGTCCATGGTGATTCCTTTTAGTCCTTTTCTTTTCTCACTGAACAAAGTTCGATCCCTGCTTCTTGCATGTTTTTTCAATCTTTTTTTTTCTTGTTTCTTAGAGCTCTCCACTCCTAAAAACTTTTTTGTAATTTCCTGATCACAATATGCTATAACAAAATGTAAAACGTCAAAATTTCATCCATAAATGCTTTTAAGTTTGTTATCCTTTTGTTTTATTTTATTTTTTGACTTTAACGCCGATGTCGTAACGAACTAAACCAATATCGATTGAATTTGTGTCGTTTTGATCATAATTTGTACGTATGTACTATTTTGGATTTTTGCTGAATTATTTTTTTGAACTTAGTGTTTGGTATGTATTGAGTTTAATTGATACTGACCAAACATCGCCACAACACGGCTGCTATTAACTAGTTAAAATGATAATCTACCTATCAAATTTTAGTGTAAAAGGTAGGATTCATTTTAAGAATATATATATAAATAGTTGAACGACAAATGCATTGTTACTTTCTGTCTTTAGAAATGAAGGATATTTAAAATTCTTATAAAAGTAAACTTAGAAACGTGTGACTATGGGAGGTAGAGGTGCCCAAAATTCCAGGTTTCGTATCCGACCTGGTGTATATGATACGGAATCGGTTCCTATCAGGTGCATCCGACCCGTAACAGGTTTCTATCCGTATCGACCCGCGGTTACGACCTGGTATAGGATTTCTCCTAGGATCCGTACCCGAAACCGGAACCGACCCGGACCCTCCGAAACCAGAACCGAAAATACCCGGCCAAAACCCGATCCTACCCTACCTGAAAAAAAAACCCAGAAAATCTAGTCAAATACCCGACTATACTCGGAACTGGTTACTACATAACCTGATTTTGACTTTTGTTGATCATACCCGGAACCGATTTCTACCCGATTCTGGTTCCTGAAAATACCCGGTTTGTGCACCTCTATGACTCTACACCCGGAATGGGTCACTGGTAGAGGTGCACAAATCGGGTTTTTCAAATACCGGGTTCGGTATGACCGGGTATTGGAAAATCGGGTATTAGCAATACCCTGGTCGGGTTCAGGTACGGGTATTCTCTCTAAAAACCATACCCTATGCATCGGGTTCGGGTCGGGTATAGAACCGAGTATTCTAAAACCGGGTATTTGAATACCCTATTTTCAGGTATTAAAAAAACCTAGTTTGGGCTTTTTTCGGGTATAAATTATATTTTTTTTAATGGGTTACAATTTTTAGGGATATTTTCGGGTATCTTTCAGGTATTTTTCGGGTAATTTCGGGTATAGATCGAGTATTTGAAAAACCTGGTTTCGGGTATTGGAAAAACCCAGTTCCGGGTATAAAACCGGTTCCGGTTTTCGGGTATAAATCGGGTCCGGTTCCGGGTACAGGTTTTGGTACTAAAATGTATATCCTATCCGTACCCTACGGGTAGGGTCGGGTACGGGTTCGGGTATTAAGAACCCGGGTATAGAAAAAACCGGTTCCGGGTATTTTTTTCGGATCCGGCTTCAGGTTCGGGTTTTTTGTGCACCTCTAGTCACTGGGAGGTCGGATTGAATAACTGCGTGTTGATTCCAAAGTCCGGCCCAAGTGTCATGCGTGTTGCACAAATACAGCCCACGAATAAGTTCCATGACCATAACTCCATAAGTCCATAACCTATAAGAGCTCCAAGAGTACAAATTGTTAGGCTTCTAAGTTACATCTAATGGGCTCCTCCAAATCCAAGTCTAATTAAGCCTCCAGCACCAATTAACACATTTCTTTGACAGACCAACAAATCCCGACCACCACACTCACTAACAAAAGGTCACCCATGCCTACGGTTGTGACAACGCTGGTAACCAGGTCCACCACCAATTCCAAGGGAAATCCACCGCACAAAGACCCACTGTGATAAACCCCTGCAGGCTCACATACGACATACTTGTTACGAACAAGGCTCGAATCAGGGACCTACTTAGAGAAAGTCACCAGAATACCACTAGAGTGCTGCTCCTTTAGTATTCATTTTATTTTTTATAGGCCAACTTTCTATTTTGATTAATGACTTTTCAAACTTTTTTCTCAAGTTCAGCTTACCAAGATTCCAAAAAATGTTTACGAGAAAGTTCCTTGTCTTTCTACTTAAGTATGTTCCAGTCTTGACTTTGACCATGCCAACTAGTAACTAAAACAAACTTTTTGTCAAATGTGAAATGTCTTTTATTTTACGTATGCTAAACTTATTTTCGGGAAAACCTATTACCTGCTTACACAGCATTGCAGGTCACTTAGACCACAACATTATGCAGCACGATAAACGGTCATATACCTATGTCAAAAGTTGTATAATATCATATTTGCTTTCAGTTTTCGGTGTTATTGCCATTTATACGAAGATTGATTTAAATCGAAATAGAAGGCAAACGGTCAACAAGTTGCGCCACTAGCCCCTTTTGAATTGCAAAACAAATCTTTTATAAACCACATTATTTGATTGTGGAGTCATAACATTACTATACGCATACTCTATTGAACTCGGCTAAATCGCTTCACGCCATCAGACGCAAGGAACCCAAAAGTATCAAATGCAAAAGGAAGAAACACGTGTTGGTAGTGGTATCTAATGTGATCACCTTCTTGTAGTTTGAATTTCGAATTATCGTAAGTAGAGTGATTAAAACGAATAAAAATAAATCTTTGACTTGGCCTCTTTTCATTGGTTCATGCCGCTACCTTTAAATAAAACTAGTATTAATTTTGATGTACACCAAACGATCGTTTTCATTTAAATATGATCATAGAAAGATTTTCCTGATAAGAAGGTGAGATGGTGTGTCACATGACCGGCCATCATGTGAAGAAGTAAACGGTGGCTAGCAAAAACGTGAACATAGTCAAGCCGCCTAAGCTTTAAGGTCATGAGAAAGTTTGGTAGGTCAAATTCACACCTTTGACTTTTCGTCCATAAGAAGTTGCCAAGAAAGATGGAACAAATGAACCGGCCAACGTCTCATTGGACGATATGCTTCGAACAAAATTCTGTCAAATGAAATCATAAAATATTTTAAAACTATGTTATGAATATATTAATATAATTTAGATGAACCTCACGAGCAAAGATTCTTCTACTACTGGAATGAAACTGAAGAGGTATGTACCCGCCTCAACATCGAGCAAGGCGGGTCAACCCACAAGATATAGACAAGAGGCTTGAAATCAAGACATTAAGAAGTCACAAAGCCAAAACCTATGCGCATGGCGCATATCACATGCTCAGGCATCATATGCCCAGGCACCACACATGCTCAGGCATCATATGCCCAGGCACACATATGCTCGCGCATCACATATGCTCACACATATCACATATGCGCGCGGCGCATATCACATGCTCGTGCATATCATATCTGCGCATGAAACATCTGCGCGTGAGAATAAAGAGAAGACCTCGCGCATCCTCAGGATTGGCGCATATCACACATGCACATAATCAACCTCGTCCTTATCTAAATCAGGATTAGGGCAACCTTGATTGTGCACGTCAGACAACCTTCCAGAAGGTATCTTTTTAAGGAATAAGAATATGCTGATGTTGACAGCTGCCAAATGAAAGGTGGACAACTCAGCATAACACATGTGCTACCACGTGATTATAACCAATGAGAAAGCACCAGGTGTCCCAGAGGACACGTGGCGCAGAGCAATTGGAGGAGGCCAACAAGGCTGAGCCCAATCAGTGGAAACCCTAGCACTATAAATACAGCATCAACTCCACAAGGAGAGACACCCAACAACACACAGTTACAGCCAGTAACACACATTCATTCACATTCAAGCATATTCAATTACATTCACTCACAGACAGTTACATTCAGTAACACTCTCAATCACACAGAGTATTCAGCTATTAAGCAATACTCTCCAGATTCCCTTACGGATATTATTATCTTCTCCACAAATACTTATTCTCACACTGGAGGGTTACCCCAAAGAGGACCCCTCTGTCCCTTTCTGAGGGGTAAGTTGACGGTGCTGTTCATTTTGTAGGTGGAAGAATACAGATCCAAGAGAAACCATCGGTGAAATTGCATAATCACACCCGAGGAAAGTAGATCGTCTACCAGTGAGTCGATCCACGTTTCTTCATTGGCGCCACCCACTGTTACAACGGCAATCAGATCTCATCAGATCTATATATAAACAAAAAATCACCATGGTTTCTGGCGTTCATAACGTTGATCAAGTTCTGGAGGATATTGAACGTGAGGATGTTAATGAGGGACAGCAGTTTCTGAGGGGGCCGCGTGATTCTACGCGCACCACCAGTAACCGTCCCTTCATCACAACTCCTCACGGCCAGACTGAAACTCCTCCAGACGATCTTGCGTTACAAAATCTGGCCGGCGCGAAACAAAAAGGACCAATGGGTCCAGAAGACGAAACAAATGATCCTAAAGAATGGCTCATAAACGAGCAACGGTGTCTAATGGACAAGTACCATGAGATGGTCAAGCAGAAAAAGCTAGCCGACTTAACACAAAGGCAAGCGCTTGATAAGCAAACTGTTCATGCAACAAAAAGGCCGCGCGCGCCGGAAGAAGGACATTCTGTTCACACTGCACATACTGAGTTCAGTGATGAAGAAGTGCACAGCATGAGGAAGACGCGAGATACTCATGCAGGAGGCTCACAGCTCCGCGCGCCTGTGAACATGGCGCCTGGGGCCAGAGCCGATCTGGATCTGCACATGCCATACAGCCCACCAGTTAGAGGGCAGGTGGATGTAACCACACCGTACAGACCAGCCATCTTGGTGAAACATTCAAAGTTCACTGCGCGCATCGCGCAGGCTCCCATCCAGCACAAAACCAAGATGCCAAGTGGTTTAGGTAAATATGACGGCACAACAGATCCAGACAATTTCTTGCAAGGTTTTTACAACACGGGAAACCTAGAGAGCTGGACGATGCCAACATGGTGTCATATGTTTGCTCGCTGCCTCACGGGCGCGGCGCGGGTCTGGTTCGAGAGCTTGCCGACTGGGCAAATTGATGGGTTTGAGGAACTATTAGAAAAGTTCCAAGCCCACTTCGTACAGCAGCGCAGACACACGCGCGATCCTGATGACATCATGCACTGCGTGCGCAGGAATGATGAAACGATTGAAGACTACATCACTCGTTTCAATCAGGAGTCTCTGGCAATCGGAGGTATAACCGAGCAACTCCTGCGCGTGGCCTTTATACAAGGCGCGCGCAGTGATCAACTTCGCCGAGCTCTCGTAAGCAGAGATGGCATGCCCACCACGTGGGCCAAGTTAATGGAAGCATCGCGAGTTTTCGCGAGGAATGAAAAACAAATTGCCCAAGATGTAACACCCCGACCAAAGGCGGATTATACATCGGGGCGCCACATATTGCTTCATTACTCGCGACACTATTGGTGTCAATATTTATTAATACACATTTTATCGCGCACGCGCAGCGGGGAAAATAAAGAACATAAATCAAACATAAATTAATATATTATAAATTATAACATTCGAACAACATTAACTTGTCTTGATACATTTTAATTCTAGGTCCAAAAGTGAAAACGTCCTACGTGTCCACAAGCTCCAAAACAGCTACTGCAAACCTGATCATGTGTTAAAATAAACGTCAAACACTTGCGTGTTGGTGAGAAATCAAGTTTAATACAATACATAGAAAATCATAAATCTGCGCGCAACATGTGTATGTCTGGTTTTCAACAAGGGTGTAATCTGATTGGGACCAACTCTAAGAGACAAGACTGCCAGTGCTCTCAATTGAGCTCACAAACAAGACTAACTGTGCAAGTGTAACAAAAGAGAAAATCATAAACGAATGTTCTCCCGTGTTCATCTAATGGTACCATGAAAACTGCGGAATAGACCGACAAGACGGTTAATGATCCACACATACAAATAAACAGCCAAGTCTACGTCCTCAACACATGGGATACTGCGCGACTAAAGTTCATAAACAAGTTTAAGACTCTAAGTTTGTATGAACACATGAACATCCCAAAACATTAAAAGCAAAAAGGGATTAGGTACGAGATTACTCACTTGATAATCGGTGCGGTGTAAGGTAAAGCAAGAACCAACTTTAAACAAGCACAAGATAACCTATAATTAAAGATTATTGTTTTAATGATTGGTTTTAAGTCTTGATTACAAGTTAGCATAATTAATAAGTTATTAAATATAGTATATTACCGGAAAACAGGGCAGAGGAGAGGAGAAAACGGAGGCAGAGAGGGAGGCGGCAGAGAGAGCAAGGAGGAGGTCAGGGGAGAGTAAGTGTTTTGTGTGTGTAGTGTTAGGAAAAATAATACTATTATTTATAGAGAAACCCTAGGAGACATAAATCCAGAAAAAAGGGAAAAGATTCCAAGACAAACAGAACAAGACAAAACAAAAGATAACAAAAGATATCAAAAGATATGGCAGCTGCAGGGGGCAAGATAAAGCTGTCAGGGAACAGTAAAAAAAAGCATGGGCGGTTCAGATAAAGGTACTGGTCAAGCATGGCAAAAGCAGATCTCAAAAGATAATGTCAGTCACTTTTTCTACCAACCAATGGGGTTGGTACGCATGCTGCGCCGAAAGTAACTATTCAGACATTAGATAGGTTAGGTCAACAGCTCAGAGGAAAAGACATTTACAAAAGCAAACGGCTAGAATAAACAGAAGATACAAGGGTTAAGCGCGGGAAGGCTGAGTGCACGAGCGCGAAGGCTGGCACAACAATCCTTAGCGCACTGCGGGAAGAATCACATCCTTAGCGCGCTGCGTGAAGAACCTGGAATTCTAAGCGCATCGCGGGAAGAACATACATTCTTAGCGCATTGCGGGAAGAACATGCATTCTTAGCGCGCTGCGAGAAGAGTTCTCTTCACGCATCGCAGGAACAAGATGTCTTCACGCAGGCTTCCATGTAAGGAGTCTGGCGCGTGGAGCTGCGCAGACAACCTTAGGCGGGAAGGAACAAAGGACAAGCAAAGAGTTAGAAGAAAGAGGGAAACAAGGCGTAAGGGCGGGACGGCGACAAGAGGGAAAAGAAGGCGGAAAGAGAGGAGGAGAGGGACGGGACGGCGGAAAGAAAGAGAGAGAGAGGCGGGAAGGAAATATGTATTATTATTATTAAAAATAAAATATAAGTATAAATAAATATTAAATCATAAAAGAAAGAGATCGGATAAGGGAAACGGGTACCTGGGTCGGGTCGGATCGGGGCAGATGTTACAGTCTCCCCTACTTTAAGAAATTTCGTCCCGAAATTTATCTCGAAGTAGGTTGCGCAGAGAACAGGTGCGGGTACTTGATCTTCATTTGATCTTCCCTTTCCCATGTAAACTCGGCTCCGCGCTTGGACTCCCAGCGAACTTTCACGATAGGGATACGACTGCGCTTGGTTTGCTTTACCTCGCGATCCATAATCTCAACAGGCTTCTCAACGAAATGCATAGTTTCATCAACTTGAACTTCATCAAGTGGAATGTGAAGGTTCTCGTCAGCTAAACACTTCTTGAGATTGGATACATGGAACGTTGGATGCACATTACTGAGCGCGGGCGGCAGGTCAAGTCTGTAGGCAACTTTTCCCACACGCGCGAGAATCTTGAATGGACCAACATAACGAGGAGCAAGCTTACCTTTCTTCCCAAAGCGGACAACACCTTTCCAAGGCGACACTTTGAGGAGAACAAGATCACCAACTTGAAATTCGAGAGGCTTTCGCCTACGATCTGCGTAACTCTTCTGTCGGCTTCTGGCAGTCAGCAGATGATCACGGATCTTGGCGATTTTATCGGTTGTCTCTTGAACAAGTTCGGGTCCTGTGATTTGAGTTTCACCCACTTCGCTCCAACAGATCGGGGAGCGGCACTTACGACCGTAAAGTGCTTCAAATGGGGCCATACCGATACTGGAATGATAGCTGTTATTATAAGAGAACTCGATCAAAGGCAGGTGCGAATCCCAATTACCTCCAAAATCAAGAACACAAGATCGGAGCATATCTTCAAGAGTTTGAATAGTTCGCTCAGACTGTCCGTCAGTCTGAGGATGATATGCCGTACTCATGTCCAAGCGAGTTCCTAGCGCAAATTGGAGAGATTTCCAAAAGCGAGATATAAAACGGCCATCGCGATCGGATATGATGCTCAAAGGAGTACCATGGCGGCAGACAATTTCCTTGACATAAAGCTGCGCGAGTTGCTCAACACGGTAGTTTTCACGAATGGGCAGGAAGTGAGCAGACTTAGTCAAACGATCCACTATTACCCAAATGCTATCATGTTTACTTGTTGTCAAAGGTAACTTGGTAATAAAGTCCATCGCTACACATTCCCATTTCCACGTAGGAATTTCTGGTTGTTCGAGCAAACCAGATGGGCGTTGGTGTTCAGCTTTCACTTTAGAACAAGTCAGACATCTAGCTACGAACACAGCAATATCCTTTTTCATACCGGGCCACCAATAAGTATTGCGCAAATCCTTGTACATCTTATCAGCGCCAGGATGAATAGAATACCGAGATTTGTGCGCTTCACTCAGGATATCTGCGCGAAGATTCTCATCAAAGGGAATCCAGATGCGATTGAGATAGCAGAGAATTCCACTCAGATTAGGGACAAAGAGTGCTTCCGCGCCACACGCTAACTCGGCGCGAAGGTTACCATTACTGATGGATGCGCGCTGCGCGTCACGAATACGCGATTCAAGGTTGCTTTGGATCGGCGCAAAGTGAAGCTGCGTGCGCGGCAAAATACAGTTAAGCTGGCAGGGTTTTCGGCTGAGCGCATCGGCTACCACATTAGCCTTACCAGGATGATACCGGATCTCACAATCATAATCGCTGATGAGTTCGTTCCATCGGCGTTGTCTCATGTTAAGTTCCTTCTGATCAAAGATATGCTGAAGGCTTTTATGGTCAGTGTAAAGGATACACTTAGTACCATAAAGGTAGTGTCTCCAGATCTTCAAGGCAAAAACAACTGCACCAAGTTCGAGGTCGTGAGTTGTATAATTCTTTTCATGAACCTTAAGTTGCCTTGATGCGTAAGCGATAACCTTGCCTCGTTGCATAAGAACACAACCGAGACCTTGGTTGGATGCATCGCAATACACGACAAAATCATCATTACCCTCAGGTAGCGCAAGAACAGGAGCTTCACACAACAAACGCTTGAGCGTTAGAAAGGCTTCTTCTTGCTTCGAGCCCCAAATATACGGTTTACCTTTGTGCGTCAGAGCTGTTAAAGGCAAAGCGATCTTCGAGAAGTTCGAAATGAAGCGCCGGTAATAACCAGCTAAGCCCAGAAAGGAACGGATCTCAGAAGGAGAGGATGGCGTAATCCAGTTCTTGATTGCTTCAATTTTGGATGGGTCGACATGAATACCCATCTTGTTCACAACATGGCCAAGAAACTGTACTTCATCAGACCAGAATTCACACTTGGAGAGCTTGGCAAAGAGCTGCTCGGCTCTAAGCTTTTGCAACACCAACCGAAGATGTTGCTCGTGCTCGGCCTTGGTCTTAGAATACACCAGAACATCATCGATAAACACAATCACGAATTTATCCAAGAAAGGCCTACACACCCGATTCATTAGATCCATGAAAACGGCGGGTGCGTTGGTTAAACCGAAGGACATGACCAAGAATTCAAAATGGCCATAACGAGTTCGAAAAGCAGTCTTCGGAACATCTTCATCGCGGATGCGCAACTGGTGATAACCAGAGCGGAGATCGATCTTCGAGAAACAAGAGGCACCTTGGAGTTGATCAAAGAGGTCGTCAATACGCGGTAAGGGATACCGGTTTTTAATGGTGAGTTTGTTCAACTCGCGGTAATCAATACACATGCGAAACGATCCATCTTTCTTTTTAACGAACAACACCGGAGCACCCCAGGGCGAAGAGCTAGGGCGGATGAATCCTTTAGCAGTCAACTCTTGAAGTTGGCTGGCCAATTCTTGCATCTCAGCGGGCGCAAGACGATAAGGAGATTTAGCTACGGGGGAAGCACCAGGGACAAGATCAATACGGAACTCGACTTCACGAGCGGGAGGGATACCAGGAAGATCATCAGGAAAAACTTCAGGGAAATCACGCACAACAGGGATATCGCGAAGCTTCTTCTCTTCAGCAGGTTTAACCACATGGGCTAGAAATGCAACACACCTTTTCCGCATGAGCCTACGGGCTTCGGCGCAAGACATAAGTTTAAGACCACTGGAGGGTTTTTCGCCGTAAATATGAAGATCACCATTTTCTCGAGGTATGCGAATCAATTTCTTGGCGCAAATAACTTCGGCGCGATTCTTCGAGAGCCAGTCCATACCAATGATAACATCAAAGCTTCCAAGAGGCATGGGGATGAGGTCGATTAGAAAATCGTTTTCGTTAAGGTTAAGCGTACAATCTTTAATCACTGAGTTTATTAAAACAGTTTCACCGTTAGCCAATTCAACTGAAAAATCTTCTTTTAAATTGTTGCGCGGTCGCGCAAGCTTCTGCTCGAAGGCGCGAGAGATAAAACTTCGATCGGCGCCAGTATCAAAAAGTACAGAAGCATAAAATCCGTTAAGCAAAAATGTACCATTAACTACGTCATTATTCGCTTGCGCTTGGTGCGCGGTTATGTTAAAAGCTCGTCCACGCGTTACTTGGTTTGAAATCTGGTTCACCGGATTCGCTTGCGTAATCTGAACTTGTAGTCTCGGGCACGCGTTCCGGAAATGACTGGGATCACCGCAGTTATAGCACGACCTGGGTCGTGGGTTTTGGTAGATTGATTGTGGGTTCTGCGGGTAGACTGGTGGTGTTGGCGCAATTGGATTGGCGGGAAGGACTCTACAGTTCTCAGCAGTGTGACCAGTACGGCCACATCGGGTACAAAGTCGACACGGGGTTTGGGTTGGGTGGTGAAATCTACAGGTTGGGCAAAAGGGATGGTTTCCTGTGTAAGGTTTCTTAGGAGGCGGGGCAGGGAGTGCTGGATTGGTTAGGGCATAGTTGTGAACTACAGGGGGAGTTGGGTAAGCTGACAGAGGGTTAGGCGCGTAAACTGGGGGTTGGTATGCGGGTTGCTGGACAATGGGCGGGTTGGTAAGCGCATAGGCCTTGCGCCTGCGCTTGAGGTTGTTACGGTTTGAGTGTTCAGGTTTGGTTTCTGTTGGTTCAGGGGCAGTCTTGGTGAGTTTGGTCTTCTCAGTTCCCCGCAGGAACAGGGTTCCTGCTCTGACATGGTTGTCGCTGAGCACAGCGGCCAACTCAATGGCGTCAGAGAGGGTTACTGGGTTTCTGGCCCATACAGAATCTTGAATTTCCATGGGGAGACCCCCAAGGAATTTCTCGATTGCTCGGCGTGAAGGGGTAACAAGGTGAGGGACCAGTAAGCTTAGCTCGTGGAAGCGCGTCGCGTACTCGCGCGCTTCGCCACTGTATTGCTTCAAGTTCCAGAATTCTTCCTCCAGGCGCTTAACTTCGTTGGGAGGGCAGAATTCTCGCGTAAGAATTTCCTTGAATTCCTCCCATGTCATGCTAGAAGCAGCCTCTGCGCCACGCGCATGAGCTACTCCATTCCACCATGTAAGCGCTCTGGATTCCAGGACGCTGGAAGCATATAGGGTTCGTCTGTCTGAGGGGCATTGGGTATGGAGGAAAGTGTTTTCAATCTTTTCGAGCCATTGGAGCATCACGGTGGCTCCTTCAAGACCTGTGAACTTTGGAGGGTTACCCGCGTTAAAGGACTTAATGTTATAACTCGAGGTATTGTTTTGGCTCAAGGCTTGGGCTATCGCGGCGGCCATTTCCTGGGAACGTTGCTGTCTACGCATGCGCGAGGCTTCTCTTCTCTGAAATCGGCGAGATAGCGGAGGCATTCTATAAAAATTTTGATTTTAGTTAATATCTTGGTTTTTATCGCAAAGTTTTAATCTTATAAAGCTTGGTTTCACGGAGTTAGATGCTATCAAAAGTTAAAGTAGATTAAATGACCCTAAATGCAGACTTAATAAAGGTAACAATTTCGAATCAAGAATCGACAATTCATGTATCACCATGACTTTCCGAATTCCCAATTTAAAATATACGAGCAAACGAGTATTGGAGATTGACGATTCATGTATCACCATGACTTTTCAATCCTCAATATAAAACATACAAGAAAATGAGTATTGGAGGTTGACAATTCATGTATCACCATGACTTTTCAAGTCTCCAACCTCAGAACATAATCGTAAATGGAAATTGAAAATCAACTATTCATGTATCACCATGACTTTTCGGATTTTCAATCCCAACAAACGAATATGTAAGTAACATCAATAAAAATCGAAATTCACAAAAATCGAAATATCGCGGAATAAAACATAAAATCATATACTGCGCAAGCGCGAGCATATTCATAAATAACGAGTAATTAACAATAAGCGCGCAAACATGAGATTTCTCTCATGCGCGAGAAGGGACTCTTAGGTATTCTAGGCCGTTACGTCTAACCACCTATCCTAAAGTCAACGAGTTCTGATACCAATCTGTAACACCCCGACCAAAGGCGGATTATACATCGGGGCGCCACATATTGCTTCATTACTCGCGACACTATTGGTGTCAATATTTATTAATACACATTTTATCGCGCACGCGCAGCGGGGAAAATAAAGAACATAAATCAAACATAAATTAATATATTATAAATTATAACATTCGAACAACATTAACTTGTCTTGATACATTTTAATTCTAGGTCCAAAAGTGAAAACGTCCTACGTGTCCACAAGCTCCAAAACAGCTACTGCAAACCTGATCATGTGTTAAAATAAATGTCAAACACTTGCGTGTTGGTGAGAAATCAAGTTTAATACAATACATAGAAAATCATAAATCTGCGCGCAACATGTGTATGTCTGGTTTTCAACAAGGGTGTAATCTGATTGGGACCAACTCTAAGAGACAAGACTGCCAGTGCTCTCAATTGAGCTCACAAACAAGACTAACTGTGCAAGTGTAACAAAAGAGAAAATCATAAACGAATGTTCTCCCGTGTTCATCTAATGGTACCATGAAAACTGCGGAATAGACCGACAAGACGGTTAATGATCCACACATACAAATAAACAGCCAAGTCTACGTCCTCAACACATGGGATACTGCGCGACTAAAGTTCATAAACAAGTTTAAGACTCTAAGTTTGTATGAACACATGAACATCCCAAAACATTAAAAGCAAAAAGGGATTAGGTACGAGATTACTCACTTGATAATCGGTGCGGTGTAAGGTAAAGCAAGAACCAACTTTAAACAAGCACAAGATAACCTATAATTAAAGATTATTGTTTTAATGATTGGTTTTAAGTCTTGATTACAAGTTAGCATAATTAATAAGTTATTAAATATAGTATATTACCGGAAAACAGGGCAGAGGAGAGGAGAAAACGGAGGCAGAGAGGGAGGCGGCAGAGAGAGCAAGGAGGAGGTCAGGGGAGAGTAAGTGTTTTGTGTGTGTAGTGTTAGGAAAAATAATACTATTATTTATAGAGAAACCCTAGGAGACATAAATCCAGAAAAAAGGGAAAAGATTCCAAGACAAACAGAACAAGACAAAACAAAAGATAACAAAAGATATCAAAAGATATGGCAGCTGCAGGGGGCAAGATAAAGCTGTCAGGGAACAGTAAAAAAAAGCATGGGCGGTTCAGATAAAGGTACTGGTCAAGCATGGCAAAAGCAGATCTCAAAAGATAATGTCAGTCACTTTTTCTACCAACCAATGGGGTTGGTACGCATGCTGCGCCGAAAGTAACTATTCAGACATTAGATAGGTTAGGTCAACAGCTCAGAGGAAAAGACATTTACAAAAGCAAACGGCTAGAATAAACAGAAGATACAAGGGTTAAGCGCGGGAAGGCTGAGTGCACGAGCGCGAAGGCTGGCACAACAATCCTTAGCGCACTGCGGGAAGAATCACATCCTTAGCGCGCTGCGTGAAGAACCTGGAATTCTAAGCGCATCGCGGGAAGAACATACATTCTTAGCGCATTGCGGGAAGAACATGCATTCTTAGCGCGCTGCGAGAAGAGTTCTCTTCACGCATCGCAGGAACAAGATGTCTTCACGCAGGCTTCCATGTAAGGAGTCTGGCGCGTGGAGCTGCGCAGACAACCTTAGGCGGGAAGGAACAAAGGACAAGCAAAGAGTTAGAAGAAAGAGGGAAACAAGGCGTAAGGGCGGGACGGCGACAAGAGGGAAAAGAAGGCGGAAAGAGAGGAGGAGAGGGACGGGACGGCGGAAAGAAAGAGAGAGAGAGGCGGGAAGGAAATATGTATTATTATTATTAAAAATAAAATATAAGTATAAATAAATATTAAATCATAAAAGAAAGAGATCGGATAAGGGAAACGGGTACCTGGGTCGGGTCGGATCGGGGCAGATGTTACACAAGATAGGGCAAGAGAAAGAGCGCATCAAGCTGAGTCACCGCGCAGCAAAGAAAAGCGGGGCAAGCAGAACTCTGTATGGTCCAGGTTGCAACCAACCAGTTTTTCTTCCGCAGAAAAACAGGCGCAACCAAGCTCACCCCAGCCCCAAAAAGATGTTCGTACTCGCGGGGAGGGTGACAAGAGGGAGGGCGGCAGAGATCCTAACAGACCTCTGCCAAGAATATGGACTCCCCTCACTAAAACGCCTTCACAGGTGTTAAGCACTGAGAATGTCCAATTCAAAAGCCCCAAGCCACTACACTACAAGGGACCATCAGACAGTGGCAAGTACTGTGAATTTCACAAGTCCACAGGACACAACACAGATGCATGCCACCACTTGAAGGATGCAATTGAGAAGGATGTGAAATCAGGCAAGCTGGCTCACCTGGTAAAAAACTCAAGCGCGCTGTCCGCCCACCTCTTGCTCATACCAACCCCCACCAGCGCCTCCTCACAAATGTTCTTGGCGGGGGATGGTTTAGCGGTCAGCTTATTAACCCAGGCGCCAGTTGGGTTCTTGAGTACACCCACATCCGCAGGCGCAGAAGTGATCTCGCGCATGGTCATGCGGATGGGGATCACACCAGCCCTTATGTAAAAGAACCTCTCAGACCAGTCATGAAGGCTCTTGAATGAAACAGTGGAGCACTTCATCTTCTGACTGCGAGGAACAAAAGAGAACCAAGAGTCTTGGATCTTGGGCTTGTAAAAAACTGAAAGCGCCGAGGGGTGGGCTCCTCGCGCTGGGATTTGCACATGAACTCAAAGTGAGTCATGCGCACAAGTCCAAACGGATGGACTTGGGATATATGAATCCCATAAAACTGAAGCAGTGCACCCACAAACCTTGTCATCGGGAGACGAAGGTTGCAGTGGGTGAAAAAATGGCTATATAAGGATATATAGCCGGTAGGCGGGTCCGCCGCCGTTTGCCCGGCTGCAGGCAACATGCAGCCAAACAGGGTGGGAAAACCCTGAGAGGCGATAAGGCTGTCAAGATCAGCCTGCCTCAATTTGCAGGGGATTTCATTCCACCTCTTCACCGCCTTGGTCCTCCCTACCTCCTCCGATGAGCCCTCAGCAGCCTTCTTCCCCTTGCCGGTCTTCTTCAATGTAGACATTACTAACGATTTTCTACGGCAATGGATGGGGGAGATTGTATTGTCTGAACTATCAGACATACAACTGTAAAATCAAACAAGGGAAACTTCTGAAGAACAGATAGCTGGAAGCAGAACAAGGGTAATCGGAATACAAGGAAAGAAAGAAAACAGCTATGAATATTAAACAAGAAGATGAAGGATAAAAAAAACTCTAAGGGCTGGCTTTTATAGGCCCAGGAGAGAGAAATTTGGGTGCTGAACAGACTTCACGCGCCTCCACTCGCAGGTCTAAGCCAATGCGAGCGCGCCACGTGTCCCTGACACTGTGTGAGGGGACATGAAAGGAAACTATACGGCTGCTGCCAGAGTTCACGCGCCACCACTCGCAGGAACGGACCAAAGCGAGCGCGACACGTGTCCCTGACAGCATGTGAGGGGACACGAAAGGCAACTGTAGCACCTCGAGCACACGAAAGGCCTGACACGTCTCCATCACTGGCCCACGTCAGCAACAACCAACCACGTGCAGGGCCGATTCGTTTGCAACCAAAAGGATAGAACTTCGCGCAACGATGAACAATAAGAAGAAAAAGACAAAACCCCTACTAAAAGAGTAAACTATTAAGTCTAATATCTATCTTGCCTCGCTCGCGCGAGACAAGACACACATTAGACTGGGGGGGCTTGAAGAGGTATGTACCCGCCTCAACACCGAGCAAGGCGGGTCAACCCACAAGATATAGACAAGAGGCTTGAAATCAAGACATTAAGAAGTCACAAAGCCAAAACCTATGCGCATGGCGCATATCACATGCTCAGGCATCATATGCCCAGGCACCACACATGCTCAGGCATCATATGCCCAGGCACACATATGCTCGCGCATCACATATGCTCACACATATCACATATGCGCGCGGCGCATATCACATGCTCGTGCATATCATATCTGCGCATGAAACATCTGCGCGTGAGAATAAAGAGAAGACCTCGCGCATCCTCAGGATTGGCGCATATCACACATGCACATAATCAACCTCGTCCTTATCTAAATCAGGATTAGGGCAACCTTGATTGTGCACGTCAGACAACCTTCCAGAAGGTATCTTTTTAAGGAATAAGAATATGCTGATGTTGACAGCTGCCAAATGAAAGGTGGACAACTCAGCATAACACATGTGCTACCACGTGATTATAACCAATGAGAAAGCACCAGGTGTCCCAGAGGACACGTGGCGCAGAGCAATTGGAGGAGGCCAACAAGGCTGAGCCCAATCAGTGGAAACCCTAGCATTATAAATACAGCATCAACTCCACAAGGAGAGACACCCAACAACACACAGTTACAGCCAGTAACACACATTCATTCACATTCAAGCATATTCAATTACATTCACTCACAGACAGTTACATTCAGTAACACTCTCAATCACACAGAGTATTCAGCTATTAAGCAATACTCTCCAGATTCCCTTACGGATATTATTATCTTCTCCACAAATACTTATTCTCACACTGGAGGGTTACCCCAAAGAGGACCCCTCTGTCCCTTTCTGAGGGGTAAGTTGACGGTGCTGTTCATTTTGTAGGTGGAAGAATACAGATCCAAGAGAAACCATCGGTGAAATTGCATAATCACACCCGAGGAAAGTAGATCGTCTACCAATGATCGATCCACGTTTCTTCAGAAACCATAATAACATAATTAATAATAGTTATCTTCTGTTATTTGAATGTTTCAAAGTGATGTGGGTATAAATAGAAATAAAAGATGAATGAATTAGTTGTTTGTCCTATTGAAGAGTGGTGAAATTGAATAAAGTATATCGAAAACCATTTTTCATATTTCTGTTAACGACTAACGAATAAAACTTGGATTTCTAGGGTAACCCGGTGGCAAAAGTCCCCGTACTTCCGCGATCGTGGATAGCACTAAAGCTAATTGGCAAAACCATTTTCCATATGCTATGATTGATTTTTGAAAATGTGCTTATTCACAAATGTAAATATAAAGCACTACATAACACAAATATTTCACTTAATTGGCTACATTTGTAACTACCTACTAAAAAGAAGAAGAAGTATATTTATTATCAAAATTACTAATATTCAATGTTTTCATAACGTCGTTGCTCAAAGCGGTTGAATCAGACTCAAGAATCGGATAATTACATATTGATTTTAGAAACTACATGCAAATATTACATAAAGTATAGCCAGCCTCGCATGCCATCATTATTAACTTTACAAACTATGCAAGTATTACGTAAACATATATATCGTATATATATTGTCTTATAAACACTAAGAGGTTGGAAGTTCTCGAATTTAAGTCTCCAGATCGATAAATGACAGAAATTTATCATTCAAAAAAACATATTTTTTATAAATTAATAAATTAATAAAAATAAACTTTTAAAAATAATAAGACAGTAGATTATCTGGAATTTATTTGGTTTATATCTCTATAAATAAAACCTAAAAATCTTTATAGGATAATGGTAAACACTCTAGTCTTATTTACATAGAGACCTTGACTCGTGACTCAAATCCCAAACCAGTCAAATCACTATACTAATCTCAACTAATGCGCAATAAAATTAAAGTAAATTTATAGACTACAACCACTAATAAGTATTAACACTATGTTAATATTACTTTTCCAAATAAAAAACGATATCAAATTGAAAAACAAAATAAATCTCAATAAATCTAGGCACGTGTAAGCGTGTACCAACAACTTGAGACAAAGTCAACATTTGTGTTGCCGCAAACTTCGTGGACACATCTATACTTATTTATATTCATATAAATATGTTATATTCATATAAATAAATAACTAAAAACATATAGAGTCCATATTTCACTACTATAAGTATCCAATCCCTCTTCATTTCAAAGTCTCCATAATCTCTCTTTCTCTCTTTAGTCTTTACACATACACATCTATCCAATGGCTCGTACATGGCTTACTTTTTTCATGCTACTAATATTATTTACGTCATCAACAACCGGCCGGAAACTATTAAACACGCCGGATTCCGGTACCAAAAAGGAGGCGATGATAAGTTTATTTTTAAGTGTTCTTCCAAAGGGCACCGTGCCGGCTTCAACTCCAAGCAAAAAGACTCATTCTTCGATCACAGACGAGAAGCTCATCACCCGCCACCTCATCGCCATCGACCGGATCCTCCGCTCCGTCCCCAGCCCCGGCGTCGGCCATTAAACATTTTTTATTATTATTACATTTTTTAATACATTTTTGTGGGTTGGAGTTATTTAATTCTTTCGTTTTCATTACAAGTGTTAGAAAATAGAATATAGAATTGTATATAGAGAATTAGGTATATCTTTATATCTGTTTATTATCCATACATTCTTGTAATTAATTTGATTATATACGGAATCAAATCTCATGAAAAAGGTTATTTTATTTCATTGTTTTTCTTATGGTATTTTTTTATATTCAAATAATATATATAGGGTTATATATAGTACTAAATGATTATCACTTATCAATCTTTCTTCCAAGTGAATATTACTCCACTAAGACACTAGCTAATATTTCATGCGGCATGATTATATGGCCGTAGATGAAGCCACATTTTAATGAGACAATGACTTCAGTATTTACAACTTATTATGCTAATTGTTATCTTGAGAAAAAATAATGCAGATATATGCATGCAAATTTCTAGGCTAAACTAACAAAACTATTTATTTGATAGCTATTTTACAGTTATATTTATCTGTACTTTGTAAAGATAATTAGAGTGATTTTAATTAATATTCATTTCATTATAAGTTTTAGGGTCTTACGACTTACAAGTGGTTCTCTTTTCTTTTTATAATGCTGAGCCTTTCAAAAAATATATATATATACTGAAGTCATATTATAGATCAGGAAGTGTACAAGTTTCAAATGCAAGTACGAAAATCTTCAATGCTTTGAAGGTTTTCAAGGATCTCTTCAAGATTCTCCTTTATGTGTTACCATCAATCAATTAACATTGCCAACATGTGAAAAACTCATCAGGGTCAGATTCTCCTCAGTCTTCTCCTCATTGCAATCTTAAGACGGTTTGTGAAAAGCTAACGAATTTTTCCAAACTTTGAAGTTTATGTCTATTAGGTTGGTGGTGGTGGCCAAATTAGGTTGTACATGCCATTTTAACATTTTAATCTACCTAATCTTAAAAGGACCAAAATGTCCTTTCATTTAACAAAAGAACTCTAATCCAGTAATCCATATTTTAAGTTTTGCACGTCAATAATTTTGAACTAATTAACGAAAATACCAATTTTTAACAAATCATGGGGATGGAAATTAAGCCAATTTACTTAGATCCATGTCTTAAGTTTTGAACATGAATAACCTAAATAAATCCCACCAACTCCACACCACACCACACCACCACGTCACAATGACACAATAACTTTTTAGTTTAAGTATTTTAAGTTGCTTCAAATTTCTAGGCTTAAATTTAAATAATGTTAAAACATTTGTAAATTATGTACAATATAATATATGATTCATCTTAATTTTCGGATGTTAAAAAATCAAATCAATAAAAATCTATATAAAATATATTTTATATAATTATCTATTTTAAAAAGAGAGTCGGATACATTAACTTGCTCTGATTAAAAATAAATCTAACATAATATGAACGCTATTTTGATTTTGTGTGTTTGCTAAATTTGATGTATAGCTTGAAAATCTTGGTATCGCATGGATAATTATTCAAAAACAAATGAATATCAAGATCGAATTTATACAACTCACCAAAACAAACACGTATTTGGCTAACTCTCAAATACTTTATTGATCAAGTAAACTAAACTCAAAAACTTGATTGCAATGCCCTACCCTAAACATGGTATATATAACAAAGTCATACACGAACTAGGACTTCATTAATTAATACACACAATTATTTAACACATATCCTATCATTACTCGATTAGGATTCTAAAATAGTTATCCACAAACTAATTAATTATTAATGACTAACCTATACACCAAGCAATCAACTCTCCTAGCCGATCCATGTTTCTAGCCACAACTGACTAAGGAATTCCTAACGGAATGCTTACTTTAACACGATATGTAATAAGCCTGCAGCATAGTTAACGTGATATGTGTGTATCAAAGAATGAGCGGTAATGTGCTTGACTAAAAATACATTATTCTAACAGTGAAGACTGAAGACACATACGGTGGATGTGTCGTTGTATAGGCAAGCTTTAGGTAGACGTACCATTGTCTACACAATTCACCAACGCTTTTGAGAAAAGTTATTTAATATAACAATAATAAACTTAAGTTATTCAAACAAAAAAAAACTTGATTTTATGATATAATTTAAAAAAACAAAACGAGTATATATAAAACTATTTGAGTTTAAATATGTTGCCGGTGCAGTATTGCATTATCTTTAAGTATCACCTCATGATTCCTCTATTTAGGGTTGATAAGATATGTCTTGTTTGTTGTAAGGCGTGTTTGGACTCATTTGGTGAGCAAGCAGTACGTTGTAGGGAACTCCCGAGATTCAAGTATCGTTACGATTCGGTTAAGGATGCTTTTTTTTTTGACATACTCAGGCGTGCTGAGATTTCTATTAAGAAAGAAGCACTTGTGAAAATTTTGACCGACACGCTGTAAGGAAGATCAACATTCAAATGAGTTGATATTTTAGTATTTAGATGGATGCGAGAGAAGCAGGTAGAGATGGCCAAAAAAACCGGTTGGGGAACCGGTTTACCGGTTTAAACCGGAAACCGGTTTTTACGAAAACCGGTTTTTTAAAAACCGGTTTGACCGGTTTAGAAACCGCCGGTTCGTCTTTCGGTTACAAGTTCTAGATCCAAAACCGGTTAACGAACCGGTTAATGGAAAAACCGGTTTTTTTTATTAACCGGTTATGGAAAAACCGGTTAACCGGTTTATAAAAAAACCGGTTTTTTTTATTAACCGGTTATGGAAAAACCGGTTAACCGGTTTATAAAAAAACCGGTTTATAACGGCTATATGCCCGTTTTTTTTGTTTTTGGACCGTTTTTTTTTTTTTTTTACCATTTTACCCCCACAAACATCTATATATAGTTTAGGTTGGGTATTGGTTAGATCACACTCGATTATACAACTCCAAACGCTCTAAACGTTTATTTCATACGCGATTATTTTGTTATCTCACGCTCAATTATACCACATTACCACTCCATACGCTCTTATTTCGTAGTCGTTTATTTCATACTCGAGTATACCACTCTTATTTCGTAGTCGATTATCATGGCCTCCCAAAGTGCTGCTTCATCCGTCAACATGGGTGCCTCGAACACGGGAGAAACGGTCGTTCGGGTCATCCCCACGAAACGAAACCATGATGTTTGGCAACATTTCGACCTATGCGAAATGTCTAACGGTAGCCAAAAAGCTCGATGCAAACATTGTTTGAAGTTTTATGGCAAAGATGCAAACTCCACTTTAAAAGCGCATGTACAAAGGCCCTTTTGCAAGGCCTTGAAGGACGAATCGGGAAGTAGTTCGCAGCCGGAGATGACGAATCAAGGAGCGGTGTTTACGTACGACGTTGAAGCGGTACGTCAACAGTTTTCAAACTTTGTGATTCAACAAACACTTCCTTTCAACCACTTCGATAACCCTCAATTCACGGAGATGATGCAAAACTATGTTCAACCACGCTACCAACACGTAAGTCGTTCGACCCTTAGAAGAGATTGTCTTAAAGCATGGAAAAACGCTAAATCCGAACTAATTTCATACTTTTCAAACTTACAAACTGGTGTAAACTTAACAACGGATGTGTGGTCGGTACCTCATGGTTCGCCCGACTCATACATTTGTGTGACGGCTCATTGGGTTGACCCCGAGTCGTGGCAAATGATGAAACGAACCGTTGCGTTTCAATTGTTTGATTACCCGCACACGGGTAGAAATATTTTTCAAATATTGGATAAAGTCATTCGACAATACAAGATTGAACATAAAATCTTTTCAATTTCGTTTGATAACGCGTCCAACAATATGGCCGCGGTTGGCCATTTAAAATTAAAGTATAAACCTATTTGTGATGGAGCGTTTTTTCATAGCCGATGCATTGCACATATTATCAACTTGGCCGTGCAAGATGGGTTAAACGTGATCGAAATGCAAAGAAACAATTTTAAAAGAATGTTACGAGATGTTTTTAGCAACAATAAAACATTTTCAAGATACAAAAAATTTTGTGTAGAAGCTAATTGTCAATGGTTGGGCCAAATTGGGATTGTCCAACAAGATGGAACTCGACTTGTAATATGTTTGAGAAAGCCATCCAACAAAAAGAATCATTAATTGCGTTTCATCAAATTTTGTCAAGTAGGGGTAAATGTGCACCGTACGATCCTAGAAACTGGTTATTGATTGAGATCGTTACGGAGGTCCTTCAAATTTTTAAATCTTGCACAACTAGTTTATCCGGGGTTTACTATCCAACAAGCCCCATTGCTTTACCAAAAATTGCTGTCATGTGCACAAAGTTGAGTGAACTTCATTGTAGGGGTGCACCTTATTTTGATATGGGTGTAAAAATGAAAGAAAAATTTAGAAAATATTTTCAAGAACTACCCGCTGTTTTGACATGTGCTGCTGCGTTAAACCCTTGCATCAATGTTGGTGGTGTTGAAGCTTTAATAGAAAAAATTTGTGATGAGCTAGGGTTAAACGACGATCAAAACCCCTATTATAGCCAAACTTTAAAGAATGCTTTCAACACCACCTTGTCAAACATGTATGATGTCTACCTTACAAAATACGGGTCGTCTTCCCAAATTCATGACTCGTTAAGAGCTGTTGCCCAATCCCAATCCCAAACCGACCTTGAAATGGGGATGTACTACATGATTTGGGAAGACGCCGGTAAACGTCAAAAGGTAAACACCCCAAGCTGTGAACTTGGAAGGTATGGTGGTACCAACTTTGTGAAACACATGACTCCGGATGAATTTAGAAGTCTTGATTTGCTGGCTTGGTGGAGAGGTAAGGAGGATGAGTTTCCGATCCTCGCCGCCATGGCCAAAGATTTACTAACGGTCCAAGCTTCCACGGTAGCTTCGGAGTCTGCTTTTTCTGTTTCTGGCATGGTTATATCGATTAGGAGGACTCGACTCACTGCACCAGCTATAGAGATGTCGATTTGCTACAAGGATTACTTGGACTCTTTAGATAGGGCACAACATCAACGCTCACTCGAGGGGGAAATGGAGTATGAAGCGGGCTTGTATGAAGACGAGGTCAATGAAGGACACACTCAACCAATGACCGATGAAGAAGCCGCGTACGACTATTACCTAAGAAATAGCTCGGGATCGGGTAGCGAAGAAAATTAGTTAAAGAAACAGCAAACGTGGAGGCAAATCATGAGTAAGAAACAGCAAGTTGTTCATGTAATCGTGTCTAAGCATTCTTTTTCCTAATATGTGCTCTTATTTACTTGTTGATTTGGATTTTTCTAATTTAGTTAAAGAAACAGCAAACATGGAGGCAAATCATGAACAAACTGCGATTGGGAACAACAGGAGCATCTGCTAGTTCGCGATTTAATGTTTGTATTTTTGAGTTAAATCATGAACAACAGTTCTTGGCAGAGATTTCTTCAGTGTTAATGATTTAATGTTTGTATTTTTGAGTTACGAATATGCGATAACGATTTAATGTTTGTATTTTTAATGTAAAAACTATAAATGAAAGTTACGTGTTTTTAATCTTTGGTTTGTTGAAAACACATTCACCAACACACACTCATATTCATCTTCCAAGCAAAGAACCCTAACAACGAAAGCAAAGAATGGCTTCGGTCAGTCCGTTTTGCCTTGTAGTTACCGGTTTGTTTATATTGTGAAAAAATAATGGTCTTCATTAAGTACAAAATATAAAAAACAAATATTCGTATTTGAAACCGCGAAATTTAAAAAAAAAAAAAAAAAAAACCGGTTAATAAAAAAACCGGTTTATTAACCGGTTCTAACCGGTTTCTAAACCGGTCCTAACCGGTTAGACCGGTTAGGGTTTTGACAGCAAAAAACCGGTTATTAACCGGTCTGGTTATTAACCGAACCGGTTTTTTTCCGGTCCAAAAAAAACCGGTCCGGTTAATAACCGAACCGGTTTTTTTAAAAAAACCGGTTTGTGCACCTCTAGAAGCAGGCATGTGTAGATCTAACATGAGTTTCCTCTTTTGTGGGATTGATGAGTAGTGATTTCACGATACGTAGGGCAGGCTATGTAACTGCGTTAAAAGTTGTTTAATACAAAGTGACTAAACAAAACAAAACGTGTCTTAACAACCAACACGTATTTATGTTTTTAACGTTTGACACTTCTGATTTCCTTGTGCTTGAGGCTGTGGATCCACTTAGGGGTTGTTTGACAAGTGCTGAACCAGTAAGAGGTCTGAATGATTAAAAGAATCTGAACCAGTAAGTGCTGAACCAGTAAAGTGTTGTTTGTTTGGACCTCTGAATGATTGTGCAGAATGACTATTTTACCCTCTAAACTATTTCATGATGAATGAAATATATCTGTTTAGTCATAGCTCCAAATAATTGTATTGAATGACCATAAATTTAATTATAACCAACCAAAATACATCTTGAAACAAACTTTCAATATATATAGCAAAGTTCAGGAGTACTATATATGATTAGTTGCTTAATTTTGTGTAATGATTTAATGATTATGGGGATTTAAAAGACCATATGTCTATAAAATATGAAAAACTTCAACTGAAAACAAAGAAATACAAACACATTTAAAGGTTATCCATCTGACAACAACAACAAAGAAACACAAATTTCTTCATGGCTAGGCGAATAGATATGAGTGTGCATATTGCTGAACATCAAATGTTTGCTAGTTGCTGAATGTTTATGGGATAAACAACATCAGTACCTCCATTGAAAGCCTTCTTTCCCATTAACACATTCACTGCTGCTGTTGGATGGAATGCATCCCAAAACACGTACTCGTTTCTGTTCGGGCATGGCGTTTGAAAGGGTAAACATGTTATTTGCCCTCTATTCCTCCCTATTCCGCAACACCCCCGGTTCACCACGCTAAAACCTGCAAAATGGCGATCAAGAGTTTATAAGGAAAGGTTTGGAAGAAAATTTTAGTTACATAAAACAAACTCATAAGTTCAACTCATAGAACATCATTTATTTATATATCCCAAAATCGACTATTCGTATATCCTTAATGAACCTTATCATCAAGATGTCATTCTATAAGTTCGTACAAAACATTCTTTTCCGTATTCCCATACATGTTCTAATTACCTTGTTCATAAACCTTACAAACTTGAACAATATAGTAAATTCCATATTATAATAAGTTTGTATGGAAACACTTACGTTGGTTCTTGTGGTCCTTAGCGTCTTAATTACTCGTTCGCCCGTTATCCACCTATATCACCAACCCATAGAAGTTTACTATATACTCATTTCATATATAACCAATTTTGACCCATTTGTAATTGCCTAAAGAACACTTACAACATATTTAAGCACTATTTTTACTACAACTTTCAGCATAGTTTCTCAAAATATACAGCATCATTTTACAGCAATATCAGGGGTTAGGTTAAAATAAAAACCCATTTGAGTTGTGAAAACTCTAGAAACTCATTCTCAAACACATGTTTTTAATTAAAGTTTAAATCTTGTGGTCCACAATTAAAATTAATAAAAAATGTAAACGTATATATAACATTTTCTCTCTCTTGAAAATATATATAAAAATTAGTAAAAAATGTTAAAAAATAGCAAAAAAATGTTTTTTGGATTTTTCAATATTTTGTATTAAATGTAACAACACATATTACGTGTGTAAAAAAAATGATGTTACATAGGGTTTTCACAGGTTTTCACAACTCAAGTGGATTTTTATTTTATACTTCCCCATTGGTGCCAATTAACAGCACATAACAGTACTATTTACAGCACCATATTCAGCAATTCAGGACTAATTAACAGCATATCACAACACTATTTACAGCATTTAACAACAACATATTTCAGCACCATTTTCACAGCTTATTACAACACCAATTAACAGCATATCATGGCACTATTTACAGCACTTAACAACACTATCTTTCAGCAATTACAGCACCATTGTTACAGCCTATTACAGCACCAATAAATCAGTAAATTTCAGCATTATTTACAGCAATGTACAATACTAGAAATGAAGCATCCATATGATTAGAATTGATATATCAATTGTTAAATGTCCATTAGTTTACAAATAAATTGACAAAAAAGCATCCATCAATTTGTAAACAAATCGACAAAAATTATCATGAATCTATGCTTTTGGTAAATATTTATATATAGTCGCACAAACAAAACAAATTGCAAGCCCATATGATGAAACAAGAAAATCAAACCCGTCATCCAAACCCCATAAATTAACATAAAATCTAACTTAAATACTTAATCAAGAATTACAATTATAAAAAGCCAATCTTTAATCAATTTCTTCAATACTGAGACAACCCCAGATGATTAAACAAGAAACTAAACCCAACCCTAGAGAATCAAAATCGATTAAACTGAATCAGTTAAATTAAAACAATAAAAAGTGGATTAAATAGAAATCTGAAATCAATTAAATTTGAATCAATTGAGGATGGAATAAAAATCGATTGAGTCAGAAATAGAAATTGAACCTGGTTAGCAACGGATGGAATCGATGGATTAGAAATAGATGTCTTGTTCAAGTCTAGCGGCGGGAGGCGAGGTCCGGCAGCGGTGATGGTCGACGGTGTAGAGGTGAAGATTGGTGATGAAGATTGGCGGTCATGAAGATCAGTGATGAAGAATGGGATGGAAGATGGTGTGGAGGTGAAGGGCATATAGGTCTGCTGAATGATTCCGCGAGTTTTGAAAGCTGGATGATTCAGAGACATATGGAACCATTAAGATGTGTGATTTTAAGCAACCAAACACATCCATGTCTGAGCGAATCAGACTTTATCCTCTGAATGGCTTCATTCAGACACAACCAAACACACCCTTAGTCTTGTCCAATGTGTCATTCATATTATAGCCTAAGATGTATGAAAGTTCATTATAATCAATTCCTTGTGATTTTAAGTTTTTAAATTATTGCATATAAAAATGATTAAAACGAATATAAAAAAAAATTACGACTACAAATTTTTGATTTCAGTAATCCATGTGCCATTTGCTTTAAGGGAATTACATCGACATGACCGACATCTTATCTTTCATTGCAAAGAATTTAGTAGTTGAATTTCAAACTAGATAAAAAGGTACGCGTTTTGTGAGACTAACTTTTATATTTGGCTCATTTGTCGGTTGATTTTTGTAGCATAAAGTGAAACTTGACATATGCTTCAACTACCATGCCCTTTATATTTAATTCGTATATATTATTCATCCTTTTCACCGTCAAATAAACACTATAAACCAATTTAAAAACATTACGACCAATCAATAAGCATGTTGTTTGCCCCCTTTCTTTGAAATATGTCACATTCATGGTCATATATATGTGTTATGAATCTATGTAATTAATATATACTTACTTGTCCGTTGCAAGGATACCATACAAATTACAATATATACCCAAATATGTTATATATGTTGGCAATTTCTAATAAATGTCTTGGAATGCAAGGCAAGTTAACTTGGTGTGCAAGGCACAAGTTAAAAGAATATAAAGATTCTAATACTTCCTAGATGTTAGGTTTATTTAATTATTTTAATTAACTTGTCTATTATTTAGAAATCCTAGTTAAATACAAACGTACGTGCTTACGTTTGGTCTATATAAAATGTGTAGGCCTTCACTATTGTAATTAAGTTTTGAGATAGTTTCTTAATGCAATTAACATTTTTGGGTGCTAGCCAAATTAACGAGTATACCAATTCCGCTCTTGAATACATACAATTGTAAATAAACAAGTAATAATACCCATTAACTCGGTTTTCAAAGGTTGATCTAAGCATCATATCAAATCTTGTTTAATTTAATATGACAATAATTTGGTTTGAGCATATTAATCATTGATATATCATGCCCGGAAACCAAACACATTGTTCCATACTGACTACCGACGTAAATTTGCGATGTCTTGTGCCACTACGTCTTTGCTGCCCGTCATCCCAGGCTCAACTAGCTGGATCACACAAGACTGGTCTAAGTCACATATAGTCTGCAGAATAAGTTGTAAGATACTTATAACATATGAGCTAGTATATGGCAATTAATAAGAAAGTAATAGTTTAAGTATGTGGGAAAGGGGAGTATCATTAGTTATGGAAGAAGTGATAGTTTTCTTTTATACTTTTATATTTTAAATAGAACAAGAGATGGAGATGGGTCAAATATTATATATAGAGTTGTGATTATGTGAATAAAAAGCAATATCTAGACTAGAGACAAGATTGAAACATGTTGGGGCAAGGGAAATGAAGTCAAACCAAGCTTTGCCTTCACGTACGCAACACAAGGGCTCCATAAATCCATCTACAAACTCTCACCACATCATCAATATCATAAACATCATTTTAATCCATTAGAATAGTTATCAGGTTAGATAGGAAAAATCCATAATTAATATGTTAGTTTATAAGGAAGTAATATAATAATTTAAAAAAATAAGCATATTGGCTTATTGGTGTTTTCAAAAAGCTAATAAGTTAAAATGTGTTTGGCAATCTCAAAATTTTTTTTTATTTTCGCTTTTTGAAAAGGTTAAAAAACAGTTCTCCAAAAACCCCAAATCTTGGCTTTTTGAAAAAACCAATAAGCATTCTTCAAAGTTCAAACTCAATCCCAAACATGCTCTAAGTGAGGATTGGTTTCACACTATGAATTCAACTCGGTTTTTATTTGGATCGTAATAGTAATTATATATTCGATTTACATATGAATTTGCACTTTCATTTAACGTTACTTCACGTATATATGTGAATCATAGACTTCATTCACACTGTGAATTTTAGTAAGCTTTTTGTATTCCCTTGTGCTTATTTATATCTCAATATAAACACGTATGGGAACTAGTGTTATACTTCTACTACACAAGAAGTAAGAATCAGTATAGCATTAAAGAGTGGCAAAAAATATCCTTACATCAATATAAACACGTATGGGAATTGTGTATTTTTGCATACTGTGTGTTCTATTAATTTCATATTCTTTTTGAAAGGACAATCAAATCTACTTTTTAATAATACCCCATTTATCACAAGACTTGAATCCTTAATCTTTAATGAAGAAAACACTTTATCACACATCAGGATGCTATTCGGTCAGCCCAAATGTTGTTTGATCTATTAATTTCAGAGTTAAACTAGGTAATCCTTCTCAAATTTACTTTATTATTGTCAAAGTTTGGTAATATGTCAAACTCACTCTATAGTAAAGAAGTTCAAACAAAATATGAAAGTAGAAAATAATAATTATAAGGTCAAACTCAGTCAAAACTATCTCCAACATAATTTAATTGGGTCATATCTACCAAAACATTTTTAAATATAATTTAATTTGATAGGAGAGCAACTTGTTGCCTATTTTCTTTCTGTTCCAATGTAAACACTATTTCTTGGGAAATATCTTCATACATTTTCAAACCTAAACAAATTAGTTATAAGCTAGCAAAGCCTATAACTTTTTTTAACAGCTAACCAAACGCTCAATTTCTAAATCCACAAGTTTTCTTATCATGGGACTTTAACCCTCAACCTATTTAGAAGAGACACGTTGATACCACTAGCTTCTCATTCATTTAAGTTTGATCTTGATTTGCTTTTATATTTTTCCAGATGCTTTTGTTTTATTTTCCTGAATAGGTTTAGTAATATGTGTGATGCATATTCTAGAGGTATTGCATTACATCTGAGAAAGCCAGTTTGGATTAGTAGACCCTCATTAAGTATCGCTAAACTGTTTAAGCTCACTAAAACTGTGTTTTGTCAATGTTGTTTTCGACTATTTGAACTTTATACTATTAGCCGAGATTATTGTTTGTATTTATTGTAATATAATAGTTATTGTATTTATTTGTTACCTAGAAATAGCTGGCCTAGAATTGCTTCTATTAAGTTATAATTCCTTGTATATATCGGCTGTCAAGTAATGAGAAATGATCGATATATTCCTAATTACAGTTAGTTGTTGTCAGATTTAAACCGAAAAGATTGAACTAATTATACTAAGTTTGACCAAATTAGCATGTGATTTGGACTTCTATTCTCTCATATGCCAGCGAGTAGGTATAGAGGATACATGTGGTGAACGATATCTTTGTATTGACTATCACAACCAATAAGATGAAATTTTAGCTTTAATTATCGGTTTAATGAAACATTTATTGAAACTAAATATGTGTTGTTGCAACACTTCATATTAGATGTGCTATATGCAAAATTACTCAATATGGCAAAGAGAAGATTCATTCGAAGATGGAATGGGAAGAACAAGACCCTAATCCATTTGAGGATTTTATGACATGTTTTAAGATGTGAACCTAGGGGTCAAGCGTGTTCGAAATTACAAAGCACTTAGTTATTGGAAGTTAGAAGCTAAACCTTTCTTGTGAAGACTCAAATTCAAACCAAAGTATGGTGATTTTAATAAAAAAAAAAAGAAGAAAAGGTGTGTGAACCGTTAAAAAATGAGATGCAATACCTTAATTAACCTATAATATAATAAAACGTCTCTAAGTTTGTTTTAGAAAAATGAGATGCACATGAATTAACCTATAATATAAAGAATCGCCTATAATATATAATATTTTAAGGTATGTCTTAATCTCATGTTTAACTGTTTAAGCATTCATAGCAAATTCTCTATCTTTATAAATCATTATTATTTTTTTCTTTTTTTTTAATTAAACAATACTTTTTTTTTTATTTTTACCGTTACTTTATCTTTACCCTTCACTCACAAATACTTTCAACAAATATATAAAAAAGTCTAAAGAATAAACAGTGTTTTTTTCAAATTTATTCATAAATAGTAATATTTTCTATCTTCTCAACTTACAGCCATCTAGAATTATACTCTAAAAATAAGAGGACACCCTATATAATTTAGATTTTTTTTAATAAAGAATCAGTTTTCATCTATAAAGCAATAAAGCAGAAGCAATATTTTCAACTTTTCTTAAAAAGGGGTGAAAAATAATTTATAATTTTATATTGAAATTTATAAATCGCACCGACTATGATTCCTTTAAAACGTGATATTAGCAGCTTATATAAACATCAATGTTTTACTTTGAATGTGAAAAATCAGGCATTGACTAAAAGAGGCCAATTTGCCTTCTATTAGTTGTCGATTTTGGACCAAATGTTACATGTTTGGTTGCAATATTGGATTTTTGTGCTTTATTGTTCTCGTAAAACAAAAATGTTTTCGTCTTTTTTTCTTGTCATGTCATTTAGGATAATGTGGCTTATGATTTTAGTTCAAGTCAAATATTCAAACTAAAAATCTTAAAAATCTTTTAAGAGCTAAAATAATTGACTAGAGCTTTCCAACAAGCTAAAAATCATCCAGTTCAAATGGAACTACATAAGCCGAGTGTTATGGGCGTTAACCTCACTCCACCTCAAATTTTGATGCCGGTTAAATCATTTTAGGCATGAATGTAGAGGGCGCTAGCCTCAAAGGACGCAAGCAAAGTAGACCCCCCCCCCCCCCACACACACACACACACTTACCATTTAACTTTTAACTTTTTAAAATCAATAAAAAAATACATCTCACATTGTTTTTGTTTTGTTTTAGTTTTTATTTATTTAAGTTAGGCATTATTTTGTTAGTAAAAACTCTCATGCTCATGACAGTGATGTGGCGATACTTTTTTGTTAAGTAACCCTCCATAACACTCAGTCCAAAGAGTCATGGTTAAAAATTATTTAACTATCAAGTAATAGGTTTGCGATCTTCTTGTAAAGAGCTTTGTAACAAGTTAAAAGTTGTTCAATGTGTAAAATAAATGAGATGTTGATACTTAAAAGTTAAAAGTTGTGTTTAAAATTAAAGTGATTTAAAATTTGATGGAAACTTGCCTTGCATATCAATAATAGAGTGAATAAACATTAAAAAGTAGTTTTATAAGTAAAAAAAGGAATTATGTTCTCATCAATTGTTAAGTGGAATAACTCTTGTAGCAATGCTACATGGTAGTATTACAATAAAGTGAATAAACATTAAAAAGTAGTTTTATAAGTAAAATAAAGAATTATGTTCTCATCAATTGTTAAGTGGAATTGCTCTTGCTGCAATGCTAAATGGTAGTATTACACCATTACTTATTTCCTCACCTTCCTAGCTAATAGTTTGACTCATTTTTTTTAACTATGTTTGACGATTTTTCTCGTTTTTATACACTTATATAAATTTCATGGAAAATTAATAGTATTTTTCATATATGACAATTTACTCTTAACAACTTTTTATAATTTTTGATTAGAAAAGTGAATGGTGGAAGAGATATAGTTTGTTTTTCAAAAGATCTTTTTATATTTTAAAACTGAGAAAGAGTTTGATGGACGGGCTGAGAATGCTCTGAAGTCTTAACATGTTATTTAACTTTTCAAAGTGATCAAACCTCCCGATAGTTTTATTTGAATGGCAATTCTTTTTTACTCTTTTGGACTCGAACCCAGGACCTTTGGGTGTTTAAGAGACTTTGTCTCTGCCAATAGTCCATTAACTCGGGATAAACCTCCCTATAGTTAGGGGTGAGCTTCATCCATAGGGGATTCATCATTCATTCGGGCTGGAGCTGAGTAACCCGAAAAAATGTTGATAATCAAAGACAAACTAAATTGCATTGAGAATAAAGATATGTAAATAGGTAGGGGTGGCAGTCTTGGACCCAAACTTTTTCAAATGGGTCAATTTGGGTTGTTTTAAAAATCATATGGGTTGGTTTGGGTCATAGATTTTAATAAGATGGGTCAAAATGGGTCACTTGATATTCCACATTCTTATTTTCGGGTCAAAATGGGTCGATATATTTAAAGAAATTGGTCGATGTGGGTTAGTGTCTTAAGAAAAAGTGACAAGCTCGGGTTGAAACGGGTTTTGGATCGGAACGAGTTCGGCTTAGGTTACGAGGCGACACGAGTTTTCGCACTGGACGGGTTGGGTTTCGGTTTCATTTTTTTCTTTTTAGTCGGTTTCGGAGCACTGGACAGGTTGGGTTTCGGGTTCTTTTGCTTGTTTTTGGTCGGTTTTCGAATTCGTTTTCGGCCTTTTGTTTCGTTGTGGTCTATTTTTTAGTTTCATTTCTGTTCGGTTTCAGTTTTTTAGTTTCGTTTTGATCGATTTTTTCGGTTTCGATCAATTCGGTTCAGTTTTGGTTTATGTTTCGCTTATGTCGACTTTCGGTTCAGTTTTTTTTTTTTTTTGAAGAACGAGGGCGGCGGCGGAAACATTTTAGCTTTTTTACATTTTTCGTTTTTTATTTATATTTTGAGTTATGATTTTTTAATTGATATTTTTGAATTTTTTTTGTAGGGGTTTTCATTAACAATAAAAACCCCTTCAAAAAAAATTCAAAAAAATCAATTAAAAAATCATAACTCAAAATATAAATCAAAAATGAAAAATGTAAAAAAGCTAAAACTTTTCCGCCTTTGCCCTCGTTCTACAAAAAAAAAAAAAAAACGATCCGATCCGTTTTGACCCGTTCCGACCTTGACCCATTCTGACCCAAACCTTTTGACCCTAACCCGTTCCGACCCGAACAAAAACAACCCTTTTTTTAGTTGACCCATTCCGACCCTAACCCGTTCCGACCCATGACCCGTTTCGACCCAACCCATTTGCCACCCCTATAAACAGGTTCAAACCAAGATTTTGTCCAACTAGAAACAAACCCGAATGCAAACAAGCCCAAATATAAGATTCAGTCCAAAAACTAAACCGAATTAGTCCGACCCACTAAACCCAAGACCGACTAAATCATAAGTGGTATGGTCGAATGGTCCTCGGGTTCTAAAATCAACTGAATTTGGTTTTGCTCCAAGCGGTTCGGTTTTGAGCCCATGATTATTATTTGCAAGTGTTCTATATATATATAAGTAACTTTGTTTAAGCCCATAACTATCCAATCGATTTACAGAAATACAGACGAAACTAAACATCTCTAACTCAAACCATATTTTAAGTGAGTAAATTACAAATTTATAAATTTAGTCTTTTATGTATATATCAACTTGTATGTTTGGTTCTTTATCTTCAAGAATTACACATAACGTCCTTGGTATAAGTGTTTTGTAAAAGTTAGGTCATTTACACCAACTAAAGTTAACTTTTATAGTTAACTAGGATAGTTCGGTTTTTTTACCCCTAAAAAACTATTTATGTAATTTTAAAACCATTGATCTTTTAGTTATTTAATTAATTTATTCATGTAGTTGCATAGTTGTTTAGGGTAAACACACTGCCCATGAAAATTTTAGTAAATAAAATATTTTATTAAAACTTAATAAAGAATGGATGCGGGATAAATACTCTCGTTTCCAGTCTCTTATTATTGTTATTGTATTGAGTATTGAAGTGAAGTAAAAAATTGGAAACTATCTCTTTTCTAACAAAGAAATAGAAAAAGCTTAGTCATTTTAGTATAAATAAAAATGAGAAATTAGAATAGAAAGAGAGTTCTTTTTCTTAATCTCATGAACAAGATCTAAGAATTCATTTAAATCAAATTATACGAGAAAGTTCTACTGATCTGGAAAGTTCTACTGATCTGGATGTAACTCAAAAATACAAGCATTTGTGGGTTCAATGCGAAAATTGTTATGGATTAAATTATAAGAAATTTTTAAAATCAAAAATGAATCTTTGTGAACAATGTGGATATCACTAAATGTCTAAATAAATAAATTATAAAAAAATATAAAACCCAATAAAAATGGCCCAGTTATATAAATAAGCAATGGTTTCATCACTCAATGAGCAATGGCCCATTTGAGTGTTCAGCCCGAATTCCCTTTTAAAGTCCAAATCAAAAATAACAAATATATGAGTTTGGATCAAATACAAATTAAATTAACGTGCTCTCTGCGAATCAAGTAATGTAATTATATATACTACATGATATAATTATAGTATAGTGTAATTACAACATATTGTAATTACATTATAATGTAGTTACATAACTACACTACTTGTATATATAATTGCACTAGTTGATTTACACAATTAACACGTTTTTTCAGTTTGTACGTACGTTAATTTTCTCAAAAATAACAAATATATAATGTGATGTTCCCAAAAATATAATGTGGTGTTCCCAAAAATAAATAATATTTAGCCGTTAAAAAAGTTTATATAAAAGTATATTCAAAAACATATTGTAAACCAATTAACTTAATAGATTTATACCCAAAGTTTTTAAACACAGTAAACTCTTGGCTAATAATATGAACTAGTGGGTTTTAATATCACGGCGTCATTTTCAAGTTTTCTCTTTCACTTGTTATAGCAAATCTGATATCATAACGAACTGAACTGATACTGGCCAAATTTTCAATACCAAATTTCCAGTAAGGGGTGCAAACGAGCCGAGCCCGAGCTCGACTAGGCTCAAGCTCGGCTCGTTTAACTTACACAAAGCTAGAGCTCGATCTCGGCTCGTTTCGAGCTCTATTTTCAAAGCTAGAGCTCGGCTCGTGAGTTAATTTTCAAGCTCGAGCTCGGCTCAGGCTCGGCTTGTTTACTATTTATCAATTATTTTTTATATAAATACAATTATTTTTATATATTTTTTTCTATGATAATTTTATGTATAAAATAATATATATTATTTTAATTATTTTTTTTATTTTTTTCATAACACTATATATATTATTAATTAATAATTATTAAATACATATTTTTTAAAATTATATAAATGGCGGGCTCGTTTAGGTTCGCGAGCGGGCTCGAGCTCAATAAGTGAAGCTCAGGCTCAAGCTCGTTTATTAAATGAGCTTATTTCTTTGCTCGAGCTCGGGCTTGGCTCGTTCGAGCTTTTTAACGAGCCGATCTCAAGTAGCTCGTGAGCAACTCAGCTCGTTTGCACCCCCTATTTCCAGTACCCGAAACTGGAGTTTTTCAAATACCTTATCTATACCTGAAAACTACCAAAAATACCCCAAAAAAGTACACCCCGTTAAAAAAAACCCAATTTATACCCGAAAATAAATGCATTCAAACTTTCTTTAAAAGATGCTTTATTTAAAAACCTTAAAGCTTAGAGAGTCAACCCGACCCTGGATGAGATGATTTGAAGTAAACTAAGATGGGTGTTGATGTGAACCCATTTTTAAGCTTTAGTTAGCCTTACTATGTTTTGAATGATAATATTTGCTAGGATTGTGAATTATGACATATCGGATTCTTTTAACGTCAATCTTGAATTGTTTCGAATTGATTTGTCATTGCTTAAAATAATTTGAAATATGTTTTGAATGCTAACATTTTTAGTTTCATCTTCTCTTTCTTTGAATCGATACCAAGGATTGTTATGGGCTTAAACAAAGTTTCCTAAATTTAAACTTTGGATTGCTTTGACTTTTGTAGAAGTTAAAAGTATAATAACTTTATGGTTAACTTTTGGAATGATACATTGTACTATTGTAGTAAATGTAACCATGTAGGGCTAATCATGGGCTCGAAGCTAAACCAGCCCAGGCGAATTCAGCTTATTTTAGAATCCAAGGCAGGGTCACTTATGAGTTGGGTGGCCTCGGGTTTATCGGGTCGGTTGTTTAAGTTAGTTTAGTGTTTAGACTGTTTGACTTGACTGAATCTTATATTGGGCTCTTTTACACATATGGGCTTAGAGGTGTAAAAAACCGGTTTGGAACCGGTTAACCGGAAACCGAACTGAAATGGGTTGTTTCTAAAACCGGTTTCAACCAAACCGGTTCCCAAACCGAACCAAACCGCCGGTTCGTATACTGGTTTGGGTATTTTATAATAAACCAATTTAAAACCGACCCGAACCGGTCCGAATCAGTTTACTTCTATGCTTAAACTGGTTTTTAATATGCAAAACCCAAACTGGCTCGGTTTGTAAAAAACCCGGTTTTGTACACCTCTACTTGGGCTTGTTTGAATTTGGATTTGTTTCTAGAAGTGTTGAACCAAATCTTGGTTTGTGCTTGTATGGGCTAACATATTTTTAGTTTTGACATTTGGGCTTCTGTGACAAATACATTTTCTTGGTTTGGGCTTGTTTTCATATTTTGTCATTTGCAAATTGCAAGTAGCATGTTGGGTTGTATGATACAAATGTAGAAATAAAATATATATGATAAGAGCATGAGGGAAAGACCTATTTAGAGGTGCACAAAAAACCCGAACCCGGAATCGGACCCGAAAAAAAACACGGAACCGGTTTTTTTAAACCCAGGTTTTTAATACCCGACCCTACCCGTAGGGTACGGATAGGGTATGACTTTCAATGTTGAAACCCGAACCCGTACCCGATATAAAGAAACCCGGTTCTAGTTATACCCGAAACCCGGTTCTAGTTATACCCGAAACCCGAGTTTTTTGCATACCCGAATAGGATTTTTTGCATACCCGAACTTGATTTTTTTGCATACTCGAATATTAGTGTTTGTGCACATGTGTTTGTGTGACACTTGGCAGTGGTTGTGTGGCTACCCACAGATCTATAGCCATTCTTCAACAGATCTTTTTTGAAGCACATATTTGATATAAATACTTATTTATAGCAACGCCTTTTGATATACCAAATAACAATTTAAAACACATAAAATATATGTTTTTTATATCATTGTTTTGTTGTTTACACATGTTTGACTGAGCTTTGAAGTTTGTATGCAAAAAAATGGAATAAAAAAAAAGCAGGCCCATTAGCAGAAGAACGCTGCAGAAAAATGGTTTTTTAATACCCGGAAATAGGGTATTCAAATACCCGGAAAATGGGTTTTTTCAATACCCGGAAATAGGGTATTCAAATACCCGGGTATTGAAGACCCGGTTCAATACCCGACCCGGACCCGGTACATAGGGTATGTTTTTTCAAGCCAATACCCGGACCCGAACCCTACCCGGGTATTACTAATACCCGATGATACCCGAACCCGGGTTTTTTTAATACCCGATTTATGCACCTCTAGACCTATTTATGAAACAAAACCTGATGCTAAATAAGAAAGGAAAAAAAAAACATAGAGCATGAGGGATAAAAATATAAAATACATATGATATTTGTACCGAGACCAATTCCACCAACAAAGCAAATGCAATTTTGATAAAATCATCAAGCCCGCTTGATGATATGTATTAACCTAATTTGTTGTGTTTAAAACAAAACTCACATCATGGTGTCCTATTCAATCTTAATATCACCTGTGGCGTACATACTCCTTTTGGAGTTTTGGTTTTAAAAGTAAACAGGTAATATCCCAATCACAATCCAAGAATGGAATTACTGCTCAAATTTATAGTCATTGGAAAAGTAACAACTGTGTACTTATGATTCTCTGCAAAGGTCATACGTTCTGTAAGCTAAAATAAAAGACCTTCTTTTGAAGGTATATTTATATTCAATATATAATTATATATCTGTATACGAATTTCTTGAAGGGTAAACTTTAGTATACCAGGCTTAAATATAGTTATAGATTTCGTAGTATAAATATATAATACATTCACCCACTAAATTAATCTTACATAGGCTTGCTGTCCTTTATTTTCAGCGCGTTCAAGTGAAAATTCAAGTGTTTGTTTAATTAGCTTATACGGTTGTGCTTAACCTTCATAAAATTAAGTTTTTAATACTTTTGCAAAAACGAAAAGGGTTAAACTCAACGTAACTACATGGATAATTCAAAAAGAAGTTAATACATTGTATATATCATAGTAATGACCAGATAGCATAGAATTTTACCTTGTAGCGATGGCATGCCATCGTTATATAGGTTTCAAAACTTTTACGTGGTCAAATTTTATATCGATGACTTGCCGTTGCTATAAGTTAAATTACCTTTTTTTTATTATTTAATATTTATTTATAAATTACTTGTCGACGTTACATGGCATGACTTTCAATGAGTTTGACACGGCCCAAATTAGTATATGTGTCGTGAAAACTCACTAATCTCAACCCCCCCCCCCCCCCCCCCACACACACACACAAAATCAAGTGTTTTAATAGTTACCTATAAAATAGAAAAGATATAAGGAAAACAAAAATGAAAAAGAAGAAGAATTAAGATGACTATGTACACATCATAGAGATCACGTCAATCTTAATGCATCCTGTAACCTTGGTTGTCTCAAAACGTACAAGAGGTTCTTTTGATTTGAAAACCAACACAGGTAATATCTATTATCATATTCTAATTATGGAAACTGCATTGTTTTAAATATTTTTTTGACTTTATTGTCTTTGAAAAATCAAGTTTTAAAACAAAACAAATAATTTATGACAGGTATTTTTAATTTTTATAACTAAAAAGGCACGTGACACGATATTTTCTAAATCATGATTCATGACACTTGGAGCCACTAAGAACGTTCGCCATAAGCGTGAAAGTGTGTGGCAAAAGGGTGGTGTTGGGTGGGAACATCGCAGAGGGGCGCGGTATAAGGGAGGAGGTAAGAATGGGGGTGGTATGCTAAAGGCCGACGGTAAAGGAGGAGAGTGGTAGGCCATGTGTTTTTCTCCCTCTCTCTCTCTCTTTCTCTCTCTCTCTCTCACACACACAAACACATACATACATGCATACATACATAAAACATGGTAAAAGGGCATTAAATCACAGCGGGACGTTATGAAGAGGGCAACAAAGCTACGTGACGGTGATGTGACACTAGGAACGGACTTTAAAGCTCACTCCATAATGAACAGCCTAAGGCAAAAAAATACCAATAAAAAATATCATCATAATTTCAAATCCACCCGAACTTATGATAATGATAGAAGTAAACTTATGGCAAGATCAATTACATATAAGATAAATAGACTATTGTTAAAAGGTAATGCACTTATATGACTATTTGGCAAACAAGCATAATAATCATACACTAGTCAACCAAAATCACGCAATTAAGAGATCTATGATCATAAAGCTATGCTAATTATGTTTTTAGAAATAAGATTATATTTTAATCAAGATAATTGTTAAGCACTTGTTAGGAAAGATAAAAATGAAGCACGTAATAGTTGTCTCCAAGTGGCCTTCAAGTCTAATGTCATTAAAATGATGGTTGAGACTTGAGATTTTATGATCTTAAGTTCGAAACCAGATTCAAGATGGTTTTCCCACAACACTGATGGGTTTTTATCTTGATGGTGTTCTTGAAGAGTCAGGTCTATAGTGAAAAAATCAGTATAGATGATTGATATCTCTTTTAAGAAGACTTACAGTTTAGGACGTTGTTAAGAAAATATTCACGTACAGTTGTTTAATTAAACGAAGTTATGCATTTTCTTGATCTGTGACTTGCGCAAATTATAGTTTCCTAACCAAAATATCATGTCAGCAAAGACTAATTAAGATAGTTCATGACATAACAATATCGCAATAAAAGTTTCATAATTTAACAATATCACAACAATTACCATGCTTTTCCCGAGATAAAAGGACGCAGTTCAAATCTTTAATGTATATATAAACTAGTTTTTAACCTGGCGCGTTGCGTTGGACAGGTCGTTAAATCTCGGGCAGTGGTACAACCCAAGCGTTGAGCCAGTAAGTTGGCGCGAATTCGGTGACGCGCATAATCTTATCGGAATTAGAACCAAATATAAAACAAAAAATTATAAAGAAATGAGATGAACCAATGGGGTGACATCAGTCGGTAAAACTCGAGCGTTGGTAAAACCAGACCATTGTTGATCCCGGGCGTTGAGGCAATGAGTCTGCGGGATTAAAACAAAAACATTGGCGTTACGATGACTCGATGCGAATTCTATCGATATCAGTTATGTTCATTACATGTACGATAACTAAACCTAAAAATAATTTTGTCATATTTAAGGAAATAAACAAATAAAACATAATTAAAAAAACATAATACAACAATCAATACATAGATTGATACAAAGAATAAGAAAAAAAAAAAGAAAAAAAGTGCTACAATGGAGACTTAAACTTAAGCCAATTAGTATATTAAGAATTAGGAAGAATTTCAACCATCAAACCAACTCATTTATTTGAGTAAATTTTGAAAATAATCATATAAATAGTCAAAGTTATAACCTTAAAAAAAATTTGTGATATCAAAGTTCTCAATTATACTAATTTAAATTCCAGGTAAAAAGCAACAAACATATACAAAGCATACAAATTCATAAGTTGTTCTAACTTAACATGATTCAACGTTCATAAATATTCCCGTTATCAAAAATCGAAACTTGCATATTCATCAAGATATAATCATATATAAAATCCTACGACATTAACTTAATTCATGCCAAATCTCAATCCCGCCAAAATGAGCGTGAAGACAATAGCTACTTCAGTAGTCACATGAAGGAATGAGCAAGGCGGGAACAATCCCGCCAAAATGAGCCAGTCCGTATGATTCTGAAAGATCTTTTGTACTATACCTACCAAGGTATGGATAGGACAGACAATCTGACCAGAACAGCCCATGAGCCAATCACAGGGTGACAGCTCACCGACAACAGTACGAGGAGGAGCACCCTCTAGTACTGTTTGTCACTATTAGCCGCTGCCTACTCACCAACCCTTACTGCGGGGCGTGCGCAGCCTACAGTTGGTGGAATAGTGTTACTGTTGGCCGTAACCTACTCACCAACCAGCATGGCCTGCGTATAATCCACAGTTGGTGGGACGTGCATAATCTACAGTTGGTGGAATAGTGCAGCCGACTTTGTTACTGTTGGCCGTAACCTATCCACCAACCAGTATGGCCTGTGCATAGTCCACTGTTGGTAGAACAGGAATACTATTCAGCCGGCTGTACCTTCTAGGAAACCTACCTTCGGCTATAAATACTCCAACATCTTGGAATGGTAAGATCATCTGCTATCCTGTTATCTAGCAATCTCTTAATATACACTTATATTCAGAGCAATCTAGTCTGATTCTCACGCCGGAGGGTGGTCACAAGGAGGAACCCCCCCCCTTCTCAGTGACGAGCTTACGGTGTTTGTTTTGCAGGTCCCCTGAAGAACAACCGTCTCTGTTGGACCTCATTCTCGTGGGAAACATTACTTAACCCCCAGATTATCTATAATCTGTCCGGGGTTCACTTAGTGTTTCTTCAATATCGCAATAAAAGTTAAAGCTTTATATCTCTAAACAGATGATAATAGAGGTTTAATCAACTCATGATGAGTATAAGAACATCAGAAAGTTCAAAGCCAACAAATTATTTAACTATTAAAGACCAAGATTTCCAAACAAAAATGTAGGCTAGATGATTAGGTTGTTGCAAATCCCTTACTTTGTTGACCAGTTGCCTTCCAACAAGCTCCCAAATGGCAGAACTTGCAAATTCCCGATAGTAAGTGGTTTTCTCTCCAAAAGTTTGTCCCAAACAAAGAACACTGTTGAAATAAGCTAGTTTTTATATATAACTTCATTTGCATCTCTGTTCTTATTGCAATCATCAATCCAATCACAGCTACACACTCTCGGTTTATCTTACATTTGTTACAATGTTAAATATTAGAACTTTGCTTTAATATACCTCTAACTTCTGCGTCACTTGCATGATTTGTTATTTCCACAATTAATTTAACGTTACACTAGAATATATGCGCGATAAACATGATCAACACTGAACGTTTTTAATTTTGTATACACAAACGTCCTATACGATTATAAGTTGAACACGTTTATTTATACATGTCTTGTTTGTACACGTACGCATGCATTTATATAAATTTGTTATAATTTAGTCAAACACCTTTTTTTAGTCAACTTTAGTCAAACACATAGATGATGAAAATCTAACATATGATGGAAGAGAAACACAACTTGATGCATACATATATAGTACTCGGCAAACACCACCAAACCTGATATTCATTGCAGAAAACACAAACAAGCCCTATAGAAATAGGGTTTACAAACAACTACTGGAAATTAAGCCCTAAAACATGAGAACGAAGACGAAGACACGCACGTGGAGTATGCGGCATCCCCCTCTACTCCTTTATCAATTATCACGCACACAAACTAAAACATAACATGCAACAAATTAATCCTAGAGCTACTTAGGTCAGGTGGCTGGCTTGCGGTGGACACATGGATCATGGCGATGGCGGGTATGGTATACCGTGAGGGATGGATTGGATTGCGTTCAGAACTCGTATGATTTGCACGTCATCATCGGTCATGTCCTGGAGCCTGGCCAGGTTTGGTTGACCCATCTCCACCCTTGTCTTGTGGAACTCCCTTCTGCGGTCCTCGAGCTCGTAAAATTTCCCAAGCACATCGTCCAGGTTTTCTAGAATTCCATTACCCCTCCATTGGTTAAAGAACTCTTCGAAGGACGGAACACCATGGTACATGACATTCTTTCCACCTTCCCGGACGAAGATCTCAATGTCTCTCCTTCAATTGGAACCTGGTCCCCCATACTGCCACTGGAGTTTGTAGACCTGTCGTCATCGGTGATAACTGACTCAGGTGAACCGGGATCTATGAGATGAAGGAGAGAGATGTGAATTAAGAAAAATGGAAGAACAAGAAGAAGAAGAAAAAGATGTTGGGGTGGTTTTGTGGAAGGATGTAAGGGTTTTATAGAGGTATAAGATAGTGTACGTGTGTACTATTCTCCATGCCTATCATGTGTACGTATGTATATGTATATTTCAATATCATTTTTCTAGCTACATATTTGATTGGTTAGTGTTTGTGAGGGAAAACACACGGTTGTTAATTTATTATGTTTAAAATATATATATTTCAATATCACTTTTTTCCCTTTTTATTCTTATTTTTGTAAAATAATACCTAGCTAGGTTAAGAGAAAAATAGACAGATGGAATTTATGCATTTGTTTTAAGCATTCTGAATTGATAAAATTTATCATTTTGTATTTTCAGAGTAATTGACATTTACGGAATAAAGTATTGTAACGTATTAAACATTTAAACTAATGGTTGTCGATGATTCCATTTTTCTGTTATTAATAAAAATAGAGTGTATTATATGAAAGTGTGGAGTTGGGGATGCATGAAGGATTGATCCACTTCATTATTCATATTAATATACATGATAGATAACATATATTGACAAACCAGAAGAGACATTACATATTACATAGGTTTATTGAATTTTAATAGTCCCTATTTAATGGTATTGGCCGATAATAATCTCTTTCATTTTATCACCACCAGCGATCCCGAATTTAAAAAAGTTGGCCCCCAATGGTCCCCCGTTAAAAAGGACTTAACGTCGTTATACTTTTTTCCGAATTTGAAGCTAATGTTTTAGGGCTTTTGATCGGAACGAGAATACGAGTCAACTAATGTAAAAGTTAGTTCGAAACGACGCTCCAAAACAACGAGATAATGCTTCAATTCCGGTCTTTGAACTTACAATTAACAAAAATCAAGTCGTTTGGATTAGTATTTTGAGCTAAGTTTTACACTACTCGACTCGTATCCTTATTTCGATCAAAAACCCTAAAACATTAGTTTGAAATTCTGTAAAAAGTATAACACCGTTAAGTCCTTTTTAACGGGGGACCATTGGGGGCCAACGTTTTTAGATTCGGGACCGCTGATTGGCGATAAAATGAATAGGGATTATTATCGGCCAATACCATTAAATAGGGATTATTCAAATCCAATAAACCTATTACATATTACAATTAAAAGGTAACTAAATACATGATAGAAGATGAAAAACAACCATGAAATGTATAACATATTTTTTAGCCTTTTATTCTTGATTGCCAACTTACTTTTACTAGCTCAAGATCCGAGTTCATCTTAGCTATTTTTATTGCATTTTCTTTATGTGCATCGATTTTTCTTTTTTAAAAGTTCGGGTATGATAAAAGTAGCTATTTAAAACATCGGAGGATCAAGCCAAATAACAATCACACAACTTCGTACCTCGTAATATAACATCAATTGAACTTGTAAATGAATGACGGTTGACGAATCCGTGGACAAAATAATATATCGTAATTCATTGAATTTGAAGATGAACATAGGGTTTAAAGGATCAATGAGCGTGAGAAGGGGGTTGATATGTTCATTTAAGGGTTAAAGATGATCTTTTAATTGTAATATGTAATGTTTCTCTTGATTTGTCTGTTTATCCAAAACTAATCAAAGTATCTAGTTGCAATAAATTCAAAAAAAAGATACTAAAGTTGCGTAATTGAACAGACCACTGGTATAAAAATGACACTTAGCTAAAAGAGAAAATAAATAAGATAACCGAAATTACTAATTTTCCCCTGACTTAACGGACAAAATAGAAGGGGTTAGAAAAAAGTACTAAAATTGCAAGTTTTAGAAAAGTAAGGTAGCCATATGCAATAAATTCAAAACTGGTACTAAAGTTGCATAATTGGACAAACCACAGGTACTAAAATGGCATTTACCTCAAAATTTAATTAATTAAAGAACGATTGAATAACTTAATATCAATAACACTTTTCACCGATTCTCTAAAGTTCGCTACCCTACTTGCCCTAGCTAGCTAAGTTTGGACACTCTTTCAATAACTATACTTCGTTTGACCCTTCGACATTGATCAAATCTGCCGGGGATTTGTCATGTACATGGGTTCCAACCTCATCACTTGGATTGTACGAAAACAGAAGACAGTTTCCTGATCATTTATAGAAGTTGAATACAAAGCTCTAGCAGATATTACATGTGGGTTGCATGCGTACCAACCCTGATTACGCGTTTGATGTTGACGACCATTATGGGTTTGTGCGTACTGGTGTAGGGTTACTACTCTACAAAGTTACATATTTTTTAACCCGTATATTTCAAAATGAGCTTCGGTGACGATGAAATACCGATATGCATTCCACGTATACTCACACAACAAATCCAACTTTTGATTTCTAATGATGTGAAAGATCTCGCCATATTGTTTTTTGAGCTTGGCCATGAAGCAGAGCCGAGTTCTTCCCAACGAAACAAGAAACACAAAGATATGGGTCTACTTTGCTCCAAGCCCGATGTCTGATAAGTGTTTCTTTAGACGATAGTTCAGGATTAGCCTACGTCTATTTAATCGTATGCATGCATATCAAAAGCAGGTAAATCTATGTATTCCTTCAATATTGAATTGATCATATTTCTATACCATAATCTATGGTAGCCTTCAAGTACTTGATTACTTGTTTTGTAACACTTGTATATGAAGAAACACGGATCCAAACCGTATCAGGGTTAGATCTATATTTCCACCGGGTAAGGATTAACGAATGAGTTGAGATTAATATGATCCAAGAGTGAAGCTAGATCCAGATTAGTACCCTGGAAAACAAACCGCCGTGCGCTCGTTACGGGAAGGACAAGATGGGGGGTCTTCCTGTAACCATCCTCCGGCATAAGAATAAGTACCGTTCTTTAAGAGAGAGAAAGCACTTAAGTGATTGATGTAATATGGGAGTCGTCAATGAATACCTCATGATGATTGAGAAAGTATTTATAGCCGAGGGTGAGGGAATATAATTGGTAGAGTTGTCAATTGTCACTATCAGAAGATTATTCCTTTCACCTAAATGGACATGTGGCTTAATTTGATAGGAGGTGACAGCTAGCCATTTGCTAGGTTGTTAGGGGACATCTAGCTGGCTTCTCCCGATTGGCTGTGCCATCACGTGCTCTTTCATGAAGGATGTATATGCCACTATCAGGGAATATTTTGACGAACTTCTAGAAGATGTTACAACTGTTCTTACTTTAAAGGTGTGAAGTTATTCTTCCTTTCTGTTCTTCCGTCTGCGGGTCTCTTCCGCGGTCCTTATGTTCTTTGTCTTGCGCACGACTTCCGCTGCATCTGGAAGAATGCTTAGACCTTTTATTTCTTAGCGGGTGGCTCCCGCAGGTATTATGGGTGGCCTGCGGGATCTTCCTGGTTTCTGGGTGATTTTACTACCCTACCTTTATACTCTATATACTCTATAGTGCATAAGTTGATGACATTTCAATCAACCTTATTTATATATATTGTTATCATATTTGTCTTAAGTAGTCCTAACTTTTCGACAAATGATTTCATCATGTTAGTTGACATAGTCTTGGAACTATTGTCGTATACTAAGACAAGTTTTAAACATGTATATGTCTTGTGCTTGTACTATGAAAACTTAATATATGTATATCCTCGTTTGATTGGTTACACATGAAGATAATCATATCATTCGATCATTTGGTGAACCAAGAATTAATTAACAAATATTCACAACCCTATCAAACTTTATAAATCAGGTTTTATTGAAAATCAAATGTCAATATATTCAAGACCATTTTCCCTGGGCAAAGTGTTATAAGTAACTACCCTACTTTTTTTTTTATGGTGTAACTTTTATTGCTTAGTAAATGCCTATTTCCCAGCTGATAACTAAAAGTTTAGACAATTATGTAAAATATCACATGCTCGTCTGTAATAAACAGGTGCCAACGGCAAGAAAACTACAATAAATTAATGCATCAATATTAATGCCACAAAAGGCTCCATTTTAGGGAGTTTATTGGACCTTGGTCAAACATAAATCTGTAAGTCTGTAACCATCGATCTTTATTCGAAAAGTATATAGGTATGACGATGACATTTCTAACAATGTAAAATGGGTATGACGACGACATTTCTAACAATGTAAAATGGGTGTTATTTATCTCATTTAATTAAAACTAAATAGTTTAAGATATATCAAAATTACTTAATCATGATTATCACAGTGGATAGTATTTTATAAACATATGCACACTCACAAATTACAATAACATACTTAACGTAAACACTTGCATAATTACATTTTATTTTATTATAAAGTAAACAATAATAATTCGGTAAAAAGAAATCATGCAAAATATGTTATGACGTTTGTAATTTATGGATTTTGGTAACATGTTGCACTAATACAAAAAATAGGCTATTGCCACCGTTTTTATGGCCGAAAAAATCTTTTCGAATGATGCAGTCGCAAACAGAACTAGTTGCAGAAGTGGTTGCAGATGCTGCCACCGTTTTTATGGCCGAAAAATCTGGTCGCAAAGAAATAGATGGTCGGAATTCGGTTGCAAATCGGCAACAGCGACGTGTGTTTTTGTCATCTCAACTCACATTTATGTATTACTTCGTAACTTGATTCATATTGCGAAATTCGATACGAGTTAAGATTCTGCAACCCGGCATGAGCCGAATTCGTATAGCCAAAAATGATTTTTGCAACTCTGCATGAGACAGTCCTTATAGCCGGAAATTGCATGAAGGCTTTGTTTTTTTGGCGGGAATGGTACATCCTATTCTGGGTAGGGCAATAAAATAAAAGCTGATCCACTAATTATATAATATATTGTTCCCGGTGAGTTTAACTGCTACCAGGTTACATATCAGCCATTGGATCTATCTGAGATTTAATCTCAACCGTTTAAAGTAAGTGAAAAGTTTCAAGAAGAAGCAGTTCAGGGCGGTTCCTCATCACTTCTTTCTCCTTCTTTTTCTCTCCAATTTCAGTGTTCGTGCCTCATCAATTGCTTCAAATATACCCCAAACAAACGGGATGATCTAAGTGGGCAGCCAAAAACCTAAATTACTTTCTCCTCTTCTCTGTAAATTACAAAATCTCATACAATTTCTGGGGAATTGTATTCGAGTCTCATGTTCGTTCATAGCCGTAGAGATTGTGTGTTAATTTGGATAAATTGATTCCAATTGTTAATTCAATGTTGTTACTCAAACAGGTGGAAAGAAACCATCCACAACTTCTTAATCTTCTACATAAACGGGGTGCCAGAGTTGCAAACATGCATACGAAGGTATTAAATTTTACTTATCACAAACTTGATGACGCATGCAAAATATAAAAAGATTTATCTACCAAGTTCCTTAATTATTAAACACACAAACTTCTTTGGCACGATCAATAATTTTTTCTAACCTCACCTTCCAGTCTTTATTTTTATGGCCAGTTACAAATGTACAATAGTCTTGACAGCTAACAAATGAGTTGGTTTTTTCTATCTTATTGTTTAATAGGCGAGACGATAGTTCCGTCCATGACTCATCAGTCATCATCCCATACAAACATGGCTGAGAGGTTAGCGCGCATGTTAATGATGGCAGTGAGTTCTTTTTTTACTTGTGATCTTTCATGAAATTTAATAATGGGTTTATGTTTGATGTAATTTAATTGTTGATCTGCAGGATGTTGATGTGTGAATATGGGATTTGTAGTTGAAGAGTTGAATGTATGGATGGACCCGAAGATCAAGTTAATAACACACACTTATTTTCATCAATATATATTAATCAGTTTGACCCAATCTTTGTGTTCTTAACCTCTATTTGATATATTTTTTTTATTTTGCAGATTTCTCCTGAATGGACAGAACAACCAGATTCAGGAATTCAGGTAAAATCTCCTTCCAATCCATTTAAGATCAAATGTTGATTAAGCTAGGGTTTTGAAATTAGTGTTCGTTGTGTGTTAGCTTACTTTAAATGTTTATTTTGATGTGCTAATTATGGTTTTTTGTTTTTGGCGGGATATCTGACGTTTTTCTTTGATAAATAAAATTGCAGTTGATTGTTTGCATGGCTATGGTTCCATTATACATGTGTTTCACTCACTTAAATGATTTTGGCACCTGATGCTTGAAAACATGCCTCTGAACCTAGACTTATTTTATGATGATTTGACATTAATTTTGGCTTAAAACTACTTGCAATGATCTATAAAGTATCATAGTGTAGAGTAATTTGTTGTTTTTCATCAAAATAGTCAAATAGATTTACGCTCTTGTATATTTATTTCGTAATTATGGTGTTAGAAGCTGATTAAATCAATGGATTTCGACACCACTAGCAAAACCCTTTTAGATCATATAATGTGTTCTGATTAAAAGTGCTTACGGTATTCAATTGTTCGATAATGTACGTGAAAGTGAAGCTGCAAGATGTTCGTTACACGAGTATGCTGAGACTAGTGGCTATCACTTTTTAATTATGCTCCACCGAAATCTATTAATTCAACTTTACCACCCTCGAACCGGTTAAGGTTAGCAATCAACTAATCATTCACCTAATTGTATGCATTAACGGGTAAAAAAAGTTTTTCTTTTATCGGGTCAAATTTAACCCAATATTTTGGTCATTTTTTGTCATTAAAAATGGTCTTTATAATCTGGTCAAACTTAACCCATTAACAAGTTTTTTTTGGTCTCACTATCAGTTCAATTTTGTTTACTTGGTCAAAAAATGATTTTTATAATTTGTTCCAAGTTTAATCCAATAATTGATAAATTCTTTTGTTTCATGTATAGGTGATGGACTCGCCTTTAAGATTATTAATGTCCAATCATCAAGTGAAATCCGATCATTGGAGGAGATTACAATCATGAAGAAACAGAGTACTTTGGTGACAAAAAGAGAATATTAAGCAATCATCAAGTGTAATCAAATCATTGGGGAAAAATTTGAAGTTGAACAAATAATGTTTTTTTTTCTTTTTTTTCAAAATGCAAAGATAGTTATGACATTATACGTTAAACAACCCGTCCACCGGACGGCTATAAAACTAGTTAATATCAGTTCCAAAACAAAATATAAAAATAAAGCTTCTGAATCTATTAAAAAATAATTTAAAAAAAACTGTTAAATTAAAGACTTGAACCGATCATTGCATAAAAGATAAGCTATTATATTTTCTTACCATAAAACTACATAAAATAAGGTATTTTGACATCAATATATATAAAAAAAAAACAACATTAATGACCCTAAGTTGTGCGAGAGCAAGACTAAATTAAAAAGTTTTTCTAATTAGACAACAATATATTTTTCTTGTTGCTAGCTCGCTTGTTTTTTGTATTAATGTAAACATTACTTCTATCGCGACACCGTCTCCTTACTTGAAATTCTACCCTTGAAATTCTACCCTTTAACAAAACAGCCCTCCTAGCTAGTATTCAAAATTGATGTAACTTTCCTATCCACAAATCACTCCATAAATAGTAACACTACAAAACACCAAGCAACTAACATAATATGCAGCATGTAAATATATACTTTCAACATGATTCACTGTTGTTGTGCACAATATGTCGAAAACCGACACTTAAAAAGAAGGTTTTGTTTGATAAAAAAACATGTTATATAACCAAGCGTTACTTTAATATATTTCGGTAAACTACAATAATGTTAAAAGGATTCCACTAGTATTAATTTCTCAACAAAATATGGGATAAGAAATTTAAACCCATTTCTTGTATTAGTTATTTTTGTCACTTATGTATTGATCTTTTTTAACTGATTGATACGTGTCGCACTTAGAGCCTCCACAATGGCAAATGTATACAAATCGTCACATCATATTTAAAATTTTTCTTAAAAACTCTCATTTTATTATTGTACAATAACAAACCTTCACAAACCCTATTAAAAATATAAAATGTATATATATAACAAATATTAATGTATTTGTGAGAGTGATATGACACCATGCCTCACCACTCCCGCCCGTCTCCACGTTTAAAGCCCCTACCCTACCACAAACTTGAGCTCACAAACTTCCCCCATAACGCACTTGTTTGTCACCCCCCTTGTTTGCTTGCATATTGGCCGGATGGGCATTCACAAATCTTATGTCGTGGATACTCTTAATTAGTTATGTTGAACCCAATCATGTCTTTTGATTTTCCTTTTTCTTTTTATTTTTTTTCCAAAAAACTAACTTTATAAAAACTCCTAGAAAAATGGGCATGAATAGAACAAAGGGAAAATTCCCAAAATAGCTCTTTTAGAAAGAGAAGTCCCATTTTAGCCATTTTTTCCTCAAAACATTTTATAATTTGGATTTGCAAGACGCTTTGGGAAAAGATAAAAATAAAGAGGGAGCAGACCAAATTTTGAAAGAAAGTTGCGTAAAAGACGAGATTTAGGGAGATAATGCTGTGCAAGTCCAAATTATTTTGTAATCTTTGAGCAAAAGTCCATATTTTTCCAAATCTTTTTTATTCAAAAAACCGTCTTGAGAAACTGTTTTTTTATGTTTTCCTACCTTTCCCGTCCATATTTTCAAATTCTTAAAAAATATATATTTTTTACAATTATACCCCCACCACCACCTTAAACCACCACTACCTTGAACCACCACCATCACGTCGGCCCCACCCCATCAACAACATCTATCTCATCGGAATTTGTAAAATCTTGATTTTCAGGCACCGGCGAAGCGCCAGATCGGCACCACACGGTGTAGAATTTGTAAATGGTGTAAACAAAGGTGGCGATGAGGAAGATTAAAGAGATCTTAAGAGGGAGAGAGAGTAATAAGTTGTGGTGGTCCGGCAGTGGTATGGCGTCATGTGAGATCACCGGCGCCGGCATGGGCGACGGAGAAGTGGGTTCGTACGGGCGGCAGAAATTAGGGCAGTAGAGATTGCAATCGTTGGAGCATAAGCCAATCTGTATGTACAATTTAATTCCGATCACTATCATTCAATCTTCACCAAATAATTAATTTTATTATTTATTATTAACATCATCTCCATCTGATCTAGAACTCCCACTAGCTTCCCCTCTATCCCCATCCAAACTTCCCAAATTAGTGTCCAGGGGTGTTTCGAGTTGGTGGTTTCCGGAAACCCATGGGTGTCCACCGGTGCTTCATGATGGTGGTGGCCGTCGAAGGAGATGGGTCGCGGCTGCCGGGAGGCAGTGAGCAGCTCCGGAAATAATGCCTCACTGAGAAGACGCCGGAGCTCAGTGAGCAGCAGCAGTTGCGGCGGCTCCGGCGAGGCTTTGGACGGTAGACGGTGGTGGTGATGTGGCGGCTCCGGCTCCGGCGAGGCAGAGTGAGCAGCAGTAGCTGCGGCGGCTCCGGTGGACGGGTGGTAGTGACGGTGGTGGTGATGGGGTGGGGCCAACGACGTCGGTGATGGTGGTTCAAGGTGGTGATGGTGGTTCAGGGGTATAATTGTAAAAAATATAATTTTCCAAGAATTTAAAATTTTGGACGGGAAATGCAGGAAACATTAAAAAACAGTCTCTCAAGACGGGTTTTTTTTAGTAAAAAAGTTTTTGAAAAATTTGAACTTTTGCTCCAAGATTACAAATAATTTGGACTTTACCGACATTATTTACCTAAATCTCGTCTTTTACCTGACTTTCTTTCGAAATCTCGTCTTTATTTTTATCTTTTTCCAATTCGTCTTGGCAGTCCAAATTATAAAAGATTTTGAGGAAAAATGGTTATTTTGGGACTTCTCTCTCTAAAAAATGCTATTTTGGAAACCACAGTTACAACATAATTACACTAAATTAAACATACCCAAATCTTTCCATGAAATAGATTTATACTTCGACATTAAATTACTGGTAAAATGTCATATTAAATTCATACACAATTAATAATGTGCATATATAGATGTGATATATAATTAAGAATTTATGGTAGTATATTCTTCTTAATGAGAACATATAATTAAATGTCACACCCTAAAACCGAATTTGAGTTTATTGAAATTACATAACTTTTTTTAAAGTCGATGTACCGATGTTTGAATACTTAACTTCCAATTGTTAACTTCAATGTCTTGCCATTGGGCCCAACCCCCACCCGCTGGAATTACACAACTAACCATGGTGAAAATCATAAAAAGTAAATATGAAAGTAAAGTTGTATCTCTACTAAACCAACCGCCATATATATGGGTGGGTCATGGAGAACTTCAAAAAAGTTAAAAAGAACTCTAATTGTACTTATTCTGTTGAAACCAGCTTGTCAAACCCTAAGTAAAAGCCCTAAACCCCAACCCTTTAGCTAAACACTAAACCCTATTTCTAAATCTTAAAGTTAAACCCAAACACCAAACACCAAACACTCTAAGGTTGTTTAGCAATCTTGTGTTGAACCATCAACAGACCTGGTTTTGATTAAGAGGTTGCACTCTTAATAATTCAACATGACTCTAAATGAACCAAACACTTTATACCTTTTTAACTAGTTCTGGGATAGCTTCTTAATAAAATCATTAACCTAAATCATTTCAATTATCCTTTTGATGGTAGGTACCCTTTTCTATTTGAAGGTTATTAATTTGGTTGGTGAACTTCCCAGAAGCTGTTTTATAATATAATATGAGGCAAAAACCATACAATTTCATAAGCATGCATATTAAACAAGCAAGTAACGAAATATGTAAAAATATCGATGAGACCTTTTTTTATTTAACATAAAGTCTAAATAGTAAGGGGATGCATGATTATACTTATTGAGGCTACTGCGGCTATGAAGCAATAATAAACGCAAATCAATCATGAGGCGTAATTCATACAAGCAAGTACTAGCACACAAGTGCATGATGTGAATTGTAGTTTGAAGCAATTAGGCTAAATAAAACTAAGTGCTTTGCTAGGATATATATGCTACCCTCAAAATATTTAAAAGAGTTAACGAGGGGGGGGGGGTGAGAAACTCACTTGTTAAGTAGCGGGAAAAGAGAAAAGAAGCGAAGATGTCTTAAGTGAGTGAACCGACAAGGTTCGGTTTGACGATCGACCCTAGATAAATAAATAACTAGGATCAAAATGAGGTTGAGGAAAAACAAGAAAAGATGGTTGTCATGTTCAATTTATATGTTCTTGAACGAATGTTTAAAAATAATTTTATTCTATTTTTATAAGTTGAATGAAAAGAGATTAGTTACTTGATTTTTAGTTAAATCTATTTTAGTTTTTAGAAGAAATATAGGTTATAATATTTATTAGTTAATTTAAGAAAATAAGTTAAACGAGTGGTTTGTTTTTGGTCGGACATGAACATGGTTTTGAGTCTGGTTTACGCCTAACATGTTTGAAATGACAAAATGAAGTAATGCGTTACAGAGGTTTAGTTTAGTTTATTAGTTTTGTAAAAGTTAGTTTTTAACATAAAACTTTTATAACCAACATTAGACGAGCCGACAAGCGATAGTGAATAACCATGGTTGTCAAGGTTTAGGGTGACAACATGCTGATGATCACATGGCATGTTGTACAGAAAATAATATAACTTTACCCAAGGATGAAATAATCAAGAGATAAAGAAGAACTTGATCGGTTTGACTTTCTTGGTCAAACTTAGACTTTAGCACAAACTGGGAAGCAAGACAATAATTGAGAGAGTAAAATATTGTGGTAAACAATTTTCAGAAGCTTAGAGGAGTTTTTATAGGAAGAATTTCGTTAATAACAAGGTTGAAGTGTGTAAATGCATGAGCTAGTCAAAATGCTAGTCTTAAGCAATATTAATGAGTTTTGACCCAATTAATGCAAAAGGATGCTAATCAACATCTAGATATAGGTCTAGGTTCATCAAAGACTTCCAAAACGAATTAAAAGGCTGAAAATCGGAGAGGAGAAGTTTATGGCATTTGACCGCAAGGAAGGCTTCATAGGTAGCTCTTTGTGTCGCGCGACGAGCTAGGCTGCCCTCCTCGAGTGACCCGACGAAGTCAGTCAACGAGGGGTCAAAATAGACCACGCTGCGTCGCGACGAGCTAGGCCGTGCTCTCCCCGTGGCGCGGCTTGCTTTGGCGGGGGGAGAAAGTTTGGAAAAAGTACATTTTAGTCCCTGGACTTAAGGTTAAGCGCATTTCAAGCATAAAACTTGCATGATTTTAACGAGACTTTAACTTCGAGGTTGCATCACTAACATCAACAAATATTAAACAAATAAAAACGCAAATAAATACTCAATAAATGCGAGATTTTATTAATCAATGCGGATCCGTTTACAACGATTCGGGTAAACAAAAACTAATACAATTTAAATTTGACGAATGTCACAATATATTGAAAATATTGCAAACCAATAACCCTATTAGAATAGATTATATCCTTTTTAGAATATATATATATATATATATATATATATATATATATATGATGTAATGTTCCAAAAATAAAAGAATAGTAGTATTTAGAACCGGTGCTTTGCTGCGGGCCCATCGCGTTGCGGCGCGTCAGGCCTTGAAAAATGTTAACGTCATTTCTATCAAAACGCTGATAAAAATAAAGATGTCGCAATGACAAATTTGAATATTATAAAATTCATGTTCTTAAATTTGAATATTATAAAATTCATGTTCTTAAAGTTATAAGAAAAAAAATTTTAAAAAAATCAAAACCTTTTGAATAAATTTTACATCAAAACGGAAATAAATATAAGGTTGTCGCACTGGTATATACTGAGTTTAATAAAACATCAAAACTTATATAGTTATAAGAGAAAAAAAACAAAGAAATGAAATTGTGTCATAAAAAACAATAGCTGAATTTAACTATACTGAATTTAATAAAACATCAAAACTTATTCCGTTTGTTGTACTTGAGGACCGGCCCAAAGGCCCATTTGGGCTCATACCACCGTACAGTACTCGTATGAAGCTTACTTATTTTTTATCAGGTAATAATAATAAGGAAGGAGTTGCAGAGTAATCGATTGAAGCTGCGATGAAAGTCTTGAAGGTAAATTTTTTTAAACCTGAGTTGTCGTATTTCAGGTTTAGATCTCTCTGTCTTCAGTATGCTTAAAGTTTTTTTTTTTTTTTTTTTTGATGGATGTTAGGATGATGAAGAAGAATTGTTGGGTGGCTATGGTGCTGCCTGCCAAGCTGATCAAGTTTATAATAATAATAATAATAATAATAATATCTCTGAAAGGGTGAGCCAGCAATTAATATTCTTTGTTTTCATTTACCATTTGCTGTTCAATTTACTAGTTTTATTTATGAACAAAGTTTTCAGGTCAAGAATTATTATTATTCTTTTCTTTTTATCTTTGGAATGCTATTTGTTTGACTGTAAATTAAATTATTCATGCCTGATAGTCAGTCATTAGCCTTTATTATTTTCACTTGTTTAAGAATTAGTTGGTTCTTTAGAAAGAACCTAGATAAACTGGTCAAATGCATAGCATTCTCCATCTTCTCAATACAAAGATTGGATCTTGAAGATCCATTTAAGTTTTCTGTTTTAGTTCAGACAACCGGCCAATGTCATAATCCTTGTGTGAATTCGACAACTATATGTGTTAGTACTAACTAAAACAACGTGATGATAAAGTTTAGTTTTTTATAAGCGTAGGTAAACTCGGATCATGTGATTGCCATGATACAACAAATTATTAGTCAATGAGGCTGTGTGTTGTGGTTTAACTACCCATAGCGCCACATCAACGCCATGTCACTGCCATGTAGGCAGCGGGTTTTAACTAACCCAACCTTTAATAAGCGTGTTGTAATTGGTTGTTAGCCACCGGGGGGGGACCTAATGCCAGTGGGTGCTGTGGTTTGGCAAGGCCATGACGCCGGCCAAGGACATTTTCTCTGCCCGATAAGATTTCACCTTTTCTTTGTCTTTATTGTCCCAGGTGGACGCAATTCTGGACAAGGAAATGTTCACTCTGGAGGAGCTTCTAGATGAGGACGGAATAATCCAAGAATGCAAAGCGCTTAATAACCGTCTTATCGATTTGTATGTAGTCCCATAAATTCAACCATCTCTTTCTTGCTTGAGTTTGTTTGCAACTTTCAATTGCTTGCAGTTTGAGGGGAAGGACTCAGCTTGAACAACTTGTTTTACATTGTGGAAGAACCTCAGGAAAACGCTGAAGATGGGCGGGCTTTTAAGTAGGTTTTTCTGCACCCGTGACATAGTGTAAAACAACTGCTAATAATAATAATAATAGTAATAGTAATAATAAGTGTTATCATGGTCTTCTAGATACCCTTTTATTGCTGGTCAGATCTTTACTTGTGAAGTAAATGAAATCATTCTCAAAGCCTTGGTGGAGGATGAGAAGGTACATACAGGAGAAGAATTTACAGTTATTTTTAAGTTGAAAATCAGAAGTCACGAGTGTTTTTTTGTTGCAGTTGATGAACATGTTGTTCTCATTCCTTGAACCAGAACACCCTCACAGTACACTACTGGCTGGTTATTTCAGTAAAGTAAGTTCACCTGCCTACCTTTTTAATACCAGTATTTATTAATATTAATCTGATATGTGATGTTTTTTTTCTCTGCAGGTTGTTGTATACCTGCTGCTGTGGAAGAGAGATTCCTTAATGAACTATATCCAAGTAACTCGTCTCTACATAAGTGTAACTTTTTATATCTGTATAGTTTAACTCAAGTTGTATATTGTTTATGACTGCCAGGCACATCGGGATACAATTATCAAAAGGCTGGTTGACCTGATAGGAATTACATCCATCATGGAGGTTCTTATTTGTCTTATTACTGCTGATGACACAAGCTGGCTAGAAGATACAGATGTGTTAGAGATGATTGTTGATAAGCTCAGTTCCACGGTAACTATATTATCTGTTTGAAAACCAAAATGCTTTGTGCTGAAACCTAATAACTTAATTTTGAAGGATTGTCATCCTGAAGTGCACCCCAATGCAGCAGAAGCACTCTGCGTTATAATTAGACATGGTCACCCAGGACTCACTACCAAAATATCCAGCCCGAGGTCAGATTGCTAATTTTGAAGAATAAGAGTTTTCCATCATTTAGTGAACAATGAAAATTTCATTACAGTTTTATAACAAGATTACTTCATGATGCTTTGGAGGAGTCACGGCCAAACTCTGTTTTAGTCCATTCATTGTCTGTGTGCATATCTTTACTGGATCCTAAGAGACAAAAGACCACCTCAGGCTTTACAATCGACGATCGCCACCTGGACCAGCCAAACCTGAGACTGTGGAAGGCATGTTGGAGAGCCTAGGTATTGACACTATAACAAAATCTTATTCTTTTTCATTGGTGGTTATTGTATTCAATAATAATAACCTAGTTATAGTTCCTTGTGCGTCAGATAGTTTGGTAAAGCTGTTGGATGTTTCAGCTGAAGAAGGGGAAGAGAGTGTTTTGTTTACGACATATGGAATGCTGCAGCCACCTTTTGGGAAAAATCGCCTCAAGGTTTGGTTACTTATTATTAATTATGGCTACAAGGAGGCAAAATAAATGATTTTAAGTAAATTATCTGTATTGGTATTTCAGATTATCGAATTCATCTCAGTCCTAATGACTGTTGGTAGCGAAGCTGCTGGAAAGGAGTTAATTCGCCTTGGTGCCTTAAAACGAATTCTAGAATTATTTTTCGAGTAAGTCTATTATCGCAAGAATATTCTACGTAAAGTTACACTAACCACACTTTTTTTTCGGTATCCATACAATAACTTGGCTCATCGTCAAATTGAACACATAATAGATTCTTGCCTTGAGAGCAACAACGTTTCACTCATTCAACATATTCTTGATGATTGTCATCTTGTCAGCAAAATTCTTGATGCTGAAAAGAATTGTGCATTGGACGCTGTAATGTGCATCTTTCTTAAATTATTATTATTATTAAATGTTCATGATAAGGAAATATTATTAATCAAATTCAATGAATGTTGCAGCCGCCTACACTCCCTGCAGCAGGACGAAAGCCACCTAGTATAGGAAATGTTGGACACATGACGCGTATAGCAAACAAACTTATTAAACAAGGGGCTAATAACACCTACATAGACTCATATTTGCAGGTTGGTTTTCCCATGGTCATTTTCACACAAGTATTCTTTGCATTATAATGATTTCTTATTAACAGGGTCACAGTGAATGGGCAGAGTGGCATACAAGTGTGCTTACTAAACGCAATGCGCTTGAAAATATATACAAGTGGACATGCGGGTGGGTAAATTAAATATACTATTTTAACAGGGCAGTTTATGTATTTTAACAGGAGGCCTCGTTATGATTGTCCTAATGTTTGTCGTAATGATCTTGATGCTCGCCGGATGTCCCGACGTTTTTGTTTTCGCGTGGTTACGAAGGAAACGTTCCAATGAGGTATACTGTTACCTGGTTAGGTCGTTTACCAACTGTATTTGTAGCGAATGAAATGAACTAGCTAAGAGTTTGTGAAATTTCCCTCCGTCTTTCTTTTCTCTAAATTCTTAGCTATCATATAGCACATGTGGAATATTTGTGTTGGGATATAATGATACATGCAGCAGCCTTGCCATTCATAATGAAAAAAAAAAAAAAAAAACTATACTCAATTGTTATTTGTTAAAAATATATATTGGCCAATCCATCCTGAACCTAGGCAAGGGCGTGTAATATTGGAGCAGAGGAGTAGAAATTTGTTGTTCAAAAAGATTAAATAAATAACATGTATTGATTTAGTTTTTGAATTTGTGGAGAAGCTTTTGCAGGATGCTGACGAATCGGCGTTATCTTCACTTGGACACCAAGAAAGGTAAGTTATTTATCGATAAAAGACGCAAGGAAATTGCTTAGTTCAAGCCACAACTATTACTCATCTGAACGTTTGTTTCAGTGAGCGGTCAACTGATGGCAACGGTGGTGGTGAGGTTACTTCTGCAATATCCGATGAGTCCACACTAATAAGCTTACTCCCATTGGAACTTCCACTTGAGTCAGCCAAATGCTAATCTTCAATGGCCTGTGTAATTAATTAGTTAGAAATGCTATTAGTCTAGTCTAGGCCTATATATATTTATCAGTGTCCTCTAACTGAGCTAATGAAATACAATTTTCATTGACACTATTTGATGGCTGGTTTACTCTTACTAAATGGTTGCATGTTTATAAGTCTTGTGCTCCTTAAGACTTCATGTCTGAATTGACAGGTCTTCTTGGTTTGCTGAAGTTAAACTAAATTTATTATTATTTGAATAGTTGGTTTAGGCAAATGAGAACAACCTGTGTACTGTTGCTTGTTGAGCCATGCAATTGGTTTTGATTTGCCTTGTAAAGCCTGTATACTATTCACGATTGGTTTTGTTTGACTTTGTGACCGATAAACCTGTGTACTATTCACGATTTGTTCATACAATGTAAACGAAAAAAGTAGAAGCATGATACTTGGGATGCAAATTTCTCCTATTTGGTTTTTGAAAGCTTGAAATTGAGTCATTACACATTGTTCTTTTAATTTATTGAACGTTTCGCTTTCGACTGCACAAATTAAAGCATTGTTCAAATGCTCATCACTCATTCGCTTATGCAAACCTGTATTGATAAGCTTCATTTTAGAAAAATATATTTCAACGGTTGCGGTTGCAGTCGATAAAACCAACGCTATATTTAATATTCGACAAACCAAAGGAAAAGTGGCAAGGTAACATATTCATTCAATTTTGCAAATTTATCATATTCCTTTAAAGTGTGATAAAAGGCCTTACGATCACCGAAATACACTCTCTTTCTTCATTACCAAAATCATCGGATACATTTCCAAAATTGCCACTATCTTATATATGTTAAACTTGGAAAGTGAATCTCAAGATTTAAACTAGACATTTTCTAACAAACTAGTTGAGACCTCATTAAGAGCATGTTTGGAATTGAGTTTAAAAAATGCTTATTGGATTTTTAAAAAGCCATTTGAAAAACCATGATTTGAAATTTTTAGAAAATTGTTTTTTAACCCTTTCAAAAAGCTAAAATAAAAAGGATTTTCGTGAATGCCAAACACATTTTACTTATTGCCTTTTTAAAATACAAATAAGCCAATAAGCATTTTCAAACTCAAAACATGCTCTAAAGCTATTTCATAGTTTTTGAATTTGCACATCCAAAACCATATTAAAAATTTCAACCTCAAAATGATGATTCTGTTGAATCTGTTTATGTTTGATGTTTATCGATCAAACAAAAGAAAAAAATATTATTTGTTTCTATTTGCTTTGAGCTATAAACTTTGTTTGAGCTTTATTTGATTTGGACTTTTAAAAAGTAATGATTCTGTTGAGCAAGTTTTTGTTTGAGTATGTTTCTTTTTAATATTTTTCATTCAAACAAAAGGAAAAAAGATTAGTTGTTTTTATTTGCTTTGGGCCATAAATTTGTTTGTGCTCTATTTAATTTAAACTTTTAATTTGATTGGTCTTTAAATAAGTAGGGGTAATGCAATATTTTTTTAGGGGTATCTAAATACAAAAATCAATCCAAAAAAAAAAAAAAAAAATTTCACTGCCGACGAGAAGTTAAGATGTAATAGCTATATTCATCACAAGTTGACAACTATATCCATCACAAGTTGACGGTGCATAACTGAACCTTGCATAAATAGTAATTATGATGCAATAGTAATTATGAGTGCCCCTTCCTCTTTAGTTTTCTCCTTTTTCTTGTTCTCTATTCAAGCTTGATTACGTGAAATAATAAATATATGATGTCCAATTTTATACTAATATTAGATTAGAATTAGATAATGTCCCTTTTAGAATATATATGATGTGATGTCCCCACTTATGACAAGAAAATAAGTGATTTCTGGATAGATTATTGGGCTTTCTAAAACATAGTGAGTTTTTTTTTTTAAAGACTAGTGAGGAATATTTTAGTTTTCTTCTCTTGACTTGACCCGACCCGACCCAGATAATAACACAAATTCCGTTTGGTGTACTTGAGGGCTGGCCCAAAGGCCCTTGATTTGGGCTCCTGCTGCCACCGTTATGTAATTTATTTATTTAGGTAATAATAAGGAAGGAGTTGCAATTGTAAAATCATCATCTGATTCGTAATTGAAGGTGATGTTTTTATTCCACAGGTTGTTATATTCCTGCTGCTGTGGAAGAGAGATTCCTTAATGAACTATATCCAAGTAAATCCTCTCTGGTGCTGTAAACGAACCGAACGAACACGAACAAGGCCTTGGCGCCTTGAAAACACACAATATATGATTATTGTCGGTATTTCAGATTATCGAATTCATCTCAGTCCTAATGACTGTTGGTGGCGAAGCTGCTGGAAAGGAGTTAATTCGCCTTGGCGCCTTAAAACGAATTCTAGAATTATTTTTCGAGCAAGTCTATTATCGCAAGAGTAAACTATGTAAAATTATTCTAACCAAACTCTTTTTTAGGTATCCATACAATAACTTGGCTCATCACCACATTGAACGCATAATAGATTCTTGCCTTGAGAGCAACAACGTTTCACTCATTCAACATATTCTTGAAGATTGTCATCTTGTCAGCAAAATTCTTGATGCTGAAAAGAATTGTGCATCGGACGCTGTAATATGCATCTTTCTTAAATTATTATTAGTATTCTTATTATTGTTATTAAGTGTTCATGAAAAGAATTGTGCATTAAACCCGATTAACCCGAACCCGACAAACCCGAACCTTAATAGGGTTTCGGGTCGACCCGAAACCCTATTAAGGTTCGGGTTAATCGGATTTCGGGTTATTAGGGTCGGGTTAATCGGGTTGCTATATATTTTTAAGTTGATTTTTGTGTTGGTAACTAGTAGACTACAATATTTATCTTATTATTGCATATAGGACTATAGACAAACCAAACGATTAGGAATGTTCATGGTTCGATACTTCGGTTTGAAACCGTTTAAACCGATCATTTGTTTAGTTTCATGGTCGGGCTTTCTTATTAACTTTCGGTCGGTCGGTTTCAAAAATTTCAAACCGTAAAGAACGGTTTGGTTTACGGTTTTAAAATTTTCAAACCATATAACCAGATCAGACCGTAAGATGAACATACTTTATTTTTTTAAATATATATATATATATATATATATATATTATACTACATGTAGTTAATTATTTATATTTTGTGTTAGGCTTAATAAAAGTAAAAACTGGCTATGACTATTAACTTGCTTAAACTGTACTACTATAATGAGGCGTGTTTATGATATTAAATTTTACAATTCTATTTGTTATTTCATTTCAGATTAAGATTAAAGCTAATTTGTTGCATATCTATTATCAGTAGATCTAGTTGATTATTGTTAATTTTTAAGAACCTTACACATGTTCACCTTAGATAAAACACCTCAAAACTTGAGCAGATCCTTTGTAGCATGATGGTATGCAATAAAGGAATTTTTGTAACTAATATAATTTGTTTCGTACCTTTTTTATATATATACCCAAACCGTGAAACCAAACGGTTAGTAACGGTTCAGTTTGGTTCGGTTTCCTATCTTAACGGTTCAGTTTTTGTTTTTTATTAACGTTTGGCTCACGGTTTGTCCTAAAAACTGTTAAAACCGGACCGTGAACACCCTTACAAACGATCACGTACAAGGGCATGTTTGTCTTCATTCATTTAACTTTAAACGAACACGAACACTTAATCGAACAAATATTTGTGTTCATGTTCGTTCGTTTAAAAAATGAACATGTTCATGTTCATTTATATTCATTCATTTAAAATCTAAATGAACAGTTCATGAACATAAACGAACGTAAATGAACATATATGTACATGCGTAAACGAACACAAACAAACATAAACGAACACAAATGAACATACTTAAATGAACACAAACAAACACCACTAATCGGGTTATGCGGGTTAACCCAAAACCCGATTTTTTTCCAAAAACGAACCCGAAACCCGACCCTATTAACAATTCGGGTTATTCGGGTCAACCCGAATAATACTTTTTGACCATTTTTAACCCGACCTTAATAAGCTTATTAGGGTTCGGGTCAGGTTAATCGGGTTCGGGTATTTTGAACACCCCTAGTCGCGGGTTAGATTATTTTTTTTCACAACCCGACTAACCCAACCCGATTAACTCGAAACCCGATCGGGTTGACCCGATTAACACCCCTACTACCCTTCACTTTCTTGGTTTGATGAAGAATATTTTTAGTGTAATTGTTTTCCTTTTTTGTTTTATGTGTTGGCTACCATAAACAAAACTTTTTAGCCCGTGTTACATCTTAATTTTTTTTTTCTAAATCCGTCCCTGATCTTAGTATCTTATTTCATTCTCATTTTTAAAGTTATATCTCATAATTTATCAATCTACTTATACGATTTTAAACGATTACAATTTTTAAATTGTATATAAACATGAGAGATGGGGAAACGCCCACCAGCCTACCGTATAATATGTCTTAACAATATATAAAGTATTTTTATATATTTTGAGAAAGCCTTAAACGAGTATAAGATTGGCTTGAGCTCGGTTGTGTAGTGTGAAATTAATGCATAGAAGTAGAAAAATAATTTAAAAATGCATAAGGCCTGTTAATGCTCGACAAGCCTAAACGATCTTCCCATACAAGGCTTGAGTTCGTGCAAGATAACTAAATGAGTTTTATCTGAGACTTGGGCTCGATAAGGCTCATCTTATTTCGAGCAAGATAACTAAATGAGTTTTATCTGAGCTCGCCAAATATATTATAAGAAAACAAAAGTAGCCACTAATGCAAAATTTAAAAACTTGAATCACCATAAAAGACTAATCAACATAGAACCATTTAGTAAGGAGAACCATTTTCCTAGTGACTGATATCTGATAAGCCAGCCATTAGGAGCAAATATGGTTAATGAAAAATTGTTATTAATTAGCTAAATTAGAGAACAATGATATATGTAGGCCTAGACTAGACTAATATTAACTAATTAATTACACAAGCCATTGAAGATTAGCATTTGGCTGACTCAAGTGGAGGTTCCATTGGGAGGCTTACTAATGTGGACTCATAGCATGCTGCAGAAGTAACCTCACCGCCACCATTGCCATCAGTTGAGCGGTCACTGAAACATGCGTTCAGATGAGTAATTTTCTGATAATAATAATAATAATAGTTGTGACTTAAGCTAAGCAATTTCTTTTTGTATGTTAACTATAAACAACATACCTTTCTTCGTGTCCAAGTGAAGATATAGTAGACTCAGCAGTATCCCGCAAAAGCTTCTACAAATGCAAAAACTAAATCAATACATATCATTAACAATTGAGTATAGTTTTTTTCATTATGAATGACAAGGCTGCTGCAAGTATCATAATAACCCTACAAGACTTATTGGCCCTAGATAAAGAAAAACACAAGAACATGTGGTATGAGATAGCTAGTTCATTCCATTCGCTACAAAAACAGTTGGTAAACGACCTAACCAACTAAGTAACAGTATACCTCATTATCATATTTCAAACGAAGCCTCTTCATAATAGAGCGCCGGACCATCCGCGCAATAGCACTTTTGTTATTACCACAATAATTAACACAATCATCACGAGGCCTCCTGTTGGATATTATCAATTAATACCAAAATAATACATAAATTTCCTAATTAAATAATATATTTGATATTTAATTTACACACCCGCATGTCCACCGGTATACATTTTCAAGTGCGTTGCGTTTAGTAAGTACACTTGTATGCCACTCTGCCCATTCACTGTGACCCTGTTGATAAGAAATCATTATAATGCAAAGAATACTTGTGTGAAAATGACAATGGGAAAACCAACCTGCAAATACGAGTCTATGTAGGTGTTATTAGCGCCTTCTTTAATAAGTTTGTTTGCTATGCGTGTCATGTGTCCAGCATTTCCTACCCTAGGTGGCGTTCGCCCTTCTGCAGGGAGTGTAGGCGGCTGCAACATTCACTGAATTTGATTAATAATATTTCCTTATCATGAACACTTAATAACAATAATAAGAATACTAATAATAATTTAAGAAAGATGCACATTACAGCGTACAATGCACAATTCTTTTCAGCATCAAGAATTTTGCTGACAAGATGACAATCTTCAAGAATATGTTGAATGAGTGAAACGTTGTTGCTCTCAAGGCAAGAATCTATTATGCGTTCAATGTGGTGATGAGCCAAGTTATTGTATGGATACCTAAAAAAGAGTCTGGTTAGAATAATTTTACATAATTTACTCTTGTGACAATAGACTTACTCGAAAAATAACAATAATAAGAATACTAATAATAATTTAAGAAAGATGCATATTACAGCGTCCGATGCACAATTCTTTTCATGAACACTTAATAACAATAATAAGAATACTAATAATAATTTAAGAAAGATGCATATTACAGCGTCCGATGCACAATTCTTTTCAGCATCAAGAATTTTGCTGACAAGATGACAATCTTCAAGAATATGTTGAATGAGTGAAACGTTGTTGCTCTCAAGGCAAGAATCTATAATGCGTTCAATGTGGTGATGAGCCAAGTTATTGTATGGATACCTAAAAAAGAGTCTGGTTAGAATAATTTTACATAATTTACTCTTGTGACAATAGACTTACTCGAAAAATAATTCTAGAATTCGTTTTAAGGCACCAAGGCGAATTAACTCCTTTCCAGCAGCTTCGCCACCAACAGTCATCAGGACTGAGATGAATTTGATAATCTGAAACACCGGCAATAATTTATGCTAAATCATATATTTGCCTCTCTGTAACCCGTAATTAATAATAAGTAACCAAACCTTAAGGCGAATTTTCCCAAGAGGTGGCTGCAGTTTTCCGTATGTTGTAAGCATAACACTCTTTTCCCCTTCTTCAGCTGAAACATCCAACAGCTTTACCAAACTACCTGCACCCACAAGGAACTAAGTAGGTTATTATATGGAAAACAATAACCACTAAAGGAAAAAAAAAAAGGATTTTGTTATAGTTTAAATACCTAGGCTCTCCAACATGCCTTCCACAGTCTCAGGTTTAGCTGGTCCAGGTGGTGGTCGTCTATTGTAAACGCCTGGGGCGGCCTTCTGTCTCTTAGGATCCAGTAAAGAGATGCACACAGACTGGACTAAAACGGAGTTTGGTCGTGACTCCTCCAAAGCATCATGAAATAATCTTGCTATAAAACTGTAATGAAATGTTAATATTTCATTAAATGATGGCAAACTGTTATTCTTCAAAATTAGCAATTTGACCTCGGGCTGGATATTTTGGAAGCCAGTCCTGGCCATGTCTAGTTATAGCGCATAGTGCTTTTGCTGCATTGGCGTGCACTATGACGACAATCCTTCAAAATTTAGTTATTAGGTTTCAACATGAGTTGGCATTTTGGTTTTCAAACAGATAATATAGTTACCGTGAAACTGAGCTTATCAATAATCATCTCCAACACATCTGTATCTTCTAGCCAGCTTGTGCCATCAGCACCAATAAGACTAATAAGAACCTGTGCAAGACTCAGCGTTTTGATAATACAGATACGTTAGAGTTAAAACTTAAAACATACTGGCAACTTACCTCCATGATGGATGTTATTCCTATCAGGTCAACCAGTCTTTTGATAATTATATCCTGATGAGCCTGTCGGTCATAAACGATAAACAACAACTTGAGTTATATACAGATATAAAAAGTTACACTGATGTAGAGAGGAGTTACTTGGATATAGTTCATTTAGGAATCTCTCTTCCACAGCAGCAGGAACATAACAACCTGTATAAAAAAAACATCACCTATCAGATTAAAAAATAATAATAAAAAAATAATAATAATAATAATAATAATAATAATAATATTAAAAAGGTAGGCAGGTGAACTTACTTTACTGAAATAACCAGCCAGCAGTGTACTGTGATGGTGTTCTGGTTCAAGGAATGAGAACAACATGTTCATCAACTGCAACAAAAAAACACTCGTGACTTCTGATTTTCAACTTAAAAATAACTGTAAATTCTTCTCCTGTATGTACCTTCTCATCCTCCACCAACGCTTTGAGAATGATATCGTTTACTTCACAACTTAAGATCTGACCAGCAATAAAAGGGAATCTAGAAGAGCATGATAGCACTTATTGTTATTACTATATTACATTAGAATGCTACGGTGCAGAAAAACCTACTTAAAAGTTCGCGCTTCTTCAGCATCTTGCGGAGGTTCTTCCACTATGTAACAATCAAGTTGTTCAAGCTGCACCCTTTCCTTCAAACTGCAAGCAATTGACAGTTACAAACAAACTCTCAAGAGATGGTTGAAGTTATGGGGGGGCTTACAAATTGGTAAGACGGTTATTAAGCGCTTTGCATTCTTGGATTATTCCGTCCTCGTTTAGAAGCTCCTCCAGAGTAAAACTTTCCTTGTCCAGAATAGTGTCCACCTGGGATCAGAAAGACAGCATGGCATTGTAATCTTATTATTACTGATTAATGATTTGGATCATGGCAATGATCATGTCCGAGTTTATTAAGAAACTAAACTGTATCAGGATTATGTAGAATCAAACAAATTTGTGGCTTTTCATACAAATTCTGAACAACATACAGATATTCAGAAGTTAATCTTATATCAATACTTGTAGATTCTAAACAACCGAAACAGGTGAAAAAGCCAAATTATGTGCTTTTCATAGCAAGATGTAAAACATTATGCAAGGTCTGAAAAATTAAAAGCAATAAATAAATAAATATTATCAAGTATGAACTGAAAATAAAAAAAAACTTGATTTCGAAACTGGATAATTTCGAAACTGTAAACCAAAGATAATAATAATAATAATAATAATAATAATAATTCCATAAATTACATAACGGTGGCAGCAGGAGCCCAAATCAAGGGCCTTTGGGTATTCTGCTCTGCTGTTCGGATTTTTAATTCTGGGTAGCCAGAGTAAAAAAAAACTAAAATATTCATCATTAGTCAATTAACCATAAATTTCAAACTACGTATAAAAACTAAAACACGTAAGCAGCTAATAACAATTAGTCTAAAGAAGCCCTTAAACATATAAAAACTTGGGCATCGTATATTCTTTTACTTTTGGAACGTCACATCATATGAATCAATGGCAGGCCTCTGTTTCACCTGATCAAGTTCATTCTACTTTTAAGAGAAAACCCACCATATATTAGAAAAACTCATGATATATCCTAAAACCCCCTTATTTTATTGTGGGACATCACATCATATATATTCTGTATCTAATCTAGCATTCATAGTCATATATTTATTTATTTATTTATTATTCCACATAATCAAGCTAGAATTGAAGAACATGAAAACAAAAAAGAAAGAGAGAGAACTAGCTAACACCAACTTATATTGGATTCAGATTTCAAAATGGGATCCGGGTTAAAAAGTTAAAAGGCCAATGATAATGATAGATAAACATTGTTTATTTAATTAAAGGAACCCCAGAAGAATCCTAACAAAATTGTGCATAACTTCTCTATAATTCTTTTTATTTTAATAAATTAGTTACATAATTTATTCATCTAGTGTTAACCCGTCTTTTTAATTTCTAAAACATTGTGTTTATTTTCGAATGTGTGGTTAGGATTGTATTAGTTTCATTAACATGTTTACCATTTTAAAATTATCTTTTTCCCATATTATTATTATTATTAGGACTATTGGTTTTTATTGGTCCCAAGTATTTCATTTTTGCCGGCGCTGGTCCCAACTATCACTTTAACTGCCAACAGTCCCAACTTTCACACATGTGTCTGCCACCAGTCCACGACTAACCGAGTACTAACTTCGTTATGTTTTAGATGACGTGTCCATCCTACGTGTTAAAAAACCTTGACGTGGCTGCCTGCGTGTATATTAACTTAATCGGCTTAATCTCCAAACTCTTCACCTCAATTCCACGTCTCTTCCACAGATTTACGTTCGATTCCTGGCGACATTTCACCACCGGCAACGGCGGATCTAAATCCAAATCCAGATCATCACTGCTGACGTAACACTTAATCGGAACTCTGTTTCTACCGTTACAGCTCTTACTTCTTCTTGTCGCCACAGATTTGTTAACAGGACACGTGTCGATCGCCGGAGAAACTAAGTTTTTGCCGGAGAAGAGTTTTTGGAGCTTCGTGTAACGGTTGGAGTGAATGACGGTTTTAGTATCGAGCGGCTTTTTTTAATTTGGCCGATGCAGGTGAGTTTAGGTGATGAGGGATCTGTAGTGGGGGGATTATTATTATTATTATTATTATTATTATTATTATTATTATTGAGTTTGGGTGGTTGAACGGTGTCGTTTAGGGAGAATCTGCATAGCATTTGGATGAAGAAGAAGAAGGATGGACACGTCATCTAAAACAAACGGGAAAAAGATTACCTGCAACTCCCATTTTTCCGGCGTAGTCGTCTTCTCCGGCGATCTTCAATTCCATTTTCAGGCGACGCAGATCTCTCACTATCCGCACCACCATAGATCGTCGGAGTCGCCGCCGGCCAGGATCTCGTCTCCCAACTCAAATCATATCTGATCAGTATCAGTAATCAAGATTCCCATTCTGATTCCAGCAACAATGGTCGGGGTGGTGTGTTTGGGCATATTAGAAGGCGATGGTGAGTGATGTTTCTTCGATCAGAGAGGAAGACAAACGGAGAAGACGATGGTGAGAGAGGAAGGGTCATAACAATATTGGTTTTCAATATTTGAGTTTGAAAAGGTGGTGGTTAATCGCCGGAGATGGTGGTGGTGGCTTGCTGGACTGCGGTAGATGAAGTTGTGACTGTAGAAGGGGGTGGGTGGGTTGTGATTGTAGAAGGGGGTGGGTGTGGGTTGTGACTTGTGACAGGGGGTTAAATAAAATTTTAATATATTATATATAATATATTTATAAATAATTAAAAGAGACATATGCCATGTAAGTGCCACATAAGCAAATTTTGACACCTATGCTGCCACGTAATCGCCAAACTAACGAAGTTAACATTCCGTTAGTCGTGGACTGGTGGCAGACACATGTGTGAAAGTTGGGACCGTTGGCAGTTAAAGTAATAGTTGGGACCAGCGCCGGCAAAAATGAAATACTTGGGACCAATAAAAACCAATAGTCATTATTATTATTATTATTATTATTATTATTATTATCGATAAAAGGAGTTAGTGGTTCAATGCGTTTGTTTTTTTTTACTGTTACTACAGCAATAATTAAACAACTTGGTGATAGTATAATTGCACCCCTGCATAATAATAACACAATTAGCTCATGGTATATAATCGTAAAAAAGTGTAGCCTATGATCCAAAATAATGATTTCTATAATATAAATGAGGTGAAGCTAGTTTGACAAAACAAATTTGAATATTTGACAAAACAAAAAAATAATAATTATAAATGAGGTGAAGCCCAGCCCTTAGTCATCCTCATTCGACCAATGTTTCTCGCCAGCCCAATTCCATAAATAGGCCCAATTCTTACCCGGTCCACAAACCGCTTTAGCCCACGAGCAAGAACCGAATAGACCTCACTTAAATCAATGAAGGGGTTAAGCTTAGTTTTGATCCATTCGCAGCCTACATCGAGTCCCCGTAGCTCGGGCCGTTCAAACTGCTCGCTCGCCGTTCGCTCGGAAATTGCTCGGAAAATGCTTGCTTGTTTTTCGCTCGACTGTAAACGAGCCGTTTTGCTCGGTTCGGTTTGTAAACGAGCCAAGCAACGAGCAAAGGTCTACTCGGTTAGGTTTGGCTCGAATATTTTTAATCTATTTTATATATAATTATATATGAACAAATATAGAAATATGTAGACAAACACATAAAATATAAGTATACATTTTTAAACCCTTTAAAAATTTTCCAATTCCGTCAATATTATAGTATCATTAGTTCAATTTAAGTTTTCATAATACTAAAAGTTTATTTCAGGTGCATTATATTTCACTTTAAACTTCTTTCACCTAAAAATTAAAACCTATTATATGTTTGTCTACAAACTACTAATTTGTTTACAAATTATATTAGTTATAGCCTTCAAACTTGTTTTTTTTATTGAAACTTTTAGAGTGAAAAGGAAATAAATAATGCTCAAAAATCGCTCGATGTTCGATCAAAAAATGCTCGATTCGATTTTGGCTCGGTTCGAATTTCAGTCGTTCCGTTCGGTTCGGTTATAAACGAGCCAAGTAACGAGCAAGCCTTCGCTCAATTTGACTCGGCTCGTGAACAGCCCTACGTAACACCCATTGGCCCACACCAAGTCAACCCAACCAAATTATTAATCTTTAGATAGAAAAGGATGCGTACCATCAGAAGGAGAATCGAAAGGGGCTATTTGTTATGCTGTTAATGATTTCATTAAGAAGCTATCTCTGAACATGTCAAAGGTAGAGTATGAGGTAGAGTATGTTTGACTCACTTAAAAGATTGCCCTTAGTGTTTGGCGTTGAGGTTTAACTTTGAGATTTCAAAACAACCCCTTAGTGTTCTTTGGGTTTAAGTTTAAGGTTTAGAAATACGGTTTAGTATTTAGCTTAAGGATTCAACACCACTAGAATAAGTTTAATGGGAGTTCTTCCCCATGTTTTTGGAGTTGCCCAATGAACCCACCCATATATATGACGGTTGGTTTGGTTAGATACAACTTTACTTTTGTATTTACTTTTAAGATTTTTATTAAACATATGAAGTGATATTTGAATAAGGGTGGTTCGATAAAATCTAATGGGGTAGCTTGGAGAAGATTTTTAAATAAAAATTGTTTGTTATTTATCAACAAGTTAGTCTTATGCTAATCCTATTTGTATTGGATTCAAATTGTATATTTGATTAAGATTTAATCGATGATTAGTTGTGTAATTTCAACAGGTGGGGGTTGTGTCTAATGGCTAGTAATTGGAGTTAAGAATTGGAAGATGAGTGTTCGAACCTCAGGGTTGGGTCTAATGGCTAGTAATTGGAGTTAAGAATTGGAGGATGAGTGTTCGAACCTCGGTAACATCATACAAAAAGTTCATCATCATCATCATCGTACTCAGTATATCCCATCAATAGCAAAGCTATGTTAGGGTCTGAGGAGGGTAAGATGTAGACAGCCTTACCTCTACCCCATAGGAATAGAGAGGCTGCTTCCGGTGAGACCCCCGGCTCGATAGTAGTTTTGCATCAAGCCTTGGACATAAAGCACATAGCACTCAATCATCGGGATACCGGCTGATTGGTGCATGTACCCTCGTCTTTCGGCTATCAACGCCACCACATGATGCCTGATTAACCTTCCGCCACTTTTAACGTTATTTTCACGAGATTAGTAAAATAACGTCAAAATTAGTGCAATTTCACTTTTGCCCACCCGAGGGTTTACACATATATACATAATATGCGCGCACCTCAAGCAGGGCGTAACATCATACAAAAAGTTGTGCAAATAAATTTGCATTCTAATTTTTAGGGTGTGACATCTAATACATGAAGTTCTCATTAAGGATAATACTTTTTTTTACATCGAACAAATAAAGAATTGCTAGGTACTTCATGTGGGGTGACCCGATGAAAAAAAGCCATCGCGCCCAACCTAGCTGTACGGAGCCCTTAAGCGCCTACAAATTATCTCAAGTTCCGGAGAAAACTCATCCGCCTGAAGGCCCACAAAAATCCCAAATGCCCTCAGGATCGAACTGGAGATAACAAAAATCCCGGTTTTCCTTCATTGAGTCACCCATGCTCTCTCGAAAATGTTCTAAGTGAGGATCGAACCTGAGTATCTTATGCATACACGTTACTAATTGTGTATGAATTTAATATGACATTTTACCAATTATTTAATGTCCAAGTACAAAATTATTTCATGAGAAATTTAATGTAATTATGTTATAACTGTGGTTTGTGCTTCCGGGCGTTTTTATAAAGTTTGCTTTTCGGTAAAAATAATAATAATCATAAGACCGGGTTGTATTCAACATCATAATCTGTGATAAAAAAGTATTAACGAATCGGTTTAAATGTCTTATCCTGTATTTTGTTAAGAAATTAATATTACCGAAATATATTAAAGTAACGCTTGGTTATATAATTACACGTTTTTTTTCTTTCTGTCTTTTTTTTATCAAGCATAACCTTCTTTTAAGTGTCGAATTTTGACACACTGTGCATAGCATTCATCTATCTTTTAACCATAGTGAAACAGTGAATGTATAAATTCACATGTTGCAAATTATGTTAGTTGCTTGGTGTTTTTTATTGTTAGTTTGTTACTATTGGAGTGATTTGTGGGTAGGAAAGTACAACAATTTTGAATACTAGGTGAGCTTTTTTGTTAAAAGGTAGAAGTTCAGGTACCTAAGGCGGTGGAGCAATAGAGTTGCTGGAATGTATTGTTTATCATGTGGTAAAATATCTTTTTTTTCATTCACTAAAAGGTAGTGTTTATATAATTGACAACGAACCCTAAGTTGTGTATGAGCAAGACAACTAATTAAGACGTTTTTCTAATTAAACAACAATATATTTCTTCTATTGCTTGTGCTTTAGAGGGGAAGGGACTCTCATGGGTATTACCCATACACCAGTCATTTATGTGATGCCATCTTATTTTAACCCTTAATTACCCACAAACCATAAAGTTACTGGCAACACCTACCCATAAGTACCCTAGAACTTTATTCTTGAGTCTTGTATCAAACTTTGTACGTTACATTGTTAATTATGAAATGTCGTCGTCATACCTATACTTTTCAAAGATTGATGGTTACAAAGTTATGTTTGACCGGTCAAGATATTCTTAAAATGGAGCCTTTTGTAGCATTATTGTTAAGATGTATTTATTGTAATTTTTTTGCCATTGGCATTTGTTTGTTACAGACGAGTAAGTGATATTTTACATAATTGTCTAAAATACTGAACTCTTGTGGTCAATTTTAGTTCCAGCATAGAAAGAGGCATTTACTAAGCAATAAAAGTTACTCCATAAAAAACGAGAAAAGGTTGGAAATTATTTAAAAGATTATCATGATGTTCAAATTAAATAAAACAGTAACTTTTCCTGCTTTGACGTACGGTGACCTGCAACACACATTAGAAATACGCTCCATAATTAAATGTGACCTTCATCTCGATCGGAGTATATGTTATATATATTGGTATCCATCAAAAAGTAGGGTAATTACTCAAAACAATTTGCCCAGGGAAAATGGTCTTGGATATTTGAGATTCGCTTTTCAATAAAAACTTTGATGATTTATAAAAGGTTGATAGGTGGGGTTGTGAATATTAGTTACTTAACTCATGGTGCACCAAATGATCGAATGACATGATTATCTTCATGTGTAAGTGTAACGAATCAAACGAGGATATACATATGTTAAGGTTTAATAGTACAAGAACAAGACATACATGTTTAAAACCTGTCTTAGTATACGACAATGGTTCCAAGACTATTGTCATCTTGTTATAAAAGTTCGGATTACTTAATAAGACAAATGTGAATAATAATATATATATATAGGGTAAGTAAAATAAAAACCCATTTGAGTTGTGAAAACTCTAGAAACCCATTCTTAACAACAGATTTTTAATTAATGTTTAAATCTTGTGGTTCACAATTAAAGTGAATAAAAAATGTAAATATAAATATAATTTTTTCTCTCTCCTGAAAACATATATAAAAATTAGTAAAAAAATGTTAAAAAATAGCAAAACTTTTTTTTTGATGTTTCGATGTTTTGTATTAAATATTACAACATATATTACATGTAACAAAAAAAAACGATGTTACATAGGGTTTTCGCGGGTTTTCACAACTCAAGTGGGTTTTCATTTTAACCTTACCCTATATATATATAGGATTATGTTCATTTCAGAAGTATTTTTAGTACGAGAAGAAATTCTAACCAATCAAAAGATTTCTTTTTTATTTTATGATTATTTAAATACAAGGGTATATGAGTAAAATATAAAGTGTTTTATTTTGTAACCCATGCTCATTAATAGTTTAATTAATGATAAGTTATTAACTATTGGTAAGTTACAAACTATTTTTTTTATTTCATCTAAAACTTGAACCATTAAAATCCATTTGATCAAAAATAATTTTATTTAACATGGCTAATTATTATTATTTTTTATTTGATCTCAAATGTGAAGTTTTTTTAATTGATTTTCAATCAATTAATATACCGTAGGTTTATCTTATGTAATGTAGATATAGATACGTAATATTGTGTAGGGACACTTTAAGATGTTGTGTAGTCGAAATTAATGTACTGTAGACACACTTTCAAATATTCCCTAGTCAGAACTAATGTAGTGTAGGCAAAACTAGTGTAGAGTAGGCACACTTTCAGATGCTGTGTAGTCATAACTAATTTAGTGTAGACAAAAGTAATATAGTGTAGGCACACTTTCAAATGTTGCATAGTTTATAACTACTATAGTGTAGGCAAAACTAGTGTAGTGTAGGCACACTTTCAGTTGCTGTGTAGTCGTAACTAATGTAGTGTAGGCAAAACTAATGTAGTGTAGGCACACTTTCAAATGTTGTGTAGTTATAACTAATGTAGTGTAGGCAAAACTAGCGTAGTGTAGACACACTTTCAAATGTTGTGTAAGCATAACTAACGTAGTGCGGGTAAAACTAATGTAGTGTAGACACACTTTCAAATGTTATGTAGTCATAATTAATAATGTAGTGCATGAAAAATTGATGTTGTGTATATTACGGTGGCATAAAATCCATAAAAGTATTAACTTGTTTTTCCCCATATCGTTAGTTAAAGAATGTTACAAAGAACAAATATTATACTCATTTCAAAAAGATCGAATATTAAATGTAGCTAATATTAAATTGTTTATGTTTTGATAATTATAAATGATTTTAGCTTAATTTTAAAAGTAACAAGTGAGAGTTTCATTATTAGGTGTATACATTTAAAATACAAATATACCATTTTTCACATTAAAAAACATGTATATGTGATTATTAATAATGACCAGTTTGTCATTATCAATATATGCCTATATATGTGTGTGTGTGATGGTTCATGCCAGAAGTCAAGTTATAGAGAGAAGTGTGAGAAATCAATATGGGTCATTGATTACATTAATCAATGGCATATATTGATAATGGGCAAACTGATAATTATTAATAAATGTGAAAATGGTATGTTTGTATTTTAAATGTATACACTCAATAATGAAACTCTCACTTGTTACTCCTAAAATAAAGCTAAAATCATTTATAATTATCAAAACATAAACAATTCCAACCACTTATTTTTTTAGCGCGCGCGCGCACACACACATATATATAGATATATATATATATCCTACCCTATAAAGGGTTAGTCTCAATACATAACTCCATTGTTGTGAAGAACTTAAAAACTAATTACAACCACTTATTTTTTTAGCATTAAAAATTAAATAATAAATAAATAAGGGTATAATAGTAACGTAAAAATTGTTTTTCTCTTCAATTAGTTATTTTTTCTCTCCCCTCCTTTTAAATATTTTATATGTATATATAACTGTGTAAATTTCAAATTGATTAATGTTTTACGTACTCTAATTAATATTCTAAATTTCATATAGATATTTTAAGTGTCGTCCGTAGCTAATTAAATTATTTACATGTATGTAAATGTTTTATGTGTGTATAATTTACGTGTGTGTAAATGTTCTAGATACGTGTAATTATATTATTTACATGTATGTAAACTTTGTATGTATGTGTAAATTAATTAATTACAAGTAACAATAACAAATTCTTCTAACTTATATGATCCATGAGGAGAGATTACTTGAAAAAATAATTCAAATAAAAAAATTAGGATCATTTGTTAAGTGCTGATTGAAAAAAGGAGTTACACATATCTAGAGAGAGTTTATATAGAAATCTAACGCATAAAACGTAAAAGAATAAAAATAAACAAATCTATACCTTTTCAAATTCAAATAATGAAAAGTCAATAAAACTTAAATAACACAGTACAAAAATTCTTAAAATTTGCTTTCGGAAGTAATATGCAAGAACATTTGTGAATAAGATTATAAAAAACAACAATAAATTGAAAAATCCTCTTTTCGAAACAATTAATTTGTCACTATTTGAAAATATCTAGAATTAATGATGAATAACAACAATGAAAGCAAGAAACTGTTTGGAGTTACCTATTTACTTGTTCACGTCATGGGAAAAAATAAATCACATCAAACCTGTTTACTTTTTTTTGGAAAGGGAGAATGAAGGTTGGGTCAATTGTTTTTAGGTTAAATCTGTAATGTTTGATAGAGGGGGCAGATGTGAAGAAGCAATGTTCGGAATTAACGGAAGAGGGTACGAGAGAGAGGTTACAAATATACCCTTTTTTCTATGTAACAAATGCTCTTAATATTCTATGAAATTACAATTATGCCACTCTAAGTTTTAGTGCATGATCAGAATTTGAATGGTGCATATTAGTTCTTAAAGTTCTCATACAAATTATGAGTTCTTAAATGATTCCTACCATATATATATATATATATATATGTTTGCAAAACAAGTAATCAAGTACTTGAAGGTTATTATGGATTATAGTATAGAAATATGATAAATTCAATATTGAAGGAATACATAGATTAGCTGCTTTTGATATGTC